>NW_011889064.1:1172245-1229340 GCF_000151845.1 Pteropus vampyrus
ATGAATTGAAAAATCTACCCCTAGTCTCTAGGCATATGTAATCATAATAATAAATCTTTGAAACTATTTTAATCTTTCAGAGAGTATAAGGAATAATATGCATAGTGCTTATCCCTGATGTGGTTTTATTTATGCACAAGGGGACCTGTTATTAGTTTCATTTTTCAGGCAAAGGCATAAAGTGATTTCCTGTGTGACCCATGGTTACTGAGTGAGGATGGCTCTGGAGATAAGAGGCTGGTTCCCCAACCAGATGCATGTACCCTGGTCCTTTCACTAGTTCAACAAATAAAGTTTATTTGATTTTTAAAATGCATTGGTTTTCATGTCTCCAAAAGGAGACCTGGGAACTGAAATGAAGGCTGTTAACACTCTCGGCTAGCAGCTGGCACACTCTATTAGTCAATGCTTCTGTACATCACCCATCGTGATCTGAAAGGATCCTGGAGTTCTGTAAGGTCCTAATGAGCCTTCTGAGCAGGCAAACAAAGATTAAATTATTTTCTCTCTTGTTTTGGTATTAACTATGCTCTCATTCTCACTCCCCCGCTCTTCCTGTTCATTCTCCCTCACACCCAGGTAAATCCTGTTGGTCCTTCAAAGCCCAGGATACCTCACCTCCTCCAGAAAATTATCTCCAACCACAACTACCTCCTTCGTTGCTGTCTTCTCTGAATCATAGTTTCCCTTGTGGTCAAGCCTTTGTCATTGTTTCATGTCTCTTAGATTGTTTACCAACTAGATTTTCAGCATCTTTAAGGTAAGAACCTAAATACTAGAAACATAGTAAGTGAAGAATAAATAAATTTCATCGCTTGAAAACTGGAAATATACTAAGCTATAAATGATAGACTGCTATTAATAGATTAATCTAAGCCCCTATTAATCTAAATTAACCAGAAAGAACTCTCCATTATTCAAACTTAACAGACACCAGGGACTTTTGGGTTCCTGCCAACTGGGCCAGAGTCTCTTTGAAAGCATGCATTTGTGACAAGAGGTCCTGCCTAATGAGGACTTTGATCTGACATGAGGAGGCATGATCCCCGGTGAGATACTTGTGTCCATGTCTGCCTTGCAGCCCCACACAGTTTCTAAAGCCCTGGGGGAGTGGGGCCTGAGGCTGACTCAGAACTGCAACTGTGTTCAGTGTCCTGGGCAGCACACTGTCTGAATCATATCACAGCGAATGTAGGCCTGTGCTAAACAAGGCAGGAACTCACCACCTCCTCACTCCCTACAACCTGCCCAATGTCTCAACATCTCCAGGGCTGGTCCCCATCCTGGAAAAGGAAATATCACTTAGATAGTGGGTTCCACAGCCAGGTTATACACTCTGGTGAGCACCAGGGAAGGTGCTATATTTGGTGAAGGTGTTGGGGCTCTGACGTCATTTTCTCAAGGCCGGGGCACATTGCGTGTATGGGCTCTTCTGTCCTTGCTCAGGATATCAGTGTTGAATACCAGTGGCTGACAGCATCACAGTTACAAGCCTAAGCTGTCCTCTTGGGCATTTGAATTTTCATGGAGGAAATTATGTATTTGCTAAAAATAACATTTTAATCAAATGTCCTCTAGAACCAGACCACAGTGGGGCTGTAACATTACAAAAGAAAAGAAAGGGACATCAAGATCTAGAATTTGAAGTAAGTTAGAACCTCCTGGTTTCCAGTTTTCAAAACTGTAGGGATTTCCTGTCACTATGTGTCTTGTAACAAGACGATTAGATTGAAGCAGAGACTTCTTCAGAACCACTGTTAAGGATAACAAAAGTTTTCTTTGGGAACTGTCGTTTTCATACCTGGCTTTCACGTCGGGGAAATTATGTTAAATTAACTGTCAAGGCCTCCAGGGATTAGCAAATTTATAGATAATTCCTATTTCCATTTCAAGTGAATGTCTTAATTTTTTTTTCTCTCTGCTTGTACATGTGTATAATTCAATAGATAACTGTTGAGCCTAGAAAAATAAGCAATCGTACCTCTATCTCCTCTCCTGTTTTGTTTTTTTTATAGCTAATGTTTAAAAATATTCTTTTGAAATGCTAAAAGACTCTAAAATATTTAATAAACAGACTAGTAAATTGAGAACCTAAGTGTCAAACAACAGAAACAATGTACCCATTTGCCGTTTGGTAGACAGAATATGGAACTACCTTGCAGGAGACAAACACACAAAAAAATACAAAATACAAAATAAACTCTGCCTGACACTAGACCTATCAAGTAGATCCTACAAACGGGCTAAATAACAACAGTAAACAACAAGAATAGTTTCCTTGTTTGAGACAAGCTGGTTTTCAGTCCGAAACCTTTCACAGACATTAATCTCATTTCATGCTGTAATCATTGAGATGGGCAGAGGTTATCGCCACTTTACAGGTTAGAAAATTGAGTCTCAGAGAGGTTCAATAACTAGCATAAAGCCACACAGCTGAGAAGGGATTGGGCCAATGCTAAAACCGCATCTTTTTACTCCAAACTCAGTGCTATTTTCAGGATACGCTGGTGCAAGTAGAAGGCATTGCATACCTCCAATCATCCTTTGTTTCTGGATTAACCTAGAGACTATCTCGTGTGACCCTTTTCGTCTGGCTCACTCAGCCTGGATTACATTGAGAGGGCTATTATTGTTACCCGTGTTCTGTTGGTGATGGCTCTACTGAGCAGGTCCTTTTAAAAAACTTGCAGCTAAGAATTTCAAAGCAATGTTACCCAAGAGAAAATCCAGGCCCTGAGGGGCTGGACCACCTTATTTCAGTCCCTATGGTAATACTACAGGAAGAACAAAGTGTCTCATCTTCCCTGTCCTCTAACAAACCCCAGAACGGGGGTCAGCAGCCCATGACAGTGACGCTTTGCTAATGCTGTGGAGGACGTGGTGTCGGTCACGACAGGGCCATCAGACAAAACCCCTTATCAGGGCTCCTCTTCTCCTCAAACCAAAAGAAATATTTGCTAAAAAAAAAAAAAAAAAAAGTTTTAAAATGGCAAAACGTAAAGCATTATCGTCACTTTCGTATTTTGTGTGCTCCAACAGAAATACTTTTTATCCTATTTCCTTGCTTCTGCCTTCTCTATTTGCCAGTCCAGCACCTGTTTTGCATATAGTAGGCTCTTAGTAAAAACGTGCTGATATTACTGTTGACTTTTCACACCTTACAGGTATCCCGTCTAGGAATACTTTCAGGGACTCCTAAAGCTGAAAAGATTTTATTTAATTAACCCATAACTGCAGCATGCCAAAAATGCTTAGAGATCATCCAGTAACCCTTGTTGTAAGATCGACCCTACATACACACTCAAGAGCTCTCCAGACGTTCAGAGCCCGTTGTGGTTTCAGAATGCAGTTGCTGTTTCTCACTTATCTCCATGCTCTTCTCTTCTCCTCGACTACCCTTCGCTACTCCACATTCACCTGGTTGTCCTGTCCAACAGAGCTGAGGAGTCATCTCTTCAGGGAGGATGCCCTTACTGAAGACCTGCCTAACTCCATCCCCACCCTAAGACTAGCCTTCCTCCTACTATAATCATTTATGTCTTTTTTTATCTCCTCATTGGACTGTAATTCTTTGAAACCCACTTATTATTGGGTTCTGTATCTTCCCACCTAGCATGGTGCCTGGCACGTCAGTGGTGCTCAGACCATGTTTGCTAAATGACTGGTGCCAAGAGCTATTGCAAAAGAAGCTGGAATGATGAATGGAAAAGCTTATTTAAGTCATTCTCTTCAAAAATCTTAGACTCTGGGTGTCCTTGGCTCTCAAGCGGGTAGTCCTGGAGTATTTCTCATGTATTCCATAACAGGAAGTTTAGACAGTCCATTCAGCAACTTCTGTAGGTCAAGTATCTTCCATGGCTATCGGCAAGTGGAAACTGCCATGCAGTGATGATAATTTAATGTTTTCTTCCTTATTTTAAAAAAGTTGTGATGTGTGAGTATATATACAGAAAAGTACATAAACCACATACAGTCAGTTTAGCAAATAAATAAAATAAAAAGAACACCCACATACATATCCACTAGCCAGGACAAGAAAAAGAAAACTGCCAGCATTACAGAAGATCCCGTGGGCCCTTCCTGGTGACAGCTTTGCCCTTTCTTCTTAGAGGTAAAATCTGTGCTGACTTTTACGAGCATAATTCTTTTGTTTTTTCTAATGGTTTTACCAGTCATGTATGCAACTCTAAACAATAAAGTTTTGCTTCCCATTTTTGACATTAATATAACTGGGACCATTCTGTCTGTATACGTTCATTCAGCATTGTATTTGTGGGATTCATCTATGTACCTGCATGTGTTAGAGCATGGTATTCCATGGTGTGAATAAACTACAAAGTAAATCAGCTGTTCTATTGTCAATGGTATTTGGGTTGTATCAAAGTCGTAGTCATAGCAAATAGTGCTGCTGTCAACATTCTTATGTTACTTGGTGCACATACAAACAAAATTTGCTAGGATATACACCTCAGGGTTATATTTCCAGATATTTATATTTCTGGATAATATATCATGCCACAAAAACTTGCAAGATGGTGCAACAGTCAGGAAGAGGTTCCAATGTTCATCGCTTCTTCTTTGTCAGACTTCCAGAGGTTTGCCCATCAAGCGGATACGGAAGGAATCCCATCGTGATTATATTTGTTTTCACTGATTATTAATTTTATATTTAGTGGCAGTTATAGTTCCTTTTTGTGAAATGTCCGTTTAAGCCTTTTACCCATTTTTGTTATTGGGTTTCTATGCCTTTTTCTTAGTGACTTGGAAGAATTCTTTAAATATTTAGAATATTAGTCTGTTGTTTGTTATGTATGTTGCAAATGTTTTCTCTCGTCCTGTGTGTGTGGTTTATACTTTTACCATTTTCATGTTGCCATTTGATAAAGAGAATGTCTTCATTTTGATGTAGAAAAAAATTTACAAATTTACAAGTGTTTTCTTGATAGTGTTTTTTTTTCCCCCATCTCATTTAGGAAGGTCTTACCCCAAGATCATGACAATATCTTTCCTTATTGATTTTCTTTCCACTTCTAGTCTTTTAATCCACTGAAATCAACTCTTTTACTATGGCATGAGGTAATGACCCAATCTCATTTTTTCTATGTGGATACTTAATTATCCCAACAACTTATTGAAAAGTCCTTGCTTTCCCCACTGATCTTAATATCTGGTAGAGCCTGGGAGTTCTACTTCTTCAAGAGTGTCTTGGATATTCTTATCAACCCTTTGTATATCCACATAAATTTTTAAATCAGCCTGCCGAGTTAGAAGAAGAAGAAGAAGAAGAAGAAGAAGAAGACGAAGAAGAAGAAGAAGAAGAAGAAGAAGAAGAAGAAGAAGAAGAAGAAGAAGAAGAAGAAGAAGAAGAAGAAGAAGAAGAAGAACCACTACCACCACCACCAAATTCATGAACATTTTCTTGGGTTTTCATTAAATTTGTAACAATTCAAGGACAAGTGACGTATTTCCAAAAATTGACTATTCTGATTCGTAAACTTGGTGTATCTCTCCACTTACTTAGTTTTCTTTTTTAATGTCTCTCAATAACACTTAATAATTTTCTCTGTAGATTTCTTGGACAAAAATATTTTGTTAGCTTTATTCCCAAGGATATTATCTTGTTTTATGCTATTGTAAATGGTAGCTCTTTTGTTTCATTTTCAAATTGTTACTTGATTATATGAATTAAATTTATTGTTTAAATATTGAATGTGAATACTACAACCATGTCAAACCCTTGTAATTATTATAATAATTTCTCTATGGATTCTTTTGATTTTTCTACATATAATTATATCATCTGTGACTAGTGACAGTTATTTCCCCTCACTTTTCAATTCTTTTACCTTTTAGTTCTTTTTATTGTTTTATTGAGTTGGCAAAGAACTCCAGGACAAGGTTGAATGGTAGTAGCAATAGTGAGAATTCTTCCAAATTTCCAAATGAGAACTCTCAAAGTTTCAACATTTAGTTTGATGTTTACAGTAAGACTGTCATAGATACCCTTTATAAAATTAAGGAAATTTTATTTCTATTCCTATTTTGCTAAGAGTTTCATCATGAATGAATGTTGACTTTTACCAAATACCTTCCTTGCATCTCTGTGATAATCACATAATTTTTTTCTCCTTTTTTTCTGTTAATGTAGTGAATTACACAAATTGCTTTTCCAAAGTTACACTAATCTTGCATTCCTAAGATAAACTTAAATTAGTCATGATGTACTTTTTTTATGTATATTACTGGATTCAGTTTACTAATTGTAGTTTATGTTTGGCATTTACATTCATGAGTGAGATTGGGCTCTAATTTTCCTTTCTCATTTTGCCTTTGTTGAGTGTTAGAATCAAGATTATGGGTAGTATCATAAAGCATAATGGAAGATTTGCCCTTTTATTCTATTGTCTGAAGGAATGAATATAAATTAGAAATATTTCTCCCTTGAACATTTATAGAACTTACTGGTAAAGTCATCTGGGCCTAGAGAGTTCTGGATAAAAAGTTTTTTTTTTATTGTTTTTGTTTTGCTAGTTAAAGTAAAATTCACAATTCTTATTTCTTCATGAGAAGGAATTTGTATATTTTTCCAGGAATATATACATTTCTTATTTATTTTCAAATGTACTGGCATTAAAGTTTTCATATATCCTATTATTATCTTTTCAATGTGTGCTGTATTGTGGTAATGTCCACTTTTTACTCCTGATGTTGATTGTTTATGCATTTCTTCTTCATTTTCTTAATCAGTCTTATCAGAGGTCTGTCAATTTTATCCACATTTTCAAAGAATCAATTTTTAGTTTTGTCTGTTCTCTTTATCATATTTCTATTTTATATAATATTTTTCTATTCCATTGATTTATCTTTTATCTTAATTGCATTCTTTATTTTTCCTAGTTTCTGAAGTTGGAATTTTCAGCCTTTCTTTTTTTCTAATTCATCCATTTGAGGCTATAAATTTTCTTCTTTATAATGTTTTAACTGCATCTTTTGGTTTTCTGGTAACTAACAAAAAAAAAGAATAAGAAGAAGAAAGCAAAAAAAGGAAAAACATAAAGAAAAAGAAAAAGTCTTCATTTGTAGTCTGGCAATTCCATATATTTGTGTTGTAAGTACTCCACTATGAGTGATTTCAAGCTACTAGCGGGTTAACCATCAGCTGAAACTTTTCCTGAATATTTAACAATCATCTCTTGTAAATAGATACAAGCTATCTCTAGCACACCACTGGCTATACATCTCAAATTTTAAATAGTATTTTCACAATTGTTAGTTCAAATTATGTTCTGATTAACACCATACTTTCTTTTTTTCATACATTTCTTTGATTATTTAAAAGTGTGTGTCTAAATTCCCAATCACATGGGAATATTCTAGTTAATTTTTTTTTTTATTTCTAGCTTAATTGCATTTTTATTGGAGGTCATGCTTGATATGATTTCAGTTCAGTAAAATTTATTGAAATTGACTCAAGGCCTAGAAATAATTGATTCTTATAAATATTATGTGTGCCTGAAGAGAATATGTTTTCTGCAATTGTTTAAAGCAATGTTTTATATCCATCTTTTAGGTCAAATTTTTTATCTGGTTTAAACTGTCATAATTTTTTCCTGAAAGATGTATGATTAAAAAGGGTATATTAAAATCTTTCACTCTGTTATTATTTTCCTTCCTATATTTACATCAATTGTTACTTTATATACTTAGAAACCTTATTTTTTTTAGGCTTTTTACATATTTAAATTGTAATATTTTTGTTAGAGGGAGGTAGGTGGGGAAAAAGGGTCAAATATGTGGTGACATTAAAGAATTAAAAATAAATAAATTGAAAAATATTTTTGTTAATTAAAACATATGTCATTGTGGAATTATACTCTTTATATCTGGTAATTTTATTCGATTTTGTTTAATGTGAATGAATCCTTCTAAGATATCTGTTGATTAGTATTTGCCTGCTATATTTTTTCCATTTTTTTATCTTTCACCTTTTTGTACCCTTTTGTTTTAGATATCTTTTTAAAATAGTATATACAGGAATATATATCATATATAGCCAGAAAATCTTTGCAGTTTTCTGTTGTTGTTGTTTTTGTTGTCATTGTTGTTTTTACTGGAGACTTTAATCCATTTAAATTTTTGTAAGTTCTAATATTTGGGGGGTTAAAAATCTACTACCTTAGTTTGTTTATATTTGCCCTACTTCTCATATTTCTTTTTCTTTGTTACCTTCTTTGGATTTGTCCTTACTATTAATATTTTTTCTATTAGAGAATTATATATTTTATTTCTATTATTTTAATATTTACCCCCAAAAATGCAATATTCATACTTAATTTATAAAATTTTAAATTAATCAATACCCTGATGTTTATTGCAGATACTATAAAGACCTCAGAACACTTAACTCCATCGCCCCTCATTGACTCGTATGTTATTCTTTCTGGATGTTTTCATTCTTTTTCTCTTTAATTTGATGAGACATTAGTATTGTTTCAAAAATCAAGTATACTTATATCAGAATACAAATTTATAATTTGTCCTTTCTTTCTTCTTGCAAGAACACCTGTCTGAGAGCAGATGTGTGTTATAAGAACTGGAAATCCAGGGCAGATGATGAGAGAAGGCTTATAGTGAGCAAGACTCAAGGGAACATCTGAGAGCTGATGGTCAAGGCGAAGCTCAGGTCAGAGTTAGGCAAGAAAATGGAAGTCCAGCCCATGTGAAGAACCAAATCTTAGGCGAGTAGTTGGGAATCAGGTATCTGGACAAGCAAGGGACTAACAGACCAATCAAGCTGTACTGACCACAGATATAAGGAAGGCATCACAGCCAGGAGACCCACAAATTAAGGCAACTCCCAGCACAGTCAGGGAGTATCTTAGGTACATTTTGCTGAGTGGGGCACAAGCCCACAGATATGGTCATTAAGTCATGTTAGGGAACTGGAGAAATAGGGGTCAGGAATAAGAGCAGATATTACTGCATCTGTGGACACTTTTCTGTTCAAAGTATTGATTTTTAGAGCATAGTGCAATACCCAGCACTTAATAGGCACTCAATAAATAGACATCTGCTGACCTATTTACTGACTTATTGAACAAAAGGGGCCATGCCAGCCTTTGTAATGATGAAAACATGAATTGGACATGTTTCTTAACCTCAAGGAACTTATATCTAGGGATTGAGATCAATATTTAACTAAAATATAAGGCAAGGAGACAGAAGTTAAAATGACAAGGTAGAGCCATTAGCTCTGCCTGAGATCATCAAGGATGGTTCCATGGAGGAGGTGGCAGGTTTGTTTAGAGTGTCAACTAGGGGGCATCTTCATGATGATGACAACCACAGGAGACATCACTAATATTCAGAACCTGTGCTTCCAAAATTATTAACACGGAGGTCAGGGCAAGGACTTGCTCTGTGATTGACAGAGTCACCAGGAAAAGTCTGGCAAATAAGGGAGGTTCCTCCTTCAACCTTCCCCCACTCCCCTCACCAGCCAACTGAGAGCACTGTTGTCTCTGCTTCTTATGAGCTTTTCTTCTCGTCTCGTGATGCTTGTCACAGTCCACCTTATATTACATATGGACAAGTCCTGGGGCCTTCTAAGTTTCTGAGATTAGGAAATGGGCCAAGGCAGATTTTTGAGGATACCCAAATCCCTTGATGGTAAACATCACTGGGATTCAGCCAGCCATGGCATACACCACTTTCTACTCCAAGCCCAGACTCTGATGGTGGAGTTTCCATTGCAGTAAAGAGAGCAAGTGACGGGCATACTCTGTGTCTTCCACACTCTATGTAAGAATCCTTCAGGCCTATTCTGGTGCTTGCCTTTCTCATAATCCCATGTTAACACCAAAGAAGTCTCCAGAAGGGGAAGCAACACATAGAGGCTGCCTAGGATTCTCTCAGCTATATCTTCCTGCCTGACAATAGCACCCCAGGGCCCGAGTGAACACCTACTCTGACCTTCGAAGCCACTTAAACATGGCACCACAGACAGGGGCTGTGAGATTATTAGTGAGGTCCCCTGTACTGCCGAGGAGGGGATAACCTTTACCTGAGCCACTTCACAATCTGCCACCTCCCCCACAAGACCTTTCCTGTGATAATTCCTGTTTTCTCACTTTTTTTGAATCTCTGTTTCACATCATCCTGCCTTACAGTTACATATATAGTTTACGTGTAGCCATGTACAAAGATTAGAAGAATCTCGAGGGTAAAATCATGTCACATTTGTATCGGCCACAGGATCTAGTATAAGGCCATTCATCAAGTAGAAGCCAAATAGTATGTCAGTCGACAAATAGTTATGACTGAGTGTTAAATGCCAGAACTGTGCTACACGCAGGGAAGATGCTCTATGGGAATAAACTTAATCTGGAGGTTCGATTCATGTGCTAGTTTCCTGGGGCTCCGGTAACAAAGCACCATAACAAGATGGCCTAAAAAATAGAAGTTGATTGTCCCAGAGTTCTGGAAGCTGAAAATCCAAATCAAGGCATTATTAGTGTCACTTCTTTCTGAGGCCTGTGAGGCAGAAGCTAGTCCAGGCCTGGCTCCAAGCTTCTGGCGATCTCAGGAGTTCCTTGGTTTATAGACAGCATTCTCCCTGTGTCTTCACAATGCCTTCCCTCTGTAGGAGATATCTGAGCCCAAATTTCCCATTTTTATCAGGACACCAGTCACAATGTATTAGGATCCACCCTAATGGCCCCATCATAATCATTTGTGAAGACGCGATTTCCAAATAAGGTCACAGTCACAGGTACTGGGCTTTAGGACTTCAGTATCTTTTGGGGGACACAATTCAGCACATAACAGTTAGTATTTGAACATTTGCAGCTTCAGAGGAAGGACGTCCTAGGCTATAGATAAAAAATGAGCTAAAGCATGGAGATGGGAAGGGAAGTGATTTTGGTATGCTTGAAAGAATGACTGGTTTCATTTGGCTCTGTGATTAAAGTAATATAATGACTATAAATGCATCTGAATACTGTGCCCATGTACATGAAATTCATTTATATATAAATTCCCAGCATAGACGCTGACTCACTTTATCTCTCTGGTTCTGAATTTGCCTTTCTTTTTTGCATTTCAAGAGGTTACAGTTGGCATGACAATGCTGTCTGAGTGTATTCAGCATCTCCTTTGGTTCTGCAGAGATGCGGCACTGCCTGATGTGTTAGGGCACCCTTTGTGACTAGTTGGTGAGACCTTTGATCAGGAAGAGAGGAGTCAGCACAGACGGGCTCTCAAAAAGGGAGATTGAAGCCTCAGCCATAACTCCACCTAAAACATTATGTAAACCACGCTCATTTGCCATTCTGCAAGCACAGAATTCTGTCCTGGATTGACAGCTCCCAGAGACTGGCATCTGCAGTCTGCTCAAACTCTACTCTAAGAGTAGAGTTTGTCACATGTCACCTTTACTCAGGTACCACCTAATCCTTCAGCATGCCCCAGCCATGACCCAGCTACCACTTTTGAGAAATGTCGCAAGGCCACGTGCCAACAACAGACACTTCACAAATGATTTTCGGCCTCAGTGGTGGTGATGATAATGTCCAGGGTGCTAGGGAAAAGGCCAGTGACGCTGGCAGTGCTCTAGTGGTAATGGTCATAGTGCTGGTGACTGTGATGGTGGGAAACATAATGTTTTAATCCATTACTTCAGTTGAGTGTCACATGAGCCTGAAGCTTGGTGAGAAGTGGAACCATATGAATTCTTTATATCCCTCCTAATGCCTAGCCCAGGACTTTTCCTACCATATCGGGCAACTGGATCAATAAATACTCGATATGATCATTTCCTATCGAAATCATAGTTCCATGCTTAGGAATTATATCCTCACTCTGCAACTTATGAACTTCATGATCCTATAGAATCTACAGGAGCAAATGTGGACACTCTCTATCTGGATAGAATAAGCCATCAATTAACGAGCTCTATTTGTAGTATTGTTATCCTAATTTGGATTTTATTTTTTTAAAAACTAAAGTTTCTACAGGCTCGTCATAGAGTCTGTGAAGCTCCTTGCTCACTTTAAACACCAACATAGCAGTGGGTGAACTGAGGAGGCGCTAACAAATCTCTGCAATTGATACCCATCTGTTTCTGCCCCTACACGAGGCTAACTGTGGGACTGCAATGAGGATGACAAGTTTAAAAATGACCAACATGCCAATCAATGACTCAGCAGTGAAGAAAGAATGGAAATTGTTATTATTCATTTCATAAATCAAACCTCATCAGCTGTGACTAATATTCTTAAACTCTTTGTCTTAGGGAAGGAGGGATTAAGGATATGACCTCAGACACCACCTTCACCTCCCTATTGTGACCCTTCTCAGAGAGGGAGAATGAGAAGGTGCAGAGAAGGGTCAGTACCTCATCTCCAGAGACAGATTCTCCAGTGGTTCGGATGGAATTATCTTTCTGATTGTTTCTTGTCCATTTCTTTTTCTTTTCTGCTGATTGTCTGCTCCTTTCCATCTTCTCCTGATTCCTTCAGTGAGATATTAAACTAACTTATCTCATTTCTGCCCAAATGAGAAGGGGACCCAATTCAGGAAAAGGCCAAGGTCCATTTAAAAGTTCGTACAATGGTATCTTTGAAAAGAGTGTTAAGTATCTAGCTCAGATGGAAAATGCTTCCATCCTTGGTTTCAGAAATTATTCATCAGGATTGAAAATTCTTTCTTTCATACACACACACACACACACACACACACACACACACACCCCACACACACACACACACACACAGAGTAAGCGAGTGAGTGAGACAGACACAGAGAAAGACAGACAGACAGACAGACAAACCCAGACACATACACACAGACATATAAGGCTTTCAGATTTAACAAAGCTTTATTAAGCACTTTATTAAGTACTCTTGAGGACGAGGTGACAGCGTAGGAGAGGAGACAGGTGCACAGGATAGAACTGTGCCCCAGGCAGGGTGATCAGTGTTCTGATGGAGGTACAACATTTTGCTGTGAGAACAGGAATGAGTCCAGCTGGGAGGCTTGCAAAAGTCAGCTGCAACTCATTTCAATCAGGGCTTTGTTTTTCCCAGCTTTGTTAGTAGCTGATTGTTTCAATTTTGGTTAGATCTGACTCAGCTGTTAGCATTGTGGAACTAACCAGACCAGCTATGGTTCTATGTTTCTTAATAATAGCTCACATTTATTTAGTGCAGCTTTTGCACACAGCCTCTACATACATTATTCCATTTTATCCTCCTTCTATCCCTGTGACTAACTCTGGCAGAAATCAGGGACCGCCCAATGCTGAGCTCAATTCTACCACCCAGTAGGAACTCACTGTGATTCTGTTGAAAGAGGTTGGGAGGCCAGCTGGATGAAGGAAATTACCTATTTAGGTTAAGTGGCTTTCCCAAAATGTGGTGGGTCTTTAATACCTGCACTGGGACTCGAATCCAGCCTTTCAATATGTCTGTCCACTGTTCCTCGGACTCTATCTTCATGTACCACATGGCCAGGGACCAGTTGTTCTCGAGATCAGATTAACACGATTCCCCGAAATTCCCGAGTTTACTGGAGTTGGCATATTTTTCACAGGGCCCCATGATTATTCTCAGTCTTCATACTTATTTGCAGATTTCAAGAGAACAGTCAAAGAAATATTTTCTTTTGATTATCAGAGTCATCGCCATCATTATCAAAATTCATCTGACAGGAGTATCAGATGTATTGAATATTGGCATTGATTAAAGTCACCCTTCGAACTTCCATTCTCTTGCCAGCTGGACTTCTTACCACTAACGGCCCTAAACTTCAAGCAAAATAATTTATATATTTTTATATTTATTATATTTATCCCTAAATTTGTATTCAAAAGATGATATAGCCACAACCTTAAAGACATTTTTTTAAATCACTCAAATTAATACCAGGTTCATTTTTACATATCACCTAGGGTTTGTTGTAATACATAGTGACAGCTACAATTATGGTTTAGGCTATTTTTTTTTTCAATTTTAAATGGTATATTATATTATCAAGTCTTCTTTTTTGCCATTGTGGTTTAGGTTATTTTTTTAATCAGCTACCAGTCTATCACATTTTCCATATTGCTCCATAGGCGTTAGAATTACCATTTTAATAACTGTATAATATCACTTCACAGTGATACACTACTGTTTACTGAGTCTTGCACTTCATTGTTGGACACTAAGTTATTTCCATTTACTTGTTATTATAGATAGCATCGTAGTGATTATATTTTCATTACAGACCATAGTGTTTCACTTTGATGCCTATGACTCATGATGCTTGATTTGTAAAATTTAACAATCTTCACTGTATAGTCTCTGTCTATGATTAATACTGTGTTATGGATACGACAGTATTGTAAGACACCCTTCTCTTCTTCAAGAAATTTATGGTTTTTCTGGGAGAGAGATAAATGTGCATGAGGCCATGCAAGCTGTGTAAGAAGGTACAGTACGATAGCTCATACCGTAGAGACACTAATGGTTCTGAGAGCTTTGAAAAATGTGTGAGTCAAAAGAGATGGTTGAAAGGTAGACAGAGGGTAAAGTGCGGTGTCTGCTTTCTCAATGGCCTTGCCTCCTCTGGGGCCTGGGTGCCTGCCCTCCCTTTCTCTCCAAGCTAGGCTGCACTCACATGCCGACTGATTACCAAGTCTACAGAAAGTAGTGACGGAGAACAGGTGAGCCCCGAACTGTCAGAGGGAAGAATGAGATGAGGGAGTCAGGCAAGAGAAACAACTCACAGAACTGGGTCTCAGACCTAGGGAATGCCCCACGTCACTGGTGAATGCTAAAATAAAAAAAAGTAGGTGGGACCAGGTCCTAGAGGTCCTATTAATGCCAAGGGCTGCGAACTGAGTTTTCCATCCACGAAGGGCTACTGATAGAGCCAGTCAAGTTCCCCACCCCTCGGAAGCACTGGACTAAGGTTGGGTTCACTTCTAACATGCTATTCCCACAAATTCGCCCCTAGGCTATGATTCTCACTGGGCTCTGGAATGTCCTGAAGCAACAGCAGCCTCCGTCTTTGGCCACCCAGCCAACGACCCTTTGCCCTGCACACAAGGCTGGAGCATCTTCCCCAGCTCCTCTGTGCACCCATCTCCTGGCTCCGAGTCAGTCTCGCCTTTGCTATCAGTACTAGTACAAAGACCCCCAGATGACTGAGCCTACCATGTCTCGAGAAAAGGGCAGAGTAAGCCCTGTACCACCTAGGTCACCAAGGAACCAAGCCACCACATGGTTCTGAAACAGCACAGCCCAGGAAAGCAAAGTCAGAAGGCTTCTTAAGAAACCCAGCTGGCCCTTTACATTTTGTCCCATCTACGTAGCATTGGGCATTATACCCAGGACAAAAACAAACAAACAACAACAACAACCAAAAAAACACCAGTGAAAAGGCCAGAGCCTTTTGACAATTGGGAGCAAAGAACAGAAAAGGATTATTTCCCAGTTCTAAAATCTAAGACTCAGGGAGACCACATTTACATGGTTCATCTCTGAGAGATTGGTTCACTCAACTAAATTTAATTGGGTAATTAATATTTGTACAGCATTATTTCAAATGTTCTTTCAGATGCAGAGGTAAAACTGACATAGCTCCTTCTCTCAAAAACATATAGTTTTCAGCAGAAAATGAGACATAGCCTTCAGAGAATGAAGGTGACGTGCTATAACTTCTGGGAGGAGGAATTGCTTTCCTCCAGCTTGGAGAAAGGTGGGCAAAGTAAGCTTTAAAGAGAAGGCGATACTTGAATCTGGGGAAAGGAGACATTGAAGTATAGGAGGAATTCAGGCAAGCATAGATAGGGGTGGAGGAAAAGAGCATTCCAAGTGATTCCAGAAAGGTTAACAGCCCAGGGATGGGAAAGGGGCAGACCTACAAGCTGCTTGAGATCAGAAATGTTGCCTTTCGTTTCTTTGTCCTCGGTGCCTTGCCTACTGGTTCGATAAATATAAACAGCTATTGAATAAATGAGTGAGTGAGTGAGTGAGTGAATAAAGAAAAAATGGTTTGATTTAGTTGAAGCATAGGGTGCATGAAATGAGTAATGAGAAATCATGTTGCAAAGGCCACACCTTGAATGAGTGTGGACTTTATCCTGCAGGGAATAGAAGAACCACTGAAAGATTTTCAGCAAGGTTAGGACATGATGAAGCTGTGCTTCAGGCAGATTAACCTGATATGTAAGACTGACTTGAGTGAGGCAGAGAGACCATTTGGGAGGTTATTGCTGCAGTCCCAGCAAGAGGAAATAAGCACCTGAATTAGGGCAACAGCAATGGGAACAGAAGAGGGGACAGATGTGAGTGGTAATAGGAAGACAGAACTGACAACAAACAGGTTGTTGGGGAGCTGAGGAAGAAGAGAGAGAGGCCAAGACAACAGGGAGATTTTGAGCCTGAGTGGCAGGGAGGGCGCTGAAGCCATTAACAAAAATAGGCTACACAGGAGGTGGTGTCGAGAGAAAGATGTTGAGTTCTGTTTTGCACACACTGAAATGTGGAAGTGCATTTTTTCCTACCTATAACGTCAGTCAACTCTTTATCAGGAAACTACATGAGAAGGGTGAATGGGCCACCAGGCCGGGAGCCAGCATCGCCTCATTGTTACGAACTAGGTCAAGACCCAAGTCATTTCCTGAATGCTGATTTTACAGACAAACTCTACTTGTGCTTTAGAGAATATTTTGGGG
Source organism: Pteropus vampyrus (assembly GCF_000151845.1). Classification (NCBI taxonomy): domain Eukaryota; kingdom Metazoa; phylum Chordata; class Mammalia; order Chiroptera; family Pteropodidae; genus Pteropus; species Pteropus vampyrus. Next base: position 1,188,966 of record NW_011889064.1, read on the forward strand.
GAAAAAATATCTTGTTATAATAATGTTTTGAGATAAAAACCTGCCAGTGTTCTTCCTTTTCCTCATTATTAATGAATTAGGAGATACTCAGACCTAATAAAAAAAGAAAGTACATAAAAGGATCATAAGCAGCCTTCAGATCTTTACCGGTCAGCCGCTTTCATTTTATAAAGCTAGAATTTCCAGTTTTTTAAATATCATATAAAAGCAGTATTTGACTGTAGTTTTAACAGTGTATTTCAGCAACAACAAAAAAGTATTAAATAAGCACTCTCTATGGACTGTACCATACCAGGCGCTGTAAAACTATTAATAAGAAGAGAAAAAGAAAAATTCCCACAATTTAGTGGGAATTAGGAGGTCATAATCTAAATGGAAAGGGGTAAACAAATAAAATGATGAACACATATAGTATAATATGTGCCATAATAGAAATGTAAGCAAGCAACAAATTTAGGAGTTATCGATTCGATCTTCAAGACAGAATTAGGGAAGACTTGTGGAACAATGATGGAAGGTTTTTCTATGTAAAGATCAAAGATAAAGAAAACGAAAATGATTGTTTGTAGAGTTTGAGCAGAAGGGGGAACAGAGACCCGAAAGAGAATTAGGGGGCCACATCATGAAGAAAGGACAGTTGTATATGTCAAATGCTGAGAGACAGAACTTATTTTGATGAGGTGGTTAGATTTACATTCTAGATGGGTCGCCATGGCAGCACTGTGGAGAATGTCTTTGAGGGATGTGAAATGGGGCAAGGACAGCAGTTAGATGTATTGTCACAGTCCAGGTAAAGGTCAAAGGATTTAGACAAGAATAAAACATAGAAGGTGGTTTTAGGAAATAAAATCAATTGGACTTGTTAATTAAGGAAAGAGAGAAGTCTAGGCTAAATCTCAGATTCCTGGATAATGATCCTACTTACAGAAAAAATATGTGGAAGCAGGAATTTCACAGGGATAAAAGATTTTTAGTTCAGATTTGGATATGTTGAATTAAATATCTTTGGAGCCATTTGGGTGTAGCTGTCCAGTAGTAACTGTGCGTATAGATATAGATATAGGTTAGATACAGATACAGATACAGATACAGATACAGATACAGATAGATGATATAGATAGATATAGATATAGATGATATAGATATAAATGATATAGATATAGATATAGATATAGATATAGATATAGATATAGCCCATGAGGGAAAATTTAGAGCTGAGCATTAAACATAGTATTAAAACCAGGGAATTCATAAGATCATTCAGGAAAAAAACCATTAAGAATGATAAGAGAAGAGGCTCAAGGATATAACCTAGGAATAGCCAATCTAAAAAGATGGAAAGAAGTCATAGATACAGAGAAAAAGACTGAGAAAGAATGAGTAGTAAGTTATGTGGAGAACCAAGAGACTTTGAGTCAAGGAATGAATCAAAGAGGAAAGAGTAGCAATTAGAAGAGCATGGTGGATGGTGGGCAAGTCCAAACAGTACAGAGAAGCACAGTAACAGGACTGTTATCCTGTGTTGTGTACAGGAAGAGGCCAAATGGAGACTGGATGAGGAAAGAACATTAAGAAAAAGAAATAAACTGAGTCCAGACTAAATTATCTAAAAGTTAGGGTGAGAAAGGAAAGATGCAGGAACAAGGGTAGGATTCTTCATTCACTAGCGGTAACTACACAATGGCGACTGTTCTCTCAACCCTGCAAAGTCCATTAACATTTACCGAGGCAATATGTATTCCCTCTTTCTTAGTTCCTTCCGCCCTGTAGCAACTTCTCCTAAAACATACACATTTATACTTTAACTCCTACTATGTATCAGATAATGTGCTAAGGTTCTAGATGTTGGGGAAAATACAACAAATAAGATATAGCCTTTATCCTTGAGAAAACTGAAGTCTAGTGAAGGAGAAGTATAAGCAAATAACTCTAATAAGCCATGGAGGAGGTAGTCCAACCATTATGTTTTCTCCTCCCAGAGAGGTGGTCGTTAAACATTTACCAGCAAACTATTGGGTATAGTTAAAGTGTATAAAAAGGCAGAGTATTAAGAATGGTCTTAATAAATGGGCAGGATTTAGATGAACAAGAAAGAAGGGATGAATTCATAACTGGAGGGAACAGCTTATGTGAATACAGAGATGGTAAAAGCATAAACTCAAAGGAGATAGAAAGTCATGAAGTGCGAAGTTTGGAGCTTGGGGAAAATAAGGTGGGTTTTGCCCAGATCATGTTGGGACTTATGTGCCAAGCTAAAGCTTTTGAAATAGGGAACCACCAAAGAGTTTTAGGCATATGAGTTACATAATCATTAAATATTTCAGAATGATCTTTCTGAAAGAATGGATGATGTGGCAAAGACTATTAATTAGCTACCAAACTTAATTATTCTCTTTTTGGCACATGATGATCTAACTAGAGAGTATATTTCCTGCCTCTCTTTTGGAGAGGTGTGGCTTTGTGGCTTAGTTAGGCCAATGGGGTGGATGTGAACAAAAGTTATGTGTGACTCTTCTAGGTCATCTTCAAGTTCAAAGACCCAAAGTTTTTCTTCTTGTGAACTGGTGCTCAGACTAGACTGTGTGCAGCTTCAACTGTGCAAATGGAAACACCATCCTAGTGCATGGTAAAGCAGCAAGATGGAAGGAGCTAGGATCCCTAAGATGACCACAGGGAGCAGAACCACCCTACTGTCTTGCACTTCTCACCTCTAGATATTATAATGCAGAAAAATAACTTTGTTTTAAGCCATTGTACTTAGATTTTTATCATGACAATGTAACTGGTACCAGACTTTCCCTCCCATTATTAAAAAAAAACAAAATTGTCAAACCGGAAAATACATAAAACAACTTTTTTAGGCAATGAAATATAAGAAGCACAGGACTGTGATCTTTGAGAAAAGGGAAATACACATAGGCAGTACATGGTATCTTCAGAAGTCTCATGATGTCTTTGGTTTTGTTGTCACACACCTCTTCCCAGGATCAAGTAATGAAGATATAGACTTTATTTCTTGATAGGGAACAGGCAAGATTCAAGAAGAGCATGTGGGGCTGAAGATATTCTCATGGCCACATTTGGAAAATGCAATCTATAACATCTACCCTATGATCCAGCAATCCCACTCCAAGGCATTTAGCCAAGAGGTAAAAGTACATGTCCACAAAAAGACTTATACACAAATAACCATAGTGGCATTATTCATAATATTTCCATTTAATCCAAATGTCCACCAGCAGGAAAATGGATTAACAAATTGAGGTATATTTATACAATGGGATGAGACTCAGAAAGAGAAAGGAATGGATTACTGATGCACACAATAACATGGATGATTCTCATAGATGTTATTCTGAGCTAAAAAAAAAGTGAAAGAGTATATCTGTATTATTCCATTTATATGATGTTCTGGAACAGGCAAAACTAATCTTTGGTGAAAAAAAGATCAGGAAAATGGTTGCCTGTGGAAGTTGGCAGTATTGACTGAGAAAGAGCATGAGAAAATTTTCTGGGGTGATGGATAGATAACATTTTGATAGGAGTATGGTATATATATATATATATACACACACACACAATGTGCATTTGTCAACACTTAATGAATTATACACTTAAGATCTGTGTTTTTGCACGGTTTGTATATTTTACCTGAAATATATATAAACAAATGTTAAATTCTAATTAGCAAATTTAATTTTAGCAATGTACAGGTTAGGAATTCCGAAACTATTTTCCATTTATTCTAGGCTTGAAAATATTAGTAAATATACTAAGGATAATGAGAGCCAAGTTTCTTACTACTGGAGAAGAGAATCATACATACAAAAGGAGAAAGTATATGTCCCATGGTGTGCACATGATTTGACTATATGTGTATATATTAATCTTTCTGTCATATATATAATATGATGACTTTAACTGATATATATATTCTAGCTCTGTCTCCTGAGAAAGCCTAGAAATGATTATTACATCAGCAGCACTAAATGTATGTAGAACCCAGATCCTTATGTAGAACTCAGATCCTTGGTTCTAATTATCATTCTCTATCAAAAAGAACCCGAGTTCTTTTGAGAAAGGCTGATTCCAATCAAAGAAAGGACAAGATGAGCCTGAAACATCTTGTTCCATAAGAAAGTGAAAAAAATTTCAGAGAATGGTGGAGACACAGCGAAAGGACACAGAAGCCAGCTCAAAGGAGCTTCCAGTGGCCAAATCAAAAGCAATGATGATTGTAATTGATTATAAACCACTGAATAAAATAAAAATGTATAAGTTTTTATAAGCCTAAATAAATAAATATTTCTTAAAAAGAGTTTCAATGCGTAAATATAGACAGAATGAAGTAGTTAGAAAATTAATGGATGCTAAAACTAGTGGGTGAAATTTTGATGAAAGACAGAATATTTTCATATCCTCACACTATTTACCCATAAATTACTTATTTTTTACAAAAGAAGAAAAATGTATCTTAAAAGAAATGAAAAATGGCAGCTGTCACCTTAACCAGGTAATCAAAGTTAACATCACCAATATTGGAAGAAACTGGCATCACGGGCCTGCCAAAATAATCCCGCAAAGCCCGAATTTACTCATGAGAAAACAGCAGACAAATCCAAATTTGGTGACATTCTACAAAACAGTACTCTGAAAAAATGTCAAAATCAATAAAGACTCCCCTCCGCCCACACACACACAAAAGCAGAGGAGCTATTTCAGATTAAAAGAAACTAAGGAGGCATGATAACTAAGTGCAATGTGTAATTCTGGGTCAAACCTTAGTCCAGGAAAGAAAAAAATCTCATAAAATCATTATTGGAGCTATGGAGTGTGGATTAAAAACAACTTCATCAATGTTAAGTTTCCCGATTTTGGTTATTGTACTGTGGTTATATAAGAGAATGTTCTTGTCTGAGGAAATACGCAATGAAATATTTAGTTGTAAAGGAACATGATGCCTCAATTTACTCTCTAATAGTCCAAAGGCAGAAACAACACACACACAAGGAATGAGAGACAGAAGGGAGAAGGAGGGAGGGGAGGAGAGAGAAACAGAGGCAAAATGTAAACAGTTTGGGTACAGGGCATATGAGAATTATATAATTATTACAACTTTTCTGTAAAGTTTGAAATCATATATAAATAAAATCTAAATCAAGACTGGGAAGAAAATGGGGATGACAAATTCTAGAGAAGTATAATGGGAGGATGGAATAGAATATGGAAAATAATTGAAATGATTGCATTACTCCTAGGTTTTTAATGAAGAAACGAGATAAATGGTAAAATTATAAATGAAAGAGAGTCCATCATGGAAGATTGGGAGGGTCTGGGGAGTGAGGTAATGAGATCATTTGGGGAAGTATCGAGTTTGATTACTAGTGGGACATCTGGGTTGATCAATGCAGTAAGCAGATGGCTGGGTTGGTGTGGGGCTACTCTGGGGAGCAATCCTATGCCACTCAATAACTCTCGAAGAGGGGAAGAAGAGAGAAGCCCCAACTCACATGTTCATTTTATTCCATGTACTATGACATGACATGGTCATTCCTGGACACAAACCTGAGAGAATTTTGTGGTTCTAGTCCTGTAGCTCTAGTAATCACTTTTTGAAATCAGGAAGTTTGAGGAAGAGAAGGACTTGATGGACAATGGGGCAGAAGCGGATACTGGTTCACACAACGGAGGCAGAATGGGACACTTTGCCCCAGGATGGGCTAATATGGCCTCTCTCAGCAAAGCCACTCCCGGGAGACCTCTCCTCTCCACCTTCTCTCTATCTCACCCTACCCACTCTGCAACCCCAATCCAAGAGGAATAACTTGACCCAAGAGCCCAATATCCTTCAGACAGACCAAGAGATTCTAATCAGGGTGATAAAGCATTTGTTTGAATCCCATGAATTTCTTCAAAAAAACTCACAGAGATTCATTCATCTGGTCCAATAAAGACTTTTACTCTAACAATCTGTATCCAATTTACTTACTAGTTGAATTAGTCTCAGCAGTGTCACAGTGACATACATTGTCTCCAATTCAACATTTATTAAGTTTTTAACTACATGCTGAACACACAAGCCTTTTCAGATAATCATTTTCTAGTTCTAGATCAGGCCTTGAACTCTACAATACTGCTCACTTCCAACTCCATTCTAGCTGCTTTTTAATTAAAAGTATTATGAAATGTATCAGATGTAAAAAAAAAAAAGTATACAAAGAATAATATTGTGAATTACTGTGTATGTTAGTTTTATGTTACTGCATGAAAAGCTACCACAAACTTAGCAGTTTAAAAAGACACCTATTTATTAGCTCACAATTCTGTAGGTCAGCAGTCTAGGCATGGTGTGGCTGGGTTCTCTGTCTAGCAGCTCACAATACTGAAATTAGCTAGATTCTCTGCTTATCTGGTTTGTGGCTCACAGTCCTTTTCCAAGCTCAGTAAGGTTGTTAAAAGAATCTGGTTCCTTGCAGGTGTAGGGCAGAGGTCCTCATTTCCTTGCTGATTATCAGCTCGGACTACCCTCAACTCCTGGCCCCCTCTATCTTCAATCCAGCAACAAATCTCTCCCATGCTTAAATCTTTCTCACCAGGATGAGTCCAGTCCCTTTTTAAAGGGCCCATCTGATTACTTTAGGTTCATCTAGTAAAATCTTATTTTAAAACCCATCTTAAAGTCAACTGATTTGGGATCTTAATTACATCTGTAAAATATCTTCACAGCAAGACCTCAATGTTTGATTGAATAACTGGAATAAGGTGTGTGTATACGAGGTAGAGAGAATCTTGAGGACCCTCTAAGAATTCTGCCTGCTGTACCATTAACGGACCATTAAGCTGGAGAAAAAATTTTTTTTTTCTGTTTTTCTTTTTTTTTTTTTTTTAGGCGAGACAACCCTTGGTTGACCTCACAGATTGCAAGGGCCTTGTCAGCTTATAATCCCTTTTTTTAAATATTTTATGCCTACAGCACCTGGTCTTCTTTGGTGGTCTCCCATCCAAGTACTAATCAGGCCCAACCATGCTTAGCTTCCATGATCAGATGGGATCGGGCTTGATCAGGGTGGCATGGCCATAGAGATAATATTCTAATAAGCTGATGTCCCTATGTGCCCTTTCCTCCACTACCACACTGAATGTAGAATTTTTCAATTCTTTGTGCTTTTCTTATATATTTATGTACACCTAACCAATATAGAGTTTTGCTTTTATAACATAAAAGAACATGTTTTAAACCCAACATTCTGTTTTGCATGTTTTAAACCCAATATTCTGTATATATTCTTTCACAACTCTTTGTTTTGCTATTTTTCCCTCAGCATTATATTCATGAAATTTATCCATGTTGATCTGTGTAACTTTGGCTCATTTATTTTCACTGATGTATAGTATTTCATTATGACTATATCATAATGAAATTCATTCATTCTTCTATTAATGAATATATCCAGATTGTTTTCAACTTCTTGTGATTACGAATGATGCTGCTGTATATATTTCTTATATATATGCAAGCATATACCCAGGAGAAGAGTTGTGGGGTCATAGGGTATGAATATCTTCAACTTTACAAGATATCACCAAATTGTTCTCCAAAGTAGTTGCACCAATTTCCACACCATTCTAGCTGTTAGTCATTAGTAATACAAATGATCAACTTACTGTGCCTTTATTATGCAAGATAATAACTTCTATACATGTATTATATATCATTGTCACAAACTTTTGGGTTAGGTTTTATTAGTATCTTTATTTTAAAGATGAGAAAACTGAGACTTAGATAGTTAAGTATCTTTCCTAAAGTCATATAGTTAATGACATAGCCAGGATTTGAATCTATCAACCTGAATCCAGAGACTATGCTCTTAATCGACAACACTGATTCCCTTTCTCCCTTTGAAAATGAGGCAGGATGCAAAAGGGGAGGGAGAGACTGGGTAGAAATGAGATTTGGATGTGTGTCCCTCTCTGTGCCACTGCTTTTCTCATCCAGATATTCTTGAAACTCCACCTACTGGAAAATGAGGCATAAAATTTTATCATGTAGGAAGAAAAGTTCAAATATGATATCCTTCTTGGTAACTGGGGATATTGACCTGTGTCATGCCCTGTAAACCACATGCTGTACAGTACTAAAGTCAAGCAAATTTCTATTTGAGTCATGCTCCACCACTAGCCAGGTGATTTTGGAGCAAATCTTTTACTTTTTCTAATCATCAGCTTCTTTGTCTATGAAACGGGGTAATGATAATAGCTACTGAACAACCTGATATTCAGTTGAGACAAATGAAAATTCTTACAGGAAGCCTGGTATAGAAGAGGAACGCAGTAAAAGCTGAAGAATTCAATCAGAGTTTATCTTTCCAAGGCAGCTCCTCAAAGACACGATTCAGAGATGTACACATGCAAGTCTATTTACCAACTACCTCTTCTTAAAAGAGGGGGCCAGGATGAGGGTTGAATTAGGCTAACTCCTATGCAGCCAGCTCTGTGCTTGGTGCCACCATTAGAAAGCAAGACCTGGCCCTGGCTCTCAAGGATCCTGGCTCTGTCCAACACCATCTGCTAGGGCACTCCATAACTGTGTGTCCCAGGGTATATTTATTCCTTCAGGACTCCTCTTTATCCTGGAAGAGTCTCATCTCAGGAATGAAGCCCTCTGAACCTGTAAAATAAGTGACACGTTATCTTGCTCCTGGCTAAAATATCTCCTAATTTAATGAGTGCTCCTAACACTGAGAACTCAGGTAAGGAAGGGAGGTGAAGCTGGTGAGATGATTTCTTGGCATACCTCAAGCACACAATTGAGCCTTGGCCATGACCAGGCTACAGAATAAGCAGGAGGGTAAGGTTCATACATCATATTTCTAAAAGGGAAAGAAGGAATCATGAAGGCACAATGGAATTTTGGATCTGAGAAGGCCCAGAATTTAATTATGTCATCAGCCTAATCCCACTATAAGTTTTAGCTGAAATCAGCCTCATCTGGAAAAATCTGGCTCTAGGAGGAGCCAAAATTAGAAAGGAGGCTCCAAGTGCCCTGTGCTTTGAAGAGGGGATGATTGCTAAGAAAATGGGGTCAGTGCCAAAGCCAAATGTCCAACAGTGAAGAGGGACTTGGTCAGGCCGAAGCCTAAATCATGGGGGATAATGAGAAAGACAGACATCTCATTCTGCAGTGGGATGCTCTTGAAATATAGTAGTCATGTCTTAAGCAACATGTGCCATTAAAGGCACTGAAAAAATTAGAAGGAGAGAAAGAGAAGATGGGGAGGGGAGGAGATGACCTCGCTTTTCACACACAAGCCCCAAGATCCAAATCCTTCAGGGAGGAAATATTGCTTGTTCCTATTACCTTTTCTGAATGGAGAAATTAGGGTTTGCTGTTTCCAGACTTCAGGTAATAAAACTTTTCCTGCCGGGATTGTACTGGAAGAACAATGGTAGCACGGCCATTCAGGTGCAGGATGTTGCCCTCAACACCAGTCTAGGGAAAAATAATTCCAAGAGATGATAAACTACCTTGGGGATTAAACCCCTAATTGGAAAGGCAGATGGCCCTCTTTCCAAACTGTTTCTCTATGGCTGTATCACAGTCTGGCTGTGGGTGAGTCACTTCCCAGAGCATTTCAGTTTCCCATCTGCAAAATGCTGTGACAGTCTAAAACCTGATCGGGGGGAGGGGAGGGAGCAGGAAAAATCCGGAAGGAGTAGATGAACTTTAGATTCAGTTTGGCTTCACAGAAGTAAGCAAAGCGTCGATTCTTTTCTTGAACTGAGAAGTATTTACTTCTATGTCGAGTGACAGGTTTTGCCCCAGCTCCACCTAAGCCTAATATCTCTCCGGGGCTGAGTTCCATAAAAGGTCTGGCCCATGTGAAGGATACCAGATTTTAGAAACACTTTCCTTCACACTAGCCTCCCAGGGCACCATTCAAATATGTGCCTTAGCAACATAAAAACTTAGCACATGTTATTACCCTTTGGGGTTTCTGGCAAAGACTCAAAACTATAAACATATTGGTAATGTTGATTGATTTTTTCCTAATTATAAAAGTGTTACGTACACATTTAAAATAATAAAATTTCAAAACCCATAAAGAGGGTAATGTAAATTATCTGTAAACAATCGTTAATATTTTGGTTTCTACCTCTCTCTATGTAAGATAATAGGATCACAATATATGAATCCAATTTTATATCTTTTTATACTTTGTACTGTGAGCATTTTCCAGGGTCATCAAATATTATTCAGAAGTATGATTTGTAATAGTTTTACAAAATTCCTTTCTATGAGTATGATATAATTTATTTAACTTTCACCCATTTGGGCACACTTATGCATGCTGTTTCCTATTTTTCTCTTATAAATAATGGTGTACTTAAGTTCTTTTATATGAATTTGTGATTATTTCATTGGTGAAATTACTGGGTCAAAGCTAGCAGGCTTTCAGTGGCAAATAGCAGAAAACAAAACTCAAACTGGCTTAACAATAAAAGGATATTGTTGTCACACAGAAATTAGAATTCTAGAAGTAGGCCAGATTTTAGGTTGATTTGATGACGTAGTCAGGGATCCATTTCTCATCTGTCAACAACAAAGTCAACTCAGTCCTCGGCCAACTTCCCTCGTGGTCATAGGATAGCCACCAGCCACAATCCCTGGCCACTGAGTAACAAAAATTGTAATATCTGGGGCTCTGTCTCTACCAATGAGTGAAGGCTGGGTGTATGTAGCCTCTAGCCCTTAATAGATGTTCCCTTAGTAAGTGCCTGGGCACCCATAATGTCCACTATGCTCCTAAGAAGATGGCTCTCCCCTAGCCTCAGGCCCAATTCCCAGTTTACCCTCAATGGTCTCCTTGGGATTAGAGCTCTGATACTTTGCTCCAGGTGGGAGGAATGGCTAGATAAACCTTAGACCATTTTCCAGTCAGTCCTTTGTTAGGTTTAAGCAGAGGAGAAGAACCTTGGTCGCAAGGTCCTGGATTGCTGTGCTCTGAGAATCTCTACTGAGCCCTCTCCTTAGAGATTATACCTCTTAAAAGGCTATATCGGCATCTCAGGCAGGACCAGTATTTGTGACATAATTTGACTGCTTGCAAGGCCAGCTCTACAGCCAGGTTAATCTCTGTAGAACTGGCCCTCATGATCTTGTTTACTTCCATCTCCCTCCAGCCCACCATTGCATCACACCCTGCATTTTTCTACAGCTAACCTGATGCAATACTCCCAATGATATAGAGGTCTCCTCCTTCACCCTGAACCATGGCTTGGCCCCTTTTGGAACCTTCCACTACTTAGCTTCTTCCTTCCCTGGAATGAAAATGTAAACGATGAAAAGATGTGTGTCATTAAAAGGTAGAAATGGTCTCCAGATTACAATTTAGATTCCAAACAAGGCTCTAGCAAGAGTCATCAGGAAGGCATCCCAATTAAATAGGTTGTGGTATTCATGACAGCAATATATGCCATGCTGAGCTCAGACCTAGGCTGCCCAGGCTTTCAAAACAGGAAAAGGGAGTTCATGGTGACTTTAGAAAAGTCCCCCAGAATCCTGGTTCAGTGTGCTGAAAATCTGGAACTGTTTCCTTAATGCATGGAATGTTGTAGCTAGCAGAGGCTTTAGAGATCACCTCCATACATTCCACTTTTTAGCAAAAAGTTCCAACCTTGTGCTAATTGCTGTGAATGTAAATATGAATCAGACATGGCCTCCATCCCCAAGAGTGGAAGGGCCAGGACAAACAAATGCATGCAGAAAAGTGATATTAATGCTATGAGAGACATTTATTCATCTGGGGCATAGAGAAAGGAGAGTTCAGACTAGCTCCACAGAAGATGCACCCTTGAACAGAGTTTTAAAAAGTGTGCAGGTTTTCACCAGGCACACAAAAATGGCATGGGGTATACTAATTTTGGAGAGAAGCTGGGGAAAATCTGGAAGACATGAAACATATAAGTAATTCAGCATTGCAAAGGTATAGGTCATAAGAAAGGAGGGGCAAGAAATAGGATTGCAGAAACTGATGAAACAAACAAGAAGGCTTTGTGTTTATATTGTGGGCCAGAAAGGAAAGGATGTAGGTACTTATTTAGGATGTTTACATAGAGATTGAATGAAGTGCCATACTGAAGGTGTATAGGAGATTATTATCACGATCCAAGTATATGATAGAAGAGGAAAAACCTGTGAGAGATAGTGAAAATTAAAATGCACCAGACTTAGTTCCAGTTAGGTGTGGAGACTAGGGGATAATGAGTAGTACGGGAAAGCTACTAAATCATTTGTTCATACATTCATTCAATCATTTATTTATCTACTCAATAAATACTCAAGGGCTTGCTAATTGCTCGTTGGGTTCGAAGGATACAAGCTAGTCGTGATCTCTATCTTTATGAAACTTACAGATAATTAAACAAGGGATAACAATAAGAATTAGTGTTATGATAAAGAAAGTACAGAGAGATTAGGGGTGATTAATATTGTATAGAGGGACAAATAAAGCCTAGCTGAGAAAGTGATGTTTACATTGATACAGAAGAATGAGTTAAAGTTACCCAGGCGGAAGCAAAGGTAAAGGAGAAAGTGTTCTGCACAGAGAAAAATAATTTGTGAAGACCCAGAGAAAAAGAGCATGTCACATCTAGAAATTGAAGGAGAAGAAATATGACTAGAATATAGAAAAAGAGGGTGAAGGGCAGGATATGAGGCTGGATCCAGAAGTAAATGTTTGGTAAGCAATTGGAGAGTGCAGACCGGATCCTAAAGGGCTGCTAAAAAATTTTGCAGAATGCAAAACATACTGTAGAGTCTTTAAACCCTGAAATGTGGCTTATTAGGTGAGTGGCATTATCAGATATGCATTTGAAAAAAATTATTCTATCTACATTATAGAGAATGATTTGAAAGGAGCAAGACTTGAAGCAAGAATACCAGGTAGGAGACTGAAGTAACACTATGATGAGAGCACAGCCAAATTAAGGGGAGCCAGCTTGGTAGTGCCTTGGGTATTAATCTATGAATGGAAATGAAACCTGGCTAAGTTTCTAAAACATCAATAGAAATGTATCAGGATAGAGACAATTGTATATATCAGTTGTCCTAACAAGCAAAACATTGTATGCGATTGGAAAGAATGCTTTAATAAACTGCTGTGGCCACAGGGATTACCCGCCTGCCTCAGCCACCCTCTCCCAACCCTATCAAGGGAAATGGTAGACATACAGCAGATGATTCCTAAATTATTTCATACGGAGATATGCAAGTGTTGGGCCAGAGCTGAATTGTTGAAAACGATAGAACAGAAGTCAGCATATATTTTCTGTAAAGAACCAGGTAGCAAATATTTTAGGCTTTGCTGGCTGAACGTGGTTTATCGCAACTATCAAATTCTGCTGTTGTTTTGTGAAAACAGCCAGGGACAGCATATAAACAAATGGCATGTCTGTGTTCCAAGAAAACTTTATTTGCAAAACTGGTGGCCAGCCCCACTGGTTTCAGTTGGCCAATTCCTGCAATAGAAGTGCTCCTTCCAAGGGTGCTCCTTCTCTGTGCTTCCTCTCTAAATATTGAATGAATTCATACTTAAACAATGTTGTGTTGAAGATATGCCAAAAAACTACCCTGCCTGGAGAGCACACACGTCTTGCATCCTCTCTTGAAGGATAGGTGGTGGTGATCTGAACTGTGTCAGTAGAGAAGAGACACGCGTAGAGCCAAGGTCTATTTAGGTGGTGGCTTCATTAGGATTTGGTGATCGAGTGGATGTGGTATGTATGATACAAAGGATGGAGTTAAGAAAGACTTCTATGTTTTGCCAACTGGTTTTGCCAACTGGTAGACTGTGGGGTGACAGATGAGAGGGAGCTGTTTGGAGAGTGGGGATGAATAGAGCACTTTAGATGTTTTCTAATTGAAGCGTCTGAATGACACAGAGAGGAAGATAATTATCTAGTAAGAAATGAGATTTCTGAGCCTGGAGCTTAAGAAAGAGTTCTTAGGCTATAAATATAGGTTTAAAAGTCATCAGTCAGGAAGCGAGTGAAATAATTCAGAAAGAAAGAATGTCAGAGGGCTAAGAACAAGCCATGAGAAACACCAGCATTTAAGGGATAGGTGGCGGAAGAGGAACCAGAGAAAGAAATGGAAAAGAAGCAGCCCAAGAGACAAGAGTAAAACCAGAAAAGTGTGGAATTCCAGAAGCCAAAGAAAGTGGGTTTTAGGAAAGCAAGAGTGGTCAGTAGGGACCAATTTATAAAGGAGAGGGAAAGAAAGAGAGAGAGTGTGCACACAGAGCTGGAGAGAAAGGATAATCAAGAGGATTTTCCTAGAATGATAGAGACATAGCGTCTAGCAATGCTTCTGCTCCCCACAGCTTACTTTACAGAAGGGAAAATAGACCTCCTTAATCTTGTCACCCATCTTTTCTTTTCTCTTCCAGCAGCAGAGGCAACTAATGAGCAGCAATAAATGTCTCAGGATTAATTCTCAGGGCCCAGCTGCATTGGGGAGGAGGGCTAGGTACCAAGAGGCAGAAATCTGGCTTCGCACCCGAGTACCTGGGGTGTGAGAGATAACAATTAAAACTGGACAGACATAAGCAAGAGAGTTCCCTTTCCCCCGCTCGGATCTCCAGAGTGTCCTCTTCCTGGGGACCATGACATGCTGCTGGCCCCAGGCTGATGTCTCTGCCTGCCTCCCCCAGCCATCCCTACCATCCCTCACTGTCTCCTTCAAAGCCTCCTCTTCTAGGACCGCCACTATTTCCAAAAACACCAATGCTGGTCATGACCAGACAGACCAACAGGATCCATCTAATTTATCAAAGAAGCGTGAAAAAAGCTAATTAATTTCATCCCCTATAAGGTGAAGAAAACAAAAGTTTGTAATGAGAAAGCCCTCACTGAGCTGCCCTTGCTGTCCCACAAGAGAGGAAGTGCTAATTACAGCAATAAGTGCCTGCTGAGGTCCAGCAGGGTGAACATAACTGACTGACTGCCCAACCTGCCAAAATTCTTTTCTCTCTGCCTTCCGTCTCCAGGAGGCAGCGGGGAAGAAATCCTGGGTGGCCATCCACCCCAGAAACACAGCTTGCAGCCCACACCCTTTGGGGACTGTGAATAAACTTAATGGGGCAGCTTAGTGGGGTGTACCGGGGAGGAAAAGCTAAACCTATTACCCCACTGGGAATTAGACTATGGTAGAGAATCTCTTGGGTATGGAGCTTCCTGGTATTAATCTAGAGACAAAGGCAATATGTAAAAGGGGGTCTTTTCTCTAAGCTGCTTATAGAAGTAGCTCTTACATTGAGGGAGTTCCATTACTGCCCGTGGAGCTCCCTCTGATGTCACAGATTTACAGTCCCAACGTCTCATCATTAAACATCAGATTTAATCACAAATGATCAGTGATTAGAGCATTTAGAAGTACCACTGGTCCTAGTCTATAAATGGAGGAAAGTATAGGATTGTTTCTTACCTTCATTGCTATAGCAACCAGCATGCAGCCTGAGAGAAATTCTGGCAAAGTTCCCAAGCATCTGCTGGGCAGAGAACATTTGAATCTGTTTGTAATTGGTTTATAGAGCAGTCAGGATTTGGTGGGGTGTATGCATAAAATAATTGTACTTTCCAGTCACTGCTTTCGTCTTGCTCTGTAGAACCTCTTTTCCTAATACATAGGACATCTTTCAAAAAGACCTGGGGCAGATTCTGTAATTTTCTAGTATTTTTGGCTCTTAAAGTGCAACCCAGGGTAAAGTTTCAGGGGTCTTAAATCATGTGTCCTTCCCCTCTCTTCGGCACAGCTTTGAGCTGTGTATTAGTTCCCTAGGGCTGCTACAGCAAAGGTCCACAAACTGGATGGCTTAGAACAATAGAAATTTATCGTCTCTCAGTTCTGGAGGCTAGAAGTCCAAAATTAAGGTGTTGGCAGGGCCATTCTCCATCTGAATGTGCTAGGGAAGGATGCCTTGCCTCTCCCAGCTCCTTGTAGCCCCAGGTGTTCCTTGGCAGCATTGCTCTACCTTCACATGGCATTCTTCCCGTGTATCTATATTGTCTTTCCTCTGTGTAGATCTGTGTCCAAATTTCTCCTTTTTATAAGATACCAGATATATTATTAGAGCTCACTCTAATGACCTTATTTTAACTTGATTACCTCTGTAAAGACTATTTCCAAGTGAGATCACATTCTGAGGTACTCAAGGTTAGGATTTCAACATATCTTTTGGAAGGACACAATTCAGCCCATTATAAGCTATGACCTGGGACTATGATCTGACTCTAAGAGGCCTCTTGTGCCCTAACCCTGCAAATCCTGACTCTTCCAGTAATGTTGGGGCAGAGAGAAAAGAGAGAGAAGGACAAGTGTCTATATACATGACTAGTGACTTGCTGTGGTCCTCTCCCTGCTGCTTGTGGCTGCTTCTCTAGTTTATAAAGATTGGCCATCGAAGCTCTACATGCAGTGGGCTTCCAGTAGTAGGCAATCTCTCCTTGAATACATGAGTTCTTCAGAATTTCCTGTGGTCCACCAGCACAAGCTTTTGATGAAGATTCAGCTCAGGCTTGACCTCATCCACTCTACCCCTTGGTCCTCCAGCTCTCAAGATTGTGAGCTACCCCAAACCTCTTTAGCCTCCTGCTTCAGAGATCCTGACACCTGGCAGGCTCTGCACCCCAGATATAAATTCCAAAGCAATAGGAAACATTTCACTTATCATTCTGTTATGTATGAGATGATTCATAGATAGATAGATAGATAGATATTATAATTAAGACAACTGAGATGAATCAATAGCAGATTAATGTCTTAATAATATAGAAAACTTAATAAATTGTTATCAATCCAGAATTATTGAAATTATCAAAGGGAGAATTGTCCTTGCCTTTACTCCTTTTTCTCTAAGGCCAATGATTGGTTTTGAATATCATTTTCATGAACTAAGCACTTCTCACAGAGATCACAGAGATCGTTGAAGAAATAATGGTCACAAATTGCTGATCATGGATGGACATTAGTAAAAGGAGCAACGCATAACGGTAGCTACTACTTATTGATTACCTTCTATATGCAGGCACTGTGCTGAAGGTAGAAACTGTTACCACCCATTTTATAGGAAACTGCTACCACCCATTTTATAGGAAACTGCTTAGACCAGTTGAGTCATGCCTAAGATCAAATAGCTTAGGAAGATCTGCAGCTACAAATGGACCATGGGCAGCCTGATGCAAAATTACATCCTTACCTCTATAACTTCCTGCCTTCCTAGGAATCCACATAGTTCACACACCACCACTGAATCCTAATGATCTAGCAGACTCTCCTAGAACATTTATCAAAATTCACCCTTTCTCCCACTCATGCAACTATGCCCCAAGTCCACAGAGCATTCAAATCAGTGCTTAGTGTCATTTTTTTCTCCTCCCATCAGCTTCTGGATTGCACTGCCTCTGGTCTGTAAGGGATCTTAAGAATTTGCACCCACCCGTACTGAACTAAGCTGTGGTTTCTGCTACTAAATGCTGTGCTTAGAGTGGAGTTCGTCAATATTTTAGGCTAAATAAAGGTGCAGGGACAAGGAATAAAATGGATACAAACAGGAAGGGGAAAAAAATGTTCCCTTAAACAGAAACCAAAGAGAGAGGGAGGGAGGATGGGGGAAATTATCACGTTAATGCTTTTTATCTCTCACAGGTCAATTTGAAATATTCAGGCTACAAGAAAACCTATGTCATATAGCAAAATCCTTGTGCAATTATAATTAGCTCTGGTAGTATTTGTGTTATGTTCAAAGCATCTTTGAAAATGAATTTGGGAGAGGCAATGGAATGGAAAAAAGAGAGAGCCGGAAACTGACAGAAGGGAAGAGCAGAGAAAGTCTGGACTGAGGCCATGTGGGGGAAGGAGAGGATTGATGTTCAAGCTCCTCTGGCCCTTTCTCAGCAGAGCAGCACCTGCCAAGTGAAGACAGCCATTGTTAAAGGCCCCAGCAATGCTTAGGGTAAATGTCTGACCACAGCGCAAGACTACACGTAAATGGATGGAAGTAAACAGAAGAGTAGGGCAAGAGAGAGCTGGGCAAAGGGAAATAGAATGTACTCCAGTCCCTGACTTCCATCTGGTCTATGATTTACAACATAATTGTAACTTATAGTTTTCATGTGGATAAAAACTACAAAGTTACAATTCTTAATAAGCAGTGATGATGGGTCGCCTTATAATGAAGATAGAGGAAGCACATTTGCCCTCTGAACAGAAGGAGGGCTGAAATAATCACACCACATACACACACACACACACACACACACACACACCATCTCTTCTCACTCACACTCGTTGCTCTTTGCAGCTGCACTAAGTCATTTTCATTTTCTACGAGACATAAAAGACTGAGTTAGGTCCCCAAGAGTGGTCAATAGGTGGCTAGTAACAAAACTCTCATAAATAGAAAATTCACTTGAATACATGTTGAAAGCAGAGAGATTTGATATGAAGACCTGGATCATTATATCTTTGAAGGGAAAGGAAGAGGGCTGAAATCTCAGGCATAGATGGCTTTCATTTTTCAAGCACTTCGAGAGATCTACCATCCACATCATTTTTGACAATCTTAGTTTAGTATCTGTCAGCCTTTATTGCCAAGAAGGGCTTTTTTTTTACATCCAACCTAAGTCACTCTTATCAAAGCATTGATATATGTCCTAATGCAATGACCATTCATAGATATAAAGCTATTACAAAAGTCACCCCCTTCGATTTTACCTCTATTTTCCTATCTCTTAATCATCTTTCTGACTGCATACAAAAATATTCTTCCTGCTCCACTGAAACTGTACTGCTCTCCTGAAGGCCTTCACTAGTTTATTTATATAAAAAATTAAGTAGTACTAGTGTGTCAAATCTTACTAGGAATACAAATACAGGGGCACAATACATGTTCCCCACCCTCCAGAAGCTCATAACCTCTGGCCTCTAATTATTAAGTCACAGTATTATAGAAACATTGAGTTACTAAAGAACTTGTAGTTTGTTTAACCTACCCAGAATTTTCTAATCATACACAACAGTGCTGTTGATATATTGAACCACAGATGTTAGTGAGCATGCTGGGGTGATGTCCAGTCCCCAGGTAAGCTGCCTTTCAGGTAAGTTACCTTTCTTTCCCACTCAGGGCACCATATCTAAACCCAAGTCAGTGAACATAAAATTATTTGGATACATTGATTCATTATTTTAAAAAACAAATCATTTGTAAACTTCTATATTTTGCTACCATTAGAAAAAAACACTTTTGAAACACTGTAGTGTGAAACCATTAACCCAGCCCAATATCTTCCTAGGTTTGGGGGTATATCTGTGATATCCATGACATGGTCATCTAGTCTTTGGTCCAGAAGTCCCAGGATGAGAGGATTCCTTGCCTAACTAGATCCAGTCCAGCCTCTACTGTTGAATAGTTACAGCCTCTCCACCTTTGAGTGACATACACTGTCCCAGCTCTGCTCTGATTATGTTTATCCATCGTAGTCGATAGATAATTTGCCAGCTCTAAATGTAAGTGTAGCCTTAGGGTCAGACCACACTTCCATGTCCTCTCTCTTTAGCAGTCAGCTCCTTTAACTGAAGCCCTCTTGGACCTACATTTCACTCCTTGGCTTCCGCTCTGAGCTTTAAGCCTACTTTTGTGTTTGCCTCTGAATATTTCTACAGGAAAGTCCCTCTATTACCTTGAATTTTATGTACCTGAAATGAAGTTCCACATCCCTTTCCATATGACCAAAATCTGAGGTTCCTGCTCCTGATTCTTAAATTTCTTTATGTAGTTTGCCTATTATTATTCCTGGAAGACATTGGGTACCCTAAAATTGTATATTAAATATGCAATTATTGAATTATTAAATATTGTTTAATATTGTTAGGGGTTCTGTCTTATTTATCTTGGTATTTTCAACAACGAAGCCCAGCATCTGGCAAATACAGGCACTCATTTAATGAGAGTGCATGAGTGTAGGGGGGTGAGTGCCACTGAATCCTCCCGAAATACAAGCACGAAACATTCAAGACTCACATTTGACATGTCTCTCTTTTCCACCCCACAGTCACCCAGCCATGATACTTGCTGATTTCTCCTTTGCAGTTTCTCTCTCATATTCTACCTACCTTCCATTCTGAATGACCAACACTGCTCTTACTAGGTCCTTCTAGCCTCATGCTTGGAATCCTGTGGCTGCCTCCTGAAAAGCTGCTCTTTTCAAAGCCTTTCTTTACTCCACTGTCAGACAAATTATTCTAAGACATCCTGCCCCTATGCAAAAAATGTAAGGGCTCATAATTGCACGGAGTGCGACATATAAACTCAACAGGGTAGATTTCGTTACCTTTATAATCTAGTCTTAATCTTT
The DNA here is from genome assembly GCF_000151845.1 of Pteropus vampyrus. NCBI lineage: Eukaryota > Metazoa > Chordata > Mammalia > Chiroptera > Pteropodidae > Pteropus > Pteropus vampyrus. The sequence continues at coordinate 1,209,378 of NW_011889064.1, forward strand.
TCCCTTAGTTTACTTCTATTTAATTATCTAATTTTTTATGTGCTCTGGAAAATCTGGTTCATTCATTTTCCTCTGACACATGTTTTTAATTCCCTGCCTCTATATTTTTGCTTGTCATCTTTCATTCTTCCTCCCTGATAATGTCTTTCCTCATCTTCCATAATCTTCTTAGCCAATGCCACTCATTATTCAAACACAAAATGAAGTTCTATGTCTTCTGAAAAGCTTTCCCAGCCCATCTTCTTTGAGCTTCTAAAGCTTTTACTGTCTATATCATTCCTTGGATAATTAATCACACAATGCCTTTTGACATCTCCTGTGCTGCCATTGTCTTAAACTGCTATTTATCTCTCACAATGTCATTTAACTTTTCACTAATTTATGCCTTGTCTCTACAACTAGATCACAAACTTGCTAAGGGCAGAGATCCTGTCTTATAATTCTTTGTGTCCTCCATAGTATTTAGTACAGTATCTTACGCACAGTAGGCTCTCAAAATATATGTTGATTTATTCTCCTCCATCCTTCAAAGTCCAGTGAAATGCCACCTCATTCATAAACCTTTCCCTTACAACTTCAGCATGCATTTGTTTTCTTTCCTCTAAATTCCATTGTACTTACCGTCTATCCTGCTCATTCATGTACTATGGAGTATAATCCTGTTTATGGCATCTTGAGTATACAATGTGCATTGTACTAAACAATCTGTTTCTTGAGAACAGGTTATTCATTATTTTAAAATTCTCCTATATTCCTCTCAGGGCTGAGCACTGAATAAGTTTTCAATGAATATTTATCCATTGATCTAAAATAGCTTCAAATTCCATTAGGTATAATCTAACAAGATTGACATTAGACGAGATACCCCAATAAGGTTAGAATTGAATATGAATATAAGTTTTACCACAGCTTGATATAACAGTTTATTAGTAGGAACTTACAATGTTACATATATACATATACAATAGGACATACATTTTCTGTGTCAGGGTTTATACTGTGATGAGGTTATATTAAGTCACTTGCCTGGGATTTACTTGACAAGCTAAAAACAGACCTAAAGCAAATATGAACAACCATAAAATGTGTTGTGAAGTCTCCTCAGACAACCTATGTTTGGCTTATAATGCCTTTTACCCACTGGTAGTTACTCCTTTAAATGTCATGTGTTTAAATGTGGCAATGGTGGCTAATATAAAATAAGGCCTAATCTTCAAGTTCTTTGCATTTTGTTTAATAACAGAGTCATTCATCAATTCATTCATTACAAACACTGTGTTAGTACTGGTTGTACAAAGGTGAACAAAGTAGAAATGGCCCTTGCCCTACAGGAGGAGAATGTCTAAACAGATAAGCACAAACAAGTAGTAACAAACATTAATAAGAAAAGTGATTGAAACTTATTCAATGTGAGTAATAAGGGATAGATTTTCAAGAAAGCACATTTAAACTGAAGCTTGAAAGATGAAAAGAAGGCAATCAAAGGAAGAGCTGGGCAAATATCATTCCAGGAAGTTACATGCACAAAGTCCCTTAGGCAGATTTAAAGAACTAAAGGAAGAACAGTGTGGCTGAAATGAGTGAGTGAAGCAGTTTCTATTTAAAAAAACAAAAACAGAAAAACAAACAAACGAAAAACAGACATTTAAGACATTAAAGACATTACATCCTTTATTCTTTGCTGAGGACCTAGCGGTACTCTAGGAGCAGTGACCCTGAGGGCAAAAACCTTTGAATTGTAATTGATAATGGAGGCAGCCGGAGGCAGAGGAAAGACATTGAACTTGAGACAGAAATCCAAGTTAACTTCCTAGTTATACCTCGAGATAGCTGTGTGACACTGGATAATTCATTTCACTTCCTGGCACCATTGTATGTAAAATAAGTGACTGATTCATTCAATTCAACAGCTATATACAAAGTACCTACTATGTGATATGTGTGTGTGTGTGTGTGTGTGTATATAAATTTTTATGTATAACTTATATATATAATTATGTAAATTATAATTATATATGCAATTTCCTATATAATATAAGAGTTACCTAGAGTTAAAGAGAAGGACAAAATCCCTGCCCTCCCTCACAGACATTCTAGTGGGAACAGGCAAACTTTCTCTCTCTCTCTCTCTCTCTCTCTCTCTCTCTCTCTCACACACACACACACACACACACACGTTAGAAGTCAATAAAGCAGGGAAGGGGTCAGTGGCACTGCAGTATGGAAAGCCTCGGGGAGAAGGTGACTTTGAGCAAAGGCTTGAGAGAGGTGAGGGTATGGGCCAAGTGGGTATCTGGAGGAAGAGTCTTCTCACCAAGGGGAGAGCAGCGAATGCCCTGAGGCAATAGTGCTGTTATGTTCTAGAAGCAGCAAGGAGGCTGATAAGGCTAAGGCAGAATGAGGAGAAGAATAAGGAGACCGATTGTAATTGATCTTAAATTTATCTTTCCCTATGAAATTGAGCTGTTCCATGCTAATCTGCTGACAAAAAGATTATCCTCAGATGAATGATTATAACTGAGATGTTGGGGCGAAATGCATGAGCATTGTAAGCTCCCTTAATTCCAAAGAACAAAGTATCAAACCCAGGAGTGGGTGGTAAAAATCAAATAGATGTGGTGAAGAGACATGGGACATAGGCCATCAGTGCAAGAGGCTCTAGAGAGAGAATGTGGGGTACTGATAGTGAGTGATTACGGTGGAGGGCAAGGATTAAAATATAAAAATGGTAGACAAAATGTTGTGAGTCCAAAGAGAGACCACCAACAGAGCCTACTGAATTGCAGCTCCTTGCAAACAATGAAAATAATTGACTTCAGCTACTATGGCTTCAAAGAAGTAAGTTCAGAGACTTTGTAGATTTTTTATAATAATTTTTTATTTTTCAATTACAGTTGACATGCAATATTAATTTCACATATACAACATAGTGACTAGACATTTATATAACTTTTGAAGTGATTACCCCAATAAGTCTAGTACCCATGTGACACCACACACAGTTATTACAATATTATTGACTATATTCCCTATGCTGTACTTTACATTCCCATAACTGTTTTGTAACTGGCAATTTGCACATCTAATCCCTTCCCTGTCCCCATTTTTACCCATTGCCCCAATTCTCCCATCTGGCAACCATCAGTTTGTTCTCTTTATCAATGAATTTCTTTGTTTTGTTTGTTTTGTTTTTTATGTTTCGCATGGTGTTTGTCTCTCTCTGTTTGACTTATTTTATTTAGCATACCTTCCAGGTCCATCAATGTTGTCTCAAATGGCAAGATTTCACTCTTTTTTTATGGCTGAGTAATATTCCATTGTATATATGTACCACTTCTTCTTTATCCACTTGTCTATTGATGGACCCTTAGGTTGTTTCCATGTCTTGGCTATTGTAAATAATGCCACAATGAACATAGGGATGCATATGTCTTTTCAAATTAGTGTTTTGTGGGTTTTTAGATAATACCTAGAAGTGAGATTACTGAGTCCTTCTTTGACTCTTGTTATAGCCTTTGTTTTAAAGTCTATTTTGTCTGATATAAGTATTGCTACCCCAGTTTTTTTATTTCCATTTGCATAAAATATCTTTTCCATCCCTTTACTTTCAGTCTATGTGTCTTTCCATCTGAAGTGAGTCTCTTATAGGAAGCATATGTATTGGTCTTATTTTCTTATTCATTCAGCCACCTTATGTCTTTTGATTGGAGCATTTAATCCACTTACATTTAAAGTAATTGTTGATAAGTATGTAGTTACTGCCATTTTATTATTCATATTTTTTATCTTTATTTTTTTTCTTTTTCTTCTTAAAGAAGTCCTTTTAACATTTCCTGTAATACTGGTTTGGTAGTGGTAAACTCCTTTAGCTTTTTCTGGTCTGGGAAGCTCTTTATTTGTCCTTCAATTCTAAATGATAGCGATGCTGAGTAGAGTAGTCTTGTTGTAGGTGCTTGTTTCTCACCACTTTGACTATTTCTGGTCTGTGCCTTCTGGTCTGCAAAATTTCTGTTGAGAAATCAGCTGACAGTTTTATGGGAGCTCCCTTGTAGGTAACTGTTTTTCTCTTGCTGCTTTTAAGATTCTCTCTTTGTCTTTAATCACTGGCATTTTAATTATAATGTGCCTTTGTGTTGGCCTCTTTAGGGTCTCTCTGCACTTCTTGGACTTGTATCTCTATTTCTTTCACCAGGTTAGGGAAGTTTTCTGTCATTATTTCTTCAAATAGGTTTTCAATATCTTGCTCTCTCTCTTCTCCTCTGGTACCCCTATAATGTAATTCTTGTTATGCTTGATGTTGTCCCAAAGGCCCCTTAAACTATACTAATTTGGGGGAGGGGGGAATATTTTTGTTGCTATTCTGATTGAGTGTTTTTTTGCTACCTTTTCTTCTAAATCAATCCTCTGCTTCGTGTAATCTGACTCCCTCTAATGTGTTCTTCAGCTCAGTTATTGCATTCTTCATTTCTCACTGGTTCTTTTTTATGTTTTCTATCTCCACTTTTATGTTTCCTATCTCTTTTTTAAAGTTCTCACTGAGATCATTGAGCATTCTTATAACCAATGTTTCGAACTCTGCATCTGGTAGATTACTTGCCACCATTTGTTTAGTTCTTTCTTCTGGAACAAGATTTTTTGTCTCCCCATTTTGGCTGCCTCCCTGTGTTTGTTTCTATTAGGTAGATCTGCTATGTCTCCCAGTCTTAATAGAGTATACTTATGTAGAAAGTGTCCTATGGGGCCCAGTGGCACAGTCTCCTTGGGCACCTGAGCCAGGAGCTCCAGATGTGTTTCTTGTGCGCGTTGTGTGTGCCTTCCTGTTGTACTTGAGAATTAGTTGCTATTAGCACGTGAATGGGAAAGATTGACCCTCAGGTTGATTGGTTGTGAGGACTGGCCATGACAACAGTGAAGAAGTTGTTGTGCAGGGCCTGAGCCTATGAAGGATTTGCTTTATCAAGGCTCTGGTGTCTGCCCTTTGCATGTGTTTTTTGTGAAGGTGGTTAGGTAATGCTCTGGTGTGTTCTGAAGCTGGCCACCAGGTATCTTGGTTCTGGGACCTCTTGGGAGAAACTCTGGGGCAGACCAAGTTTAGCCATTGCCTGTGCCTAGCCCAGGGTCACCTGGTATGAGCTACAAAGTGACCTGCAAATGATTGCCACTTGTGCTGGGCTTGGAGGTGACTGTAAGAGGCTAAGCTGTGAACCTAGGCCAGCTGCACTAGTGCTGTGATGGGGCCATTTAGCAAGAGGTACAGGGCAAGCCAACGCCAGATGCTACTTATTTTGGGTTTGGGAACCTTTGAGAGATTTTAATAAAGTCTGAAGCACAAGCTGAGATAAGCCATTTGTATAGAAAAGCCTCTGGAAGCAGCTTGGGTGGGCCTAGAAGTTGTTGGGGTGGAGTCTCAGGGAATCACCAGGGTGGGACAATGTTAGCCAGGTTGCTAGAGACTCAGACTTGGTGCCCGCCCACCTGCGCCTGCGCCTAAAGCCTGGGTAGGAGGAGGGGGCTCACATAGAAACAAAATGGCAGAGAGCTACCCCTCTAGCCCTCACCTCGAAGCCAGATAATTCTGTTCCTCTCCCATCCCTGGCACCTTTTGAGCTGCTACCCCAGCACTGGAGCTCAGAGCGAGAGTTCATCAGTGAGTAAGTCCGTGCCCCACCCAATTCCCCCCTCCCCGACCCTGCCATCTCATTCAGCCCCAACCCCGCTGGTTTTCACAGCCAGAATTTATGGGGACTTCTCTTCCCTGCACTGGAACCCTGGGTTGGGGAGCTGGGTGTGGGTCCAGGACCCCTTGTTCTTCAGCAGGTGGGGTAGGGGGTGACTCTGCAGCAGAGCTATTGTTCCCATTTCTTAACTACCACACCATGGGTGTGAGGCCTGTCGATTCCACATCTCTGTCCCTCCTACCAATCTCCACTTCACTTCTTCTGGATGTCCTTAGGTATAGGAATTCTGTTCAGCTAGACTTCAGGCAGTTCTCAGTAATGGTTGTTCCATACTTTAGTTGTAATTTTGATGTGGTCGTAGAAAGTGAGCACAGCGTCTACCTACTCTGCTATCTTGACCAGAAGTCCCTTGTATATATAAAGTGAATCGACATGAGAATAAGTCTAAGTCTAACCAAAGGCTCTTCCTTAAATGTCTCCTGACTCCAGACACTCTGCTAGGTGGTTTACAGGTGTTATTTTATTTAGTCTTAAAATCCTATCAAATAAGCATTCTCCCTTTGACAGGTGAGAAGTGTATTGGTTCTTCTCACCCTGTGTCTTCAGAGGCTGAGCTTCCTGGTCCACGTGTAGTAGCATGTAGCTGTGCCTTGGCTAGATTAGGGATTTGGTGACATATTTTCTCTCAACTATTGGGGTGGCCAGAGGCCCTGGGAAGTAGCCTCAGCCATGGGGACCTCTTCAGTCTGTCACCTGTTACACGTGACATGAAAAGGCTAGAATTCATTTAAAGGTTCTTAAAAAGGTGGGAGAAAAGTTATAATTAATGTGAAATAATAACTAACTGCTGAATTGCGTGTGTTTGCCAAGATAAGGGGCTGGTGGGGACAGAGGGCGTCCTTGTTTTCTGAGTACTGTCTCTCATGATTGTAGATTTACTAGGTTGGAGGCAGGAGGTCTGAGCAATGAGGAAGTGGAAAGTTATTTGAGGTCTGTGGGGTTGGGGTAGTGGGCCGGGGATATGAGAAGTGGGAAGACCAGAAAAGCTCAGCCAATGAGTCTGGACCCTGAGTGAAGCAGAGAGAGAGAGACAAATGAGAAGCTGTTGATTAGCAGGGAGATGGAAAGACGTGGGAGGGAAGACCTCTTTGTGGGGACATATAGGGTTTTGGTGTGAAGGTGAGCGATGTAAAACCCTCCAACAAAATCATCAGTAAACTCAACGTGGTGTGGGTGGGTTCGCCGGGAGGGAGAAAGATATATTGAATCTTACTGACTCAGTTGAGAAAATATTAGCCTACCCAGAGGAGCAGAGAGAGGACATTCGCCTACATGCAGACATGCAGGGAAACTGAGGCTGAAAAAGTGTACACTTCCTTCCCAGATTCGCACAGGAGCAAGCTGCTGTTTGGAAGCTTGCAGTTGCCAAAGCCCAAGTTCTTTCCACTTCAGTGTGCTGTGTCCTTTGACTGTTTAGGATGGTAACTTGGCAGTTATTCCTAAAATTCTAGCCTTGAAATGTTTTGTGGTTTTTTTTTTCTGCCAATATGACCGCTAAATAAAAAGCAACATCTGCACATCATCTTTTTTTCTGTTGAAACACAAAGTAAGTTGAAAGCAGAAAAGGAAGTAAAATAAACAACAGCAACGACAACACAAAAACGCTTATGAGGATATAATTGGAGCTAGAGCGGACATCAGTAAAACCATGTATTAATGAAAAAGACAGATTGCTCAGTTTTTACTATGAATCACGAGAGAGTGAGAAAATTCAGCCTTCAATTGTCTTTCATTTGAGTAATGAGGAAAGCAGAAGTGGTCCTCCATGAGAGACGGTTGAGAGGATTTGGGAAACAACAACTCTGGGAGGTCAGAAAATGTGTATTTCCAGGGAACGCGTATTTCGTGATATAAACAAATTATTATTGTTGTTGTTGTTTTTAAAATTGTCTCCTTAAATAATGCCCGAAGGTTGAGAAGTGAGAGAAATGAATCAGAATCTGGATGCTTTCCGGTGTGCCTTTGTCCTCCAGCTTCTTCTGGGACCAGGCTTACGCATCAGTTGAGTAGCAAATAGCTTACCTGAGGGAGCGGTTTCTGCATTGGCTGGCTGATACATTTTTTTTTTCCCTGTATTGCTTACACAGAGTTACAAGGAAGTATTGAAATTGCTGAGAGGAGCCTGCATCTACAGCAGTGTTTCCTAACTGTTTTCTGGACTTAATTCCCTTTGAGGAAAGCAATGGCAGAGGCGCATACATATCTTCAGATAAATACCCAGAAGTGGAATTGCTGGGTCATAAGGTAGTGCTATTTTTTAATTTTTTGAAGAACCTCCATACTGTTTTCCATAGTGGCTGCACCAGTTTACAATCCCACCGTCAGTGCACGAGGGTTCCCTTTTCTCCACATCCTTACCAACACTTGTTGTTTTGATTTATTGATAATTATTCTGACGGGTGTGAGGGGATATCTCATTGTGGTTTTAATTTGTGTTTCTCTGATGATTAGTGATGTTGAGCATCTTTTCATATGTTTCTTGGCTGTCTCTATGTCATCTTTGGTGAAATGTCTATTCAGGTCATCTGCTCATTTTTTAATTGGATTGTTTGGGTTTTTTTGGTGTTTAGTTTCCAAATGATTCTCATGTGCACTAAAGGTTGAGAACCTTGCCCTAGCATGTTTGTGAGCCCCACGATTAAATCTCCTGATTTAGAACCACCTAAGCATGCTGGTTTAAAGGGCAGATTCATACTCAGAAACTGTGGATGAGTAGATCTAGATGAGAGGCAGGAATCTACATCTTAGTCACCTGCATGATTCTGATGCAGGGAGCCCGGCACCACACTTTGAGCAGTGGTCTAGAAGAAGTTGGTTTGGGAGTTTTCCACCTAGTTTCGGTGTTTCCCACACGCCTTGTGCTGGAGCCGACTCAGATACCAAGACTTCTTTCGTTATAGTTTCTCATTTAAATAACACACCCAAGAAGAGTACCTGCGTGCATCTCATTTTTTAATAGTCTGACCCAGCTGAGAGTGGTAATGAATACAAAACGTTAGTTTTGTTGTGCCAGATAATATAATTTCAAATATGTTTATATTTGTCAGAGTCCTCTGATATGTTAAGCCCTAACAGGGACCAACAGTTTTCAGACAAGAGGTAAAAGATAATTTGGTGGTTGAGTCCTACAATGCTACCAACATCAGACTTGAAGCCTTCTGAGGGTAAAGGCTGTGGCTTCTCTCAGAGGGTATCTCTCTGTACAATTCAGAAAACACAATCAGTGCTCAATAATTGTGATCTGATCCTCAGATTCACTGAGCATGAGTGGGCACCTACCCATGTCATAGGTCACCTTTTGCAGAGCCCTGTTAGATAGAGGTCTGCACCTGGGTATGTCTGAGAAGTAGGACTGGGTGATCGAGTAGAAGACATGCTCCTTTTGCCAACCCCATCTCAGCAAAACTTCAGTCTCTGGGAATATAGGAGGGTGCAGTCCCCAGTGATTTAGTTCTCATTCAACTTTCTTTACTCACGAGAAGGAAGGTGGTTGAAGCAAAAAGAGGTGAATGCTACCACCTGGGAAAATCCTGAGAGAGAAATAAGTGGTCTGGCAGGTTTTCGTGCTCCAAACTGAGCAGCTGGAAGGGCTGTAAGAGAATAAACAGTTTCAAAAGCAATTGGTCTCAAGAAATTTTTTTTTGGAAACTTAGTTTAAAATTGGCTCCGATCAGAACCCAGACTCATTGATGAAACACTGGCTGGAGGACTATAGGGTAATGGTAAATTGCCAAGGAGCCCATTTCGGGGTAAGTGGCTAATTGGTGCTACAGGGTTTGGGATAAGAAACTGTCTTCCATAACTTTATTAATGATCTAGAAGTAGTTGGAAATGGTACGCTCCTGCCCAACTGGGAGCCTGTACAAGCCGGAGAACAGTAGAATAATGATACGAATAGACTAAACAAAGTGGAAATCAGCCCCATGACGTTCGGTTTAGAAAAATAAACTTTAAATTTTGTTTTTAAATAGGGGCATAAAGGGTAGCAAGGGGATTTAAAAGAAGATACTTAATGGATATAACAAACCTAGGAATACTCATGTAAAACAGAAAGTGTGAAACTCTTGGGAATGCTGGACAGCCAGAGGTCAGAAATATTTTAGGAATCTGTGAATGAGGGTGAAAATAACTCAAAGCCACCCCCTGCCCACATAATGTCAGTGCTGGCCCTAGTAGTCCCCTGGGGACTCTCTGTGGGAGTCTCATGTGTGCCCCAGAACAGATATCTCAAATAACGATAGTGCTGTAGCTGGCATATGGGTTCCTGACACCCACAAGTTAAGGGAAGGGTCCTTGTAGGAAAAGTCAAGAATTGGGAGATAAGCACCCAGTTGGTGGTCAAGGAAGACACTCTGAATGGAGCCAAAATGTCCTGGACCTAGTGAGAAAATAGAGCTAGACAAGGGCACCAAGGCCTGGTTGGAGGACGTTTCATCCTTCCATGGAACAGTATTCTGCAGAGAAAACTTAACAGCACAGTGATAGTGGAAGAGAAGCAAAAGAAGACTTTAAATGAAATTAGATGGAAATAGCTGGATAAAATCATAAAACCAAATATGAACTGTTGTAGACGAAATAGTCAAGTCCCCTCCAAATTCCTATGTCAAAACCTAATGCCCCGTGTGAGCGTATCAGGAGGTGGGGCCTTTGGGAGGTGATTAGATCATGAGAGTGTGAGGGCGGGGCCCTCATGAATGGGACTAGTACCCTTATCAAAGGAACTCCGGAGATGTCTTGCCCTTTTCGCCATGTGCGGCTCCAGTGAGAAGACAGCCATCTATGTACCAGAAAATGGGTTTTCACCAGACACTGAATCTGCCAGCACCAGCCTCCAGAACTGTGAGAGATTTCTGTTGTTTATAAGCCACTCGGTCTGTGGTATTCTGTTACAGCAGCCTGAATGGACTAAGACATGGAATAAAAGTAATCAGGGGTGCTCAGCCGATATCTACGTTCATTCTCATGAGTTCACGTGTCTGTTTCAATGCACAGACTTAGGCCAAAAAATAAATGGCTTTAAAATTTATCACAAAGAAATAATACTTCATCATAGGAGTGGTTGAAACTCAACTGGTTTGGGCCAGTTGAGTGACAAGAGTACCGGAATGAGAGTCAGAAGAACTGGGTCTGTGAGGCGTATTCCTCTTCCACTAGTATAAATGTGGCCGTATAAACTTGGACTAGACTCCTGGTTAGTAAGAGGAGGCTAAAACCTATAAAAAACAAGCCCCCTAATTTAATGCATTTAAAGTTTATTCCTTGCTTGTATAAAATCCAAAACGGTGTTCCTAAGCCCAGGCTGCTCTCCTTTCCTCTTCTGGCTTTGCCATTTTCAGCACACAGCTTTCAAGGTGACACTGCCTGTTTTCCTCCAGCTGACAGGAAAGGGAACAGCGTAGAGCATGGGAGGTAATGATGGACCAGTCTTGGAAGTGGAGCCCGTGATTTCTGTTCACATTCTATTGATTAGAACATGGTCACGAGGCCACACCTAATCCCGACAGGCTGAGACACAGTCGAGTTTCATGTGCAGGGAGATGAGGAGGCAGTTTATTGAGGCACCGACCACTCTCTGCCCCAGCCCTCCTCAGCCAAAAGTTTTTTGCCCTGTACTGCATAGATGAGAATAAGAATGTTTTACTCTCTTTAGAAACAGCTTAAGGTCATTAGCAAAGAGAAGTGAGTCAGGGAAAATAGAAAGGGATCAATGTGTATTTAGATGAGTTCACTGTACATGGAGCTTGGAAACTGAGTAGAAATGCCAAGGGAGATTGTATTAGGTTGAATAGGCCCCAGGCTCCAAATTCAAGTCTACCCAGTACCTCAGAATATGACCTTATTTGGAAATAGGGTCTTTGCAGATGTAGTTAGTTAAGATGAAGTCAACACTGGATTACAGTAGGCCCCAATTCAATGACTTGTGTCCTTATAAGAAGAGAAAACAGAATACACCGTGAAGATAGAGGCGGATATTGGAGTGATCCATCTACAAGCTAAGCAATGCCAAGGATTGCTGGCAACCCCCAGAAGCTAAGGAGAAGTAAGAAAGGGCTCTCCCCCGAACCATCAGAGACAGCCTGATTCTGTCAACATCTTGAATTTGGACTTCTAGCGTCCAGAAAAGTGAGAGGATAAATTTCTGTTGTTTCAAGCCACCCAACTTGTGGTACTTTGTTGGCAGCCCTAGGAAACGAATACAGGCAGTGATACACTCTATCCATATCTAGATTGTTAAGATCAAAGACAGTTAAGAGCCCTCCATCCTGGCATGCCTACTGGTCACCGGGCACCATCCAAACTGAAAATAGGTTTGTGGCTGAGAACACTGCTTGCACTGGAGACACGAAAACTCACCAGGGTTGAGGGAAACCCTTATTCTAAGGCATTTCCATTGGAAGCAGAATAGTTGTAATAATATTTTATGAAACCCTAAATCAGTAAACCTCCAATCAGAAGGACATGGTCTGATACCAGGTTTTTAAATTGGGGGATTATTTAAATGAAAAGACTTCAGAAATATAAAAATTAAATTATACCATTTTTATTAAATATATTACTAATCCTCTTTGTACTAACGATAGCTATGTTAATACTTAGTAGTCCAAGAAGATCCAGGTGGAAGCCAGATGTCAGAGACCAATCTTTCTGTATGTCCAAGGCTTTGAGCCATGTTATTAAGTACTCACTCTGTGCCAGCACACCGATAGGGGCTGGGATATAATGGTTAAAGCCATCAGGTGGGAAACAATAACAATCTTTTCTTAAGTCTAACACTCTCCTAAAATTTCACCCATAAATTAAACCCCTAGTAAAATTTTGTCTCCCAGAAGTTCCCCAGTAAAACATAAACACTGTGTCCTTGAAGAAAGCTACTATAAGGCATTGAAACCTTACCATAGATTAGTTTAAAAGATCATTTTCCATCCTGAAAACAAGTGGTTAAGGTATAAAATGAGGGGTGGGCATAGGGGTAGGAGTGAAAGTGGAGGCGGCAGGAGGGGCTCTAAGTATCTGGATCCCAAACGAGGACACCAGACAGCACACAAGGCAAGAGGAGAAGCCAGAGGGAGAGGTTGGAGGATGTCAAGGCGAACTTTGCCGACTTCATGATTCTGCCATCTGCAGCGCTGAAATTTCAGATGTATGCGACTCGGAGGATCACGGCAAAGCTAGTTTTAGAACTATTACCATAATGTCTGTCTTGCCTCGGTTTACTTACTAAGCTATTTGTCTCAGAACAACAGGAGGCAGTGAACACCACAAGTTATTTATATAAAATATGGTTTTTAATTGCTTTTCTCCTTCTACCTGCTGTCTGTTATTCTTTCATTTTTTTGTAAGAAAGAAAAAAAAACTGTATTTCTTCATAGCAGGTGCACCCTGGTCCTGCCTTTCCTAGCCCAGAGTTGGGTGGTCTCTTCGTAGGTGAGTTTGAACTTCTCGGTGATTGGTATTCTGAACAGGTCTTTGGGCTGGATCCCAGTTCCAGAACCCATTCTGTCTGGGCTCCAACAATCACAGCCCAGAGATGCAACTCAGCTGTCAGGGTACAGAGATATTGAGAGGAGAGAGGTGCACAGCAGCTCAACACAGACCTTTCACACACGTGAGAATTTAGCCTTATGCTATAGAAAATGTTTGCCACATGTTCCTGGATCAACCAGGATGCTTATTTATAACATGGATTCTGGAGCTCCACCCCCAACCTGATAAATTAGACTCTCAAAAGGAGGGGCCTGTGAATCTGTATTCTAGCAACGACCCTAGGTGCGTCTTACAATCAAGGAAGCCTTGAGAACACGTCCATGGGCAACAGGGAGCCAGGAGGATTTTAAGCAGCCACGAGAGGCAATCAGATGTATGATTTCTAAGCATCAGTCTGGAGGGTGGAGGAGATGAATTGGAAGGTGATGAGACCACAGGTGGGGAGACCATTTAGGGGGTTGTTTCAATAAGGCAGGAGAAAAAAAAAAAAATAGATGAGAGTCTGAACTAAGGCAAAAGGAAAAAAAAAAAAAACAACACAGTGAGAGATAAAGGAGTATAAAGGCATTAGAATAGACAGGACTTAGTAAATGAACAGGCATCTCTCAGACATCTACCAGCTCCTACTGAGCAACCCTCAAGGAAAGTCTTGATCTACTGGGTTCATTAAAGTAAGAACCTATAGGAAGCAAGAAGTTTCACAGTACTCCACCAAAAGTCTAAATGTGCTGAAACATGTTCTTTAACTTTCTGACCCATTTCCTGCCAGCCGTTCTCTCTGGTTTCCAGTGGGAATGGTTTTCCCACCATAGTTCTAAGCTTCCTGGCCTGATTCTAGCCTTAAACTCTCTTGCTCTACCTTCCAGGCTACTGTTTCTGCCCCTCTACGGGACTTCCCCAGTCTACAGGGTCAAGCCTCTTGGTGAACCATGGCAAAATGGGGCGCCAATTCCTCAGGGTGCCTTCAGTGCCCAGGGCTGCATTGAGGGTATATAGATCCTGTACCCCACTCCCGGCTTCCATTCAGGGGCAAGCATGCTTCCTGCGCCCTGGGACAGCCTCTCCTGGGCTGTCTACCTCATCAACTCCAGCACTTTCCAATCTTCTTCCAAGCATTTCTTTTCTCCTGTGCCCACGCCTTCTAATTTTTTGTTTCTTCTGTTATTGACTCTGTGACTAAATGTTTTAATTAAATCACCATAAAAACCCTTTGTGCGGTTGTTTTCCTTAAATCCCACATTCATTGGCCACCATCTGTGTTATTTAGCCCTCTCAGTACTCCACTCTGCCACCAAACGTGGTCCAACAAAGGAAACCTTGGTGTTCTGTGGGTTTGCTCCTCGGGGATCCTGCCAGGCAGTGATCACCAGTTAGTACCTGGCTTCTGCACAGAGGGGAGGTGTGACTCTATCCGACGACAGAGGTTGAATGCAGAGAGGGCAGGGAGATTTTCATTATTTGCTTGTCTTGTTTCTTTGTTTTTGCTGCTGTTCTCCCTTCCTGCTTAATCCTGATCCGACAGTGATGTGAAGAATGACTAGGGGAATATTTTTACTGTTCAGAGACACCCATGGGCTAGGGTGAAATTCCCAACACTCTGGAAAGAACAGGGTAGGGTAGCAGGGGAAAGGGGACAATCTGTAGGAAGGCAGGGCAAAGAAGGGAGACTCAGAGGAGGCATTTTCCCCATCCCCCGGGGTGGATGTGGGCCAGGTGGCTTGGTTGTTAGTGCCGTGGCAGGACACCTGTTCTAGAAGGTAGGCTGTCAGAGCTTCAGGCTATGCCACCATGTGGCAGCTGCAGTACAGCCTGTCGCTGGCTCACTTACAGCTGTGCCCAGCCTTCCTGCAATCCTCTGTGGCACTAAGAATCGTCACAGCCACGTGTGGGGTCCCTCCCAGCACACTTGGGCCTCCTCTTGCTATGGACACAATTTGGCAATGACCCTTTCCTATGAGGAAAAAAAAAGAAAAAAAATATTTACAAAACAAGAGATAAGGGCTTTTCCATCTCTGTTGTCTTCCCACTCATTTTTCTTCTGTCTCAGATAAAGGAGGCAGAGTTGTTTTAATTATGTTTTTAGTGTGAGACTACAGACTCTTCTTTCGTGTGGTGCTTAGAGTTCCCTTTGGGCTGCTGAGCTTTTCCATGGGTCTACTTACTTGGAAAGAAAAAGCAGCAGCTTCTCTGTTGCTGAGAATGACATATCTGGCCTCATGTAGCGGTCAGTGGCCAAGTCTGAGCTGCCCCAGCCACAGAGAAAGCTAGTGATTAGTGCTCAATGTGGTTTCTGAAGGAAGATTCTCAATCACATGTGAAAACTCCAGTTTTCTAAAACTCAAACCTGAGACATCCATCCAATCACAAACATAAATAGAGTGAGGCTCTGGCACTGCCCAGCTTCTGGATGTCTTGCCAGGGCATTAATATTAATCAGTGCATTGTATTTGTGCAAACTTCTCACGTGTCAAAACACTTTCACACCTGTAATCTCATGTGAACCTCCTTGAGCATTTCTGTGAGATAAGAGGGCAGGCATAGTTATTCTTGTGTTGCACTTAAACTAAGACTCAGACTCAAACATTGCCTTCCAAATCCCACCTGCCTCACCTGTCATTACATCTCAGGCTAAATAACAAAACCTTCGGTTTAAACCTTTGATTTTCTCCTCCACCCTCTCTTTTTCTCCCTACTACCAGCCAGAACAGCCAGGTTCTTCTGAAGCTTCCTTTGTACGGCCTTTCTCACTCACCTGTTCCTCACACCTGGCTCCACCCCAGTGTAGACACTCAGTACTTCAGCATTTGGGATAATGTCCTAACTGCTTTGTCTACATCTGGGACTCCCGTTGTCTTAATTCCATTCCCCAATAGATCTGCCAGATCCATATTCCTACAGTCCCATTTGTTTGCCTTCTGTGGCTCTCTCTTCCTTAAAAATAAAACCTTGCTGTTTAAGACTATCACTGTCTGGCCCCTGCTGATGTCCCAGCCTGGTCTCCAGTCACTGCTTCATACCAATCTCTGCTTCCTCTCAACTGCCTGCCCTGCTGGATTATCTTCCAACATGTGCTTATCCCTGCCCCTGAGTAGTTGGTTCAGTGCTGGCTAAAAGTGAAAGAATCTGGGTTTCCTTCCTGTTCAGCCTCTTAATTGTTGCGTGAGTTAGGTTACTTAGCCTTTCTAAGCATCGGTTTCTGCACCTGTAAAGTGAGACTGATACTATGTTATAAAGATAGATAACTTATCACAGTGCTTACCCACAGGAAATGACTGGTAAATATTATTTTTATTATCTTTCTACCCTTTGAAGCCTGCTTTGCTTCCACCCTTGAACCTCTAAAGACTTCCCTGAAAGTCCACTAATAAAGCTGACAGCAATCATGATAATAGCTAACACATATGGCCTTTCTCACATGCCAGGCCCTATTATAAGTGCTTTACAAATATTAGCTCATTCATTCTTCGCATTAACCCTAATATTATATTATTATTATATCCATGATAACATGAGGTAATTGGAGTTCAGAGACATTAAATAACTTCCCCAAGTTTACCCAACTAGGAAGCGATGGAGGCTAGGCTGTCTCTATTCTGCAGACTCCAGAAACCCCCTCTCCAGACCTTCACTGAGCACCTAGCTTATGCCATCTCCTGGGTTTATATAGGGCAAGGACCAGGCCCCAGCATAGTGCCTTTCACCTGCCAGATGCTTGGAGATTAATGTGTTTGTGGGGGAGAATGATGCAGGTCTGAGCATCTTCTCTCCTAGTCTAGGCAGGGCATGGATTAATTCCCAACTCCTGCTGGAAAAAATTACCACTAATTTAGTGATGTAGAACAATATAGGCACACCTTGTTTTGTTGCACTTTGTTGCATTTCACAGGTGTTGTGTTTTTCACAAACCGAAGGCAAGACCGTCCACCAGCAAAAAAGATTATGACTCGCTTAATTGCTATGGTATGGAACTGAACCTACTATATCTCCAATGTATGCCTGTACATATGTATTATCTTACAGTTCTGCAGATGTGAAGTCCAACGTAGGTCTCACTGGCTAAAATCAAGGTATTGGCAGGGCTCTGTTCCTCTCTGGATGCTTCTGGAGAGAATCCATTTCCTTGCCTTTTCCAGCTTCTATTGGCTGTCTGCATCGTTGGCCTGTGGCTCATTCCTCCATCTTCAAAGCCCGCAAGAACAAGCCAAGTCTCTCTCATATCGCATCACGCTGGCCCTGTCCTCTGCCCCCCTTCCACTTTTAAGAACTCTTCTTATTCCATTGGGCCCTCTTGGATAAAATAGGTGATCTCCCTATTTTCAAGTCAATTGATTGGCAACCTAATTCACTTGCAACCACAATTTCCCTTTACCATATAACATGTTCACAGGTTCCAAGGTCATGACATGGACATCTTTGGGGAGCCATTTGTCTGCCTACCACAATCTCATATGGAATTTAAAGTGAAAGCAATGCCTGATCACAAGATAAGTATAAAGAAATCTGACAAAATGCTAAACTTATCCATAATTACTACCTTGACTTTTAAAGAAATGATATATAATATCTTTTTCCAAAAATCATACCCTTGGCAGCCCCCATTGTGTGGCGTCCTATGTGTGTGCCTCCTCTGGCTGCTGGACAGTCCAGCACTGACCAAGGTTCTGTTGAGGGGACTGATACGAGAGGAAGACAAGACTGCATCCCATCACTGTCACCTCTCGAAACTGTCCCCCTCCCCAGTCCCCTGGCCCTAAATGGAAAGAGGAGACTGAAGAAGATGTGGAAAGTAGAATGTAGCAGAGGGGAAGATAACACAATGACCATCCAGAAAGGAGTGGATGGATTTAGGTCTGGAAAAGGAGGTGGTAAGTGGACATCCCATGTCCTTGTCCCCTGCGGTAGCTGGCTGAGGTGACAATGGGGCTGAGGCTTGTGAGAACACGCAAAGCCAGGAAACAAAGTTCTAACAGGCCAGTGTCAGCAGGGAGACAATGACTGGTGGGCCGAATGCACGGAGAAGATAAAGCCATGGTCCCCTTCACGTTAAATGCTTTTCAGTTTTTATCGTAATTAAATGTTTTTTAAATGTTAATGGAATAAATTGAACTTGACTTCCCCGTTTTCTCCAGATCCTGCAATTATGCTCAAGGCCTGTCTTGAAATGATGCCAGAGGGTGATGGATTAAACCTAAAATAAATCAAATTTCCCTTGCTACGAAGTTAGGGAAATACAATGAGCATTCCATCCTGCCTCTGGTGATGGAAGAGTTGCCTGTTCCCTGGCCTGTTCCCTGGCTACGAACAGCCTGAGGAATAAGCTTGCTAATATAGTGTCATAAACCAAACTCCATCAGGGCAATAAACCTCTGTTGCCACAGCACAGTGGGTGAATGGGCCCGGGCAACAATCTGCTGAGCTGCGTCCACTTGCCAAGACTCCCTCCCAGTAAATATCTAGCTAGCGAGCTCCTGGAAATTAGCTGGGCGTGGTGCCAGCCAGACTTCCAGCTTGCCAGGACGGGTGGTGCAGAGGGCCAGGCACCTGCTCCCTCCACTCTCGCTGGGGTGGGGCTTTGGTGTGGGGCTTCGCTAACTGGGGGGGATCTCTGGGCAGGATCCAGGGGAGCCGGTGCTGGGTCTGCTCCCAGGCCTGAGTCAGCAGTAGAGACTCCGCCTGTGCCTGGAAATACTAAAAACGAAAGCCAGGCTGGGCGAGAGGCCAAACGGAGCCCCGGGCCCCTTCTGAGGGTCAATGAGTGTGGACTCATCTGAGTTTGTTAGCAGTGGGGAATCTTTCCTCCACCCACAGGATTTGGGCCAGGCAAATAAAACGAATGCAGGTTTCCTACACTTAAAAACCCTGAATTTACCTCTAGTCTCCTGTCTTCATGCCCTCTTTTTCCCCTCCCCTTAAAAGTTTTTATTTCTTTCCTTTTTCACATTTATATATAATTTATTGATAGAACTTCCAGGGGTTCTTCAATAGAACAGGAATCAAAGCTTTCAGCTTTATGTATAGAGTACTAACGGGGAAGTTGCAGGCAATAGCTAGAAAGATGTTTCTGGCCATAAAGGGCGTTTGGGACTTTCTGAAGCAACACTGAGCATAGAGTTTCCTATTCCAGCTGCATAGGAGGGCCCTTCTGACAATATTTACATCAACTGCATGCTGTCTTGACTTATCACCTGTTCTGTTGTGGTATGGGATCGTTCAAGAGCTTTCCTTTTCTGGAGCCCTATCCTGGTCCTCCAGAGCTTTCTCACAGACACGCTCAGTCCATCCTTGAGGGCACCACCGAAGTTTAAGACAGACTTCACGTATTAAAGCTCTTTCTCATGACTCCTGAAATGTCTCTTCTACATTTCTTCTATCTTCTTCGGTTGAGAGTGTTTTAGGTCATTTCATTAAACTTAGCTTCTCTTTTCCATTTGACCATTCCAGCTCCTTATCATGATGTCCAGAAGAAAAGGCAAAATTCCTAGTGATATCTGACCAGGACGTTGTAGAATAGAAGATGGTCTCCTCACTTGCAGACTTTCTCTTATTACTATTACAGTCCAAGAGCCAAGCAGCATTACAGGAGACCTCATAACACAGTTGCAAATTCTGTTGACAAAAACTACTAAACTTTTTCACATAAGCTGCTGCTAAGCCATGTCCTCTCTGTAGTCATGCTTTTAGGCACATTAGTTAAATATCATCTTGCCCAATTCTACTTTTTAAACCAGGTTTTCAAAAAT
>NW_011889064.1:1229955-1297263 GCF_000151845.1 Pteropus vampyrus
TCTGGCCTTTCCCTTCCCCTTTAAGCTGGTGCCTTTTTTGAAACTATCCTTTCCTCCAAGTTGTATGTTAGCCTTCAGCCTTTCAAATGGGCCCCCAACAAACAGCAGGGAAGCATACGTGAGGAGAAAAAGGTTGTAATGTCCTTCCTGTGAGCTGCAGTACAGGGTGCTGGGACTTAGCACTGGCCTCGGGTTTGTTTGGTGCAGTGGGAGAATGTAAGGCCGAGAGAAATCCCAGACGAAGCCTTAGAGTCTAGCATCTGCCGCTATCTGCCAGACACTTCTGTGGTCCTTTTTGTCTTGAGCCAGTGCTAACCTCAGCCCCCTCCCCTAAGGCCTTAATGTCAGTGTCCTCAGAAGAAAACAGCATCTGAAACTTACCAGGTTAGGACCTGGAGACAGATAACACCTGCTCCACCTGCCTCACAGGGAAATGAGTTGATGTTTGTGCACTAGAAAATGAGGGTTATTCCTGGATTAACAGAGAGAGAGGAGAGTGTGAAGGGTCATTCCTGGAATTTTTAAGCCACAGGGCAATTATCTTATTGCTTCAGCTTGGAGGGAAAAGGTCAGAGGACAAAAGAGCTTGCCAGCTGCTTCTGAGAAAACCAAAAACCAAAAACAAAATCAAAACGAGGCCTCCTGAAGGTAGGACATTCTCTCCCTGTTACTCTTTCCACTTTCCTTTCCAGGACCACCTGTAGTATTTCCACCCTTACCTGGTCAGAAGATTCATTTGGGCTTGTGTCAAAAACAGTCCTAAGCAATGTTTCTCAACCTGAGCCGTACATTAGAATCACCCAGGGAGCTACTAAAAACCCCAGTGCCTAAGCCACACCCCAGGCCAATTAAACCAGGCCTTCTGGAGTTGAGACCCAGATGTTAGTAATTTTTTTAAAAATCCACAGGGAACTGCGGCGTTCAGCTAAGGCCGAGACCACTATCCCCAAGTCTCCCCCAAAACCGAAAGAACTAGCCTCTCCAGGCACAGGGCCTAGAAATTAACATTTTTAACAAGCGCCCCCATGTGATTGTGATGATTACATAAACAGGGGATGCTGCCCTGTGAGGCCAGGCTGTCCCTGATTCTCTTCATTTAGACTTTGATCCATTTGCCAGGAAATAGAGGTGCGAAGGGTGGAGGGCCTCACTTAACACTTTGGGATGGTCCTGAAGACTGTGGTGTGGAGGAGGCCTCAGGAATTCTGAAAGGGTAATTACTTGGGAACCTGACAAACTGACAAATGAAGCAATTTCCATTTCAAACAGAAAACCAAGATGAGATCAGATGCATTTCCCAGCAACAGGGTGAGGCAGCAGAGTTAGAGCTGTTCCAGGGACTAACCCACAGGCTGTCCCAAACTATCGCAAGGCCTGAGAAAAAGGACATTTGAAGGCTTGAGGCTCGCAGCCCACACCCTTTGCTTTTCCAACCCTGGGCTCCAGTCTACACCCTATGGGACTACATGCATATGCCTGTAGACACACCAGCCCCCAGAATGAAATTCGATCCACAGCCCCAAACATCCATGCCTTGGGCACAGACACATATCAGCAGCATGATTCATCTTCAGTAGCACAGAGCTGGAAAGACCCCCACACAAGCTTCAGAATGGACCTGGGACCATTTGTGCAGGGAATTCTGGGTTTCAGGTATAGAGCATGACAGAGTATGGTGGTTAGAGTATGGCAGTGCATGTGGGCTTTGGATAGATACACCCATGGGCCCAGCCAACTCCTCACTCTGTCAGGAAAGACAAAACTAGAGGAGGGAGAAAGTGGGACCTCTGAAATCACAGGGCCCAGACAAAGGCCCCATTGCCCAGGTCTTAAGACAGCACTGCCCATGCACACAAAGGAAGGAAGCCTCTGTGCCACAAGTCTCAGCCCATTCTCCTGGAGGCAGCAGAGCTCTCCACCATGTAGCAAAGCTTCTTTCTGGCAGACCTCGATCTCTGGAAGGAGACCTACAGGATCTCATCACCCAAGTCCCAGAGGGAGCAAGACCCAGCTCCTCTTGTCGCCTTCTCCCTGCCAATTGATACTCCCCTACCTCTTCTGAGTGGGTCAAGTTTTCTCATTCTTAGTGCTTTCTCCTCCTCTAATTCTTTTAACAATATCCTCTAGATGCTTCCATTTCCCTCCCGTGTCCCTGATTCAGACTATGACCACACCTGACCTCGTTTCCTTTGCAAACTGCCCACCTGCCTTGCTCCTGTTCAGCCACCCTGTGTCCCGTGGCAGACCTCTTCCCGCCCAAGGGCGCCCTTCATCCCTCAAAGGGAGCTGTGTGCCTCAAGGTTCATAGACAAACATATTCCCTCCTTATTCTCCCTGGCTAATATCCTGGCCTCATATGCCCTCCCTTAACCTTCTCTCTTTACCTTTACCCTTTATCCAGAGAAGAGGCTACTAGGCAAGGTGCCTGATAAAGAAAACCAGAACTTACACTTCAAACTAGTCACCTGCACTTATTTCAGTAACACTCTCACTGCCCCAGAAGCTGTTATTGCAGCTTCTCTTCTGAAATTTCCTTCGGGAATTGCAGCACAGGAGTGACCTTTGTGGAGATGAAACTGCTCACCATCTGACTAGGGTAGTAGATATACAACCTACACATGTGATAAAATTGTACAGAACTAAATATACACACACATACACACAAATGAATACAAAAAAAATAAGGAGCTCTGAACAAAATCTGTGGATTGTATCAACGTCGATATTCTGGTTGTGATATTGCACTATGGTTTTGCAAGACGTTGCCACTAGGGAGAAATGGGTAAAGAACAAAGGGGGGGAGGTCTCTCTATTATTTTATAAAACTGCATAAATCTATAATTCTCTCAGTAAAAATGTCACTTAGAAAACATTTGGACCAAAAGGGCACGATTTAAATATTATGTGGACGTTGTTTCTTCAGTTTCAGGAGAGAACTGGATAAACTCACCCACAGTTAGGTAAAAATAGAGGATTTAATAGAATACATTTTAGGGGAAAGTTTACCTTTTTACAGGCAATTAGACCCCTATTTATCTAAAGCTGACAGAAGGAGTTCATTTGGAACAAGGCCTGCAAAGAGGTGAGGCACCCTGAGAGGAAGAGCCTCCTAAACATCGCTCAGGGTGCCTCCCGGCTCAGCCTGGTCCCTGTACCTGTTCTGAAATCTCACGTTTTAGTGAACCAAAGGTAAAGAGGCTGCTGGGGCAGTGGGAGCCCATGGCTTCCCACTCTGCAGGTCATGAGACTCTGCTATGATTTCCTCTCTGAGCTGATGGAGGAGAGAGATGAAGAACAGGGCTGAGAACACACAAAGGTGTTCCTGGTGTAAGTACACTTAAAGAGAATAACGGACAGGGCCTTTTACATTTGTTTGTTTGTTTGTTTGTTTGTTTGTTTGTTTGTTTAAATTCGTTTCAGGTATACAGTACATTGGTTAGATATCTATATAGTTCATAAAACGATCCCCCCAATTTTTCACTCCCGCCCCTGGCCCTCCACCTAGCCATCATATTAATGCTAACTGCATCCCCTATGCTGTGTTCCCCATCCCCGTGACCAACTAACAACTACTAATTTGTACTTCTTTAACCATTCACCCCTTTCTCCCGGCCCCCATGGGCAGGGACTTTTAAATGCAACCAAAACGTTCCTGTTTCTCACATTTGCAATATTTCTCATAAAGGTTTATTGTGCCTACTACATGCCAGGCATTCTTCTGGACATAGGGAAGACCACCCTGAACAACAGTCTCTTCCCTTGCGGACCTTAAATTCTCTCATTTTGATCAAGACTGTGGGATTCAATTGAAATCTCCAACCACAGAGAATTCTGAGCTAAAACAAGGCTTCTGACTTTGGGCAATAGTTTAATCTCTGCATTGTTATCTCATTTTGTCCAGTTGGACAGGCTTTGATGTATGGACTGGCCCGTGGGATTGCAAAGTGTTAACAGCTGGAGGGAAGAGGCAGCTGAAAGTGCTACCTTCCCAGAGTGACATTAACCACACAGGTCTCTCAGGGCCTGGCAGCAGGCGGGCTTTGGTGTAAGCCCTGGCTTTACCTCTTAATAATGTCCATGGGATTTGGTTTTCTCATGTGTAGGCTGGGCACAAGACTACATACCACTCAAAGTTGTTGGGACAGTTGTTTACGGTACAGAAATCATAGACCAAAGCATTGAGCACGGTGATAGCCACATGGTAGGCAGCAAATGCTGTCATTCTTACACTGAAGTCTCTCAGGGTTGCAAAGCACCTTTTTCACAAAGGACATCATAACACAATTTGGAGCAGAGACCTGGTGCATCTGCCTATGATTATGCAGCATCATAGTTATGGGCAGTGTCATAACTAAAAGGGCCTTGGAGGCAAGTGCAACTCTTAAGTCTGATATTTTTCTCAGGCACATACTTCTGGGCCTAACAAGAATAAGGAGCTCAATAAACACTTGCAGATTTTAATTCAATTCAATAAACATGCTTGGATTCTCAAGGCTGTGCACTTAGCTATTGGGATAGAGGCTGGGCAGTTCTGATAACTAAGGCATTTCTCTTTGGGTTCAAAAGAATTAGACTGTGAACAACTAAGAGTCCTACACAGAATAATAAAATGCATGTCAATATTGGTTCATGAAGCGAACTGTAAAAAACATTATCAATTTTCTAACCTACTAATTAAGCACCCATTATGGTAGTGATAGTTACTGAATGTCTGTGATGTGCCAGACATTATGTTCTAGACTCTGAGCTTCTAGAAATAAATATTGAAACTGATGCACTTAATTATCTCATAGTGCAGCAGAAGAGACAAATAAATAATTATAATTATAGTATAAATAGGTACAAGGAGAGAAATATGTACCGGGCTCACAAGAAAGAAGGGGTGACTGAGGAAGACTTCCTAGATGAGGCTTTAAAAAGTGGTACAAGTTTCACAGGTGGTCAAGAGGGGATGGCACTCCAGGTAGACTATGTGCATATGCAAAGGGAGTGGCCCCGGCACTTAGGCACTTTGGGGGAAAGACAGGTCGTTCACTAAGGCTCCAGCTAGATTTAAAAAGCAGAGAATAGTGGACCATGAGATAGAGATGTAGTGAAGACCAAGGTCATGGAGGGACCTATCTGGCTTAGGAACTTAGGGATCCCTAAAGGAGTTTAAGGATTGACAATTAAATTAACCTCTTAGAGAGTCATTTGGGCATAGGAGGGGCGATGAACTAGAGATGGAAAGACCAATTTCCTTACTGGCCTGAGACCATTTCCACGGTGATGATAAAAAGCTTGGACTAAAACAATAGTAGAGGACAAGGAAGCAAAGAAGTGAGTCAAGAGATATTTGATAGTTAGAACTCCGAGGACTTGGGGAATGATGGGATGTGGGTCATGGGGAGCTTGAGAATGATTTTGGCTGAAGGCATTAAGAGACCACCGATGAGACGGTAAGATTTCTAGAAAGCAGGGGAGTGGAGGAGAAAACAGCTATAGGGGCGAAGAAGCATGTGAGTTTTAAGAAGGATATAAAGATCTGAGAGAGAGGCGTGTGGGTCTGTGCATGGAAGGCTCTTTCATCTCCAGATACGTAGGCAGCCCGGGACCTGTGCTGTTTGGCCAAATGAAAGTGGGCCCCGTAAGAGCTGATCTTGGGTACAGGCAAGGAGCCACGCAATGTGCATGTGGCCTCCTCCCTCTCTCTGTCACATTTTCTAAAGTCACTCACAAGAGCCCACTGTTGGCAGAGCCACATTCAGAAGTCAAACTTGATAATTGATGCTGTAATCCCCTGGATTCCCTCATTAGCAGCTGCTAATGGCTGGTGTGTTAACGATTCAATTAGGGCTCTAATAGGCCCATTGTAAACTGCATCCCTTCAGAGGGAAAGGAAGAGCTGTGAGAGATGACTGCAGCCAGCAGTGAAGGTCCCCTGACAGCATCAGAGCCCTCCCCACAGTGCGGCGCCCTGGGTCTGGATTTGCACCCTCCAGCAGACCAGCCTGGTAGCAGGATATTGAATTACAGAGGAAAGAAGTGAGCCTAAGAGAGCTTCTAGGGAGGAAACTATAGATTTCTCTGCTGCAAAAAAGGAGGCTTCTTCCAAGCCCAAAGACCCAGAGCTAGACTTCCAGCTGTGGCTTACCTTCTCCCAAGCCAATAACTATGAGTTATGTCTTTACTCAACCACACGCCACAGCCCCAACTCAAAGACATATTCGGAGAACCTGGAAAGAACTCACAGAGATTGCTATTGCAGCCACCTTCTCCAGTATCTGCCAGTGAGTCCCGGTCCATTTCCATCTCTTCGCCATCTTTTTCTTCCCAGACCTCTTATTGGAGAAGATACAGTTTGAGATTTGAAACTTGTTTGGTAGGGGTGAGGGTGTTGCCACACTGGGACCTCGCACAGTTCAAGAGACACAGAGGAAGGCCCCGCGGCCTCCTTCTTGTGGTTTATGGGACTAGCTCTAAAAAGATCTGACTTATTAGAACCGAATTGCTCACCAACAAAACTTGGAGATCACTGGTAGCAGGCATCCCTAACTAGAGAGAGACCAGTGTGTATTTTCCAGTGCTGATTGGAAGAGAAGTAGTCACAAAGCTTCTTAACCAGCCCCTTAGTTGGTCAGTGGAAGTGCAGGCAGGTGCATTTTTCTATTTTTCACTTCATTTCCTCTGCCTTTTATTCTTTTACTCCTCATTTTTAAGAATTCAGGTAACATATATGCAGATGTTTCTTAAAGCATGAAATACCCTATCTCATACCTACCAGCCTTTTCAGTTCCTGCACTCAGCCCTTTCCACTCCCCATAAGCCTTGGAACCTCCAGTATCACACCCAGACGTTGAACTGGCCTTGGGGTTCACATTGTAAATCCATTGCCTCGTAAAAACTAGAAACCATGGAGTTTAACCATATCACCTATTGTTCTCAGCATTTTCATTCCCAGCACTGCCTGTCTTTCTCACCTCAATTTTCTTCCTCAGCCAGTGGGATGCTATGTCAGAGCCTGCCACCATGATGCTCAGAATAAGCAATTTCCCATGCTCCCTAGGCCTCGATAATGCAACCAGCAACCCTACCTGCTGGACTGCATGCAGGGCAGAAAACAAACTGAAGATACCACAAAATGCTTTTCTGAGATCACCTAGAGGCCGGAACAGAGAACCAGAAGAGAAAACATCTGACTCTAGTATTGACTTGGAGTATCAGACACAACATTGAACCTAGGAGCTGTAGCTAGGTTAAACTTTGGTTAAAACCCATCTCCCCTCTGGAGTCATCTGTAAAGGGAGGAGATTATTGTGCTCATCATCCTATGACAATTGCCAGAGGAATGGAGTTCCTCACCTTTTTGATAACCCCAGGATCACAGGCCTGCCACCTGCCTTCCTGAGTCTAGCCAGAAATAGCCTGTAGGCAGAGCTCAGGCCCTGAGCCCGACCTGGCAGAGCTGCCAGTGCTGGGAACATACCCTGCTGATCCTAATACCTGCTGTGGCCCCCACAGAATATGTTTAAGAAAAATCAGTGTGTAACTAGACTGTCTCATCTACCCAGGATTCTAGCAGGGAGAATTTGGCAAAAGGTTGCTAAGAGGTCACAGCAGTGAACCGTGTTATTCATATTGTTCCCAGAGGCCCCAAGAGGAGGTGATGTGACCTGCAGAATTAGTGGTAACTACACAGACATGGCGGCAGGCTTCTAAGGTGGCACCATAATCTTCATGCTCTGGTGTCACTCCCATGATTATTCCATGTTACATGAAAAGGAATTTGCAGATTAATAATTAGTTGACTTTGAGATAGAAAGGTTATCCAAGTGAGTCAAACTTAATCACATGAGCCATTTAAAAGCAGAAAGTTTCCTCCACCTGGTGGCAGAAGGGGAAACGAGAGAGATGTGAAGTATGAGAGGGATTTGATTTGAGCGAGAGTCTCCATTGCTAAGGTGGAGAGCAACACAGGGAACAATCTGAAGAGAATCTCCAGAAGCTGAGAGCAACCAACAGCCAGCAAGAAGACAAAGATTTCAGTCCTGCAACCACAAGGAACTAAATCCTGCCAGCCACCGAAAGGAGCTTCAAAGTAGATTCAACTTCAAAGGCTTCAGACAGTAGTGCAGCCCAGCAAACACCTTGATTTCAGCCTTGTGAGATCCTGCGCAGAGAACCCAGCTGAGCCCACCCAGACTACAGAACACTCTGTTAATAAATGGGTGTTGTTCAAGCCACAAAGTTTGTGGTAATTTATTACACAGAAATAAAACAAATATAATAATTAACTCTGACCCTCTGCCATCCTGTCCTTGCTGAATAAAGAGACTGGGCATCTCGGTTTGGGTCAAGTGCAGGTATGTCAAAAAAGGAAGCCCAGTGCAATGGAAAGATTTCCAAATTTGAAAGTCAGGAGCCTGGGTTCCTATTCCAACCTCCTGCCATTTACAATCTGTGCGATCCTGATAAAGACACACAGTGCTGCACTGTTTCCTTACCTGTGAAATGAAGGGCGAGACCCAATCAATACTTTTCTGACCTGCTTTGAGGAGGCTCTCAGGGGTCGTGCAGGCGAGAGGTGAGGCGGCCTGGCTTCAGACCCCTGCTTCAAAGAGATGAGCTCCGCTTTGAACTGTTTCACACACAAGGCTTCTGAGTCAGATCTCATTAGAAGGGTTTCTGTTGCCAAAATGAAATTTGAAAACCATTGAGATGAGTGATTATTAGGGCCCCTTCCAGCTCTTATGTTCTTCCAACACCAAGATAAAGTTCAGCAGGGCAGCAGCTGGAGCTGTGGAAAGAGCTGGTGTGAATCTGGGTTTGAAATAACCACGTACTAGCAGAATCAGACAATCCCGCTCATCCAAATCACCTACTTCTATCTCTTTTTCTCTGGAGGCCTGAACTTCTGGGAGCTAGAGGTTTAAACCAGATGGATTCCAGTTCAAATCATGGCTCCACATTCAAATCCCAGAGCTACAAGTTCTTAATGTATAAAATGGTGACATCATCTGCTTTGCATGGTTGTTGTATATATTAATTAGTACTGAATATTTGTGTTTCCCCCAAAATTCGGATGCTGAAATCCTACCCCCAAGGTGATGGTACTAAGAGGGGGGCCTTTGAGAGATTCTAGGTCATGAGCATGGAGCCCTTATGAATGGGATTGGTGCCCTTATAGAAGAGACTCCACCGAGCTCCCTAGCCCTTTCCACTATGTGAGGATACAGTAAAAAGTTGACTGTGTATGAACCAGGAAGTGGGTCATCATCAGGTAGTGAATCTGCTGTTATCCTGATCATGGATTCCCTAGCCCTCAGAACTGTAAGAAATAAATTTCTGTTGTTTTTAAGCTACCTGGTCTATGGTATTTTGTGATAGCAGCCTGAATGGAAAAGACAGTTAGTGTGGTCTTAATTGCTACCATGGATAGACCCCAAAATACAATGGCTCAAGAATAATAAAGGTTTTTTGTTTTGTTTTGTTTTTCCTTATTAGTAATCTAAAGCAGGCCAGTTGCTAGTCCTTCTGCTCCAAGCATTCTTTTGGGGATCCAGACAGATGATGTCTCTATCATCTTCAGCTCATGGGTCCCAAACGTACTTTGGGATTGCCATTCCAGCTGTGAGGAGGGGGTGATGCTATCAGGAGCTCGTGAACTAGGTTTTATGGCTGAGTCTGCAAGGGGCTCACATTACTTCCACTTGCATTCTATTGGTGAGAGCTTAATCACATGGGCACACCTAATTCCACAAGGAGCCAGAAATTAGTCTTTGGCTGGATAATTACCTCTCAGCTAAAATTCTATTATCAAGAGTTTTCTGGGAAATTAGCAGTGATTGCCATCATATTATAGATAGAAAAGTGCTTAATACCTAGGAAGCCAGTGTTCAGAATCTCCCAATAGGCTCAGCTCTTCTAATTAAGCGGGTTTCTATGTGGGTATGTGGAACTGACCAGTGTCAGTCCATTTCCACATTCCAGAGTTTTTCATCGCTGCTTTCAATCTACTTCCCTTAAATGACTCTCTTTGGCTGCATTCCCCTCTTCCTAGATTGGATACATCTATCAGCCGATACCTCTCTAAGGCCTCAGTCTCCCCCCGGTTCTCAAACTGCTGCCTTCACAGGCCTATCTGAAATCTGGCCATTTGAATCTTGTCATCCCTGTTCTCCACCACTGAAGTAGTCGGTAGGAGTATGCCAAGCAGGCTGTCAGACACAAGCAAGATTTCTGAAAAAGATATGCCAACTGCAGCAACAGAAAATGCAATTCCCTTGAATAACTTTGTTAATATTTGAAAATTAGTTCCTTTGCTCCTTATCGTGCTACTGGGTATTAGAGTACATGAGCAAGGACGAGGGCAACGGCAAATTAAAATGATGTTCTTCTCATAAACTGCACAGATATGGAAGGGCAAGCCTCATTACCTATAAACTTGGGATTTCTGGAAGCTCCCACTTTCATTGGACCAGAGTAGCCTTAGGGAGATTTAAAGAAAATTTTCTGGATTTTTTTTTTCTTTGCATCAAGCAACTACTGAGAATGTACATTTAAATTAGCATTCTTTGAATCCTACTCTGCTGTGAGCTAAGTTCTGCTACTCTGGCTTCAGATTTTACTCTCACAAGCATGGAATACTAGGTGTGCCCAATGCTGGGATGACAAGAGGCTGTCAGTTTTCACATGGGTGCAATTTAACTTTAGTACTGGACAGGAGAGCACGTCGTGGTGTCAGCACCCAGGCCACCAGATGAATAGCCAACAAACAACAGTTTAGACAAAACTATAAAGGGACATTTTCCTTCGGTGGCCATCCCCCATACCCTACTTAAAACTTGCTATCGGGAAAGATGGATACACTTGAAAGGGTCAGTGGATGATTAGATCTATATTATTGCTCTAAAGAATTCTGATATTTTTTCAAAGTACCTTAAAGAGGAAGAAATAATCAATGGCAAAGGTGTAGGCAGTGGTGAGACAGTAGGTGAGAGAAACTGTTTTAGCTTCCCCACGAACACACACTTCCCCCTAAGTCACACGACTGGGACAAGGACCTGTTCCATCTCTTCTCAGGACTAGTTCCACAGAGGGGACAGACCAGGGTGAGACAAGTCATCTTACTACAGTAAGGTGGCAATGCGATGAAGAGACTAAGTGACAAAGACAAAGGTAACTGATGAACAGCAGGGAGTAGAAAGGAGGTGTTTCCCTTTAAAGAAGGTTTCTGCACCTAGTGGGAGGAGGGTTG
Organism: Pteropus vampyrus; assembly: GCF_000151845.1. NCBI lineage: Eukaryota > Metazoa > Chordata > Mammalia > Chiroptera > Pteropodidae > Pteropus > Pteropus vampyrus. The sequence goes on from NW_011889064.1 coordinate 1,241,192, forward strand.
AAAGCAACCAATCTCCTTGCACCTCCTGGTCTTCCAGATGCGGAAACTGTGGGGCTGAGATGCTGAAAGCACCCAAGGGTGGCTCATCCAGTCGGCGGGGATGTGAGGTCAGGACTCACAGCTCTGCCAGCTGGGCTCTCACTCTCATCTGAGAGGTACCTGTTCCACACTCCTGAATTCCACTGACCTTTTTTGTAGCAACTGAAGTAAGAAAACAACATGAAAAGTCTCCGCCTCCTTAGTTCCATTTTCATAGTGATTGTCCATCTTTCTCCCACGGAATCAAAGGATGGCATTTCCTCTGTCTCCTCCTGCCTGAGGCAAATAAAATGCACCACTGCCACCTTTTTCTCCTTTTCCCATCAGTAGTCTTGATTTTCCCCTGGATGCTCAAGTCATGTCCAAGGCTCTGGAAAGTACAACCTCTTGCTTATCTCTCACAATAGATACGGGAATTAGGAGTCATTCCCTGGGACGGTCTGAGTGCTCTTGGACATACAAGATCCACCAAGGCCAGAAGGAAGAATTGCTGGGAGGGGGACAGGACCAGCACGGCAGAGAAGACTACAAATGAGAAGGGGGCTTGGGGCAGAAACTAAAGGAAGATGTGAGGCACCGATGCCAGCAGATGTGTGAGAGGTGTGAGTTAGGATCACGCTACATTCCTGTCATTTATATAGATCAAAAAGAATTTCCGAAGAGCTCCTCCATAATTTACCATTAGCCAATGCAATTGCTAGAATGCAAACTTTCTTTACCTCTTAAAAGCACTTTTATTCATCTGGATTTCATTCTCAGCGTGGGATATTCAGGGAGGGTTCTCACCCTATTCTGTCAGGGAAGAGCTCTCCTGAGAAGGCTTCCTCACTGGCATGGTCCAGTTTCCCGCATCCTAGTACCTTGCTTTTGCAAATACCTACATGTTCTGGTTTCTTTAAGACGATGACAAAGTAAGAGCTGTGCAAACTCCTCAGGCTCATCTACGATCTGCAGAGACACCGCAGGCTGCCAGCCCCAGGGGAGCTTGAAGGAGGGCTGTAAGGCTCCCACTTTCAACTATCACGTTTGATAGTGCCCAAAGAAAGCAGAACGTTGAGGATGCCCACTGCCTCTGCTCTATGGGTCTCCTAAGAGCTTTGGAATGGCAGGAGCATAGGACCTGGATACAATCAGGATACTGGAAATATAGGAGCAGCCTGGAAGTAGAAAGGAATTTTAAAAAGCCATGGACAGCCTGTACAAAGTGCTCTTGGGTGCCATGCCAAGAGGAGGGTGCTGAGGGCAGACAGCCCTGCCCTCTTTGCCTTCTTGCTGATGGAGGGACTTTAAGCCAAAAGAACAAATGGATACACTGGTGATTCCTTAAAGTTCTCACTGTAATTATGCAGCTTTGGGAGATGAAGAACTGTAAAGTTGGCTTAAACATTGGACATTTTCCCAAAAGGATAATTGTTTTTGTCCCTTTTTTCCTCTTAGAAAAAAGAAACAAAAATCATATTAATACTGTATTTAGGACTCGGAGAATATGTTTTGACTTAAAATATAGCAAAAATAAGAGATGATCTTCTAAGGGTCAGCAAAACCTAGCCAGAAATTGTTTTTAAATTCTACTATTATTTAAACACCATCTTCTTAAGATGAATAACTTGGCCGATAATAATAATGACTCTGACTTGGTCTTAAGAAAAAGGAGTCTTACAAAGAAAAAAGCTCCCTCCCCCCCACCCCGCCCCCGCTTCTGATGAGAGCCTCTGCTCTGCTCGATTTGTGGGGAGAACGGAAGGGAAGAAGACGGCAGGAGGGAAGCCACCCTAGATGGCTGCACCCCAGTCACAGACTTCGGATGCCATGGGGATACATCTTTGCCTCGTCGCTGCTTTGAAGCTTAACTCAATTCTGTCGATTTTCCCCACAAAACAAAACAAGACAACAAAAAATGGAGACTACATCTTCCTCAGAACACCTGATGCATAAATATGCTCTCATATTGAAACCAGAAATCGATTAGAAGCAAGGTGGACAACTATCACCGTTTCTTCACACTCAAATAATTAGGCTGCTTTTTCTTTTGTTCTAGCGTTTAAAACATTCAATGCAATCGAAACATTGGTGGGCTGAGGAAGATTTAGGTAAGGTTGTACTTAATTTCTCAGACTAATCCTGAAGCCACCTGTCACACCCACAGATTTCTACCCTATCTCCTATAGACTGACTTCGGGGGCTCCTGGCCTCTCCCAGTGAGGGGGACAGGGAGGGAATGGAAGAGAAGTTTTAGGTCCCTGGTCAGGGTCTGAAGACAATTTCTTAGATACAAAGATTTCTTAAGACATTTATAATGAAGCTCTCAATCCAGAGTCAAATATGGTTTCATTTTAGTTGCAGGTTCCTTGTCACCACCATAGTTCTTAAGGCCCTTCCTGTGTTTCCATTGTCAAAGACATACCCCCTTCTCCTCCTGGTCCTCGCCTTCTAAGTGCCCTTCTTCAAAATGAGTTGTCCTGCAGAACTCACTCTTAGGTCTGGCTTCTAGGACACTGAGCCTCCTTTCTGAGAGAGTGTGCGAATGGTCAGAATGTGAACTCTACTCAAGTTCCCGCTTACAGAGCAGGCAGAGGCTCTGTCCAGCAAGAGAGACAAGGAACTCCACAACCCTATTCTAGACCCATCTACCCCATTTCCAACTTCATGCCTTCCTGTTTAATGAGAAGTCTTTATTCTTTTCTGTCTCAATAACTGTCTCATATTCTGTGCGACATAAGCACCAAGCTGGGAATCTGCAGTCCTGAGTTTTACTACCGGCTCTGCCAAGAATGTGCCGTAGCCTTGAATAAGTCCCATGACCTCTCTGGGCCTGAATTTTCTCGCCTGTAAAATAAGGACACAGAGTTACACTGCCTTTAAAGTCTCCCCAGCTTGAATTTTATTAGAAAATCACTTTTTTCCTCCTGCGAACCTCTTTGCAGAGCTATTTTCCCACTGAACTGTGAGACCCTCAAGAACAAGGACTGTCTCCTAGTTACCTGTGTTTCCTCTGAGGAGGAGGGAGGAAAGGAGATGGTGTAATGCCAACATTTGTTGAGCTTCTATTAAGTGGAACACTATGCTGCACATCATACGTGAAGTATTTCTTTCCAGACTTGTGGTATAATCACAATCCCAAATCTGCAGATAAAACAACTGAGAGATTAATCTATTCAGGTCACAGAAATAAAAATCCAGGTTTCCTTTCTTTGCCTACTATCCCAGGACCTACCATGGAGCAGTAGGTTTCCACTAAAATTCTCCAAATATCTAGAAGATACTCAATAAAACTCATTAATTGGATATTAAATAAATACTTTTGTTTGGCTTTTGGCCAGGCTGGGGTGTGCCTTTGATCCTCAGCTATGCTGAGGCAGTGTTGAGCGGTGGAGTGGATGAGAGCACAGAGCACAATTTATTACCAGGACTTAGCAGTTCTTCAATTAAGAAGGGGGCAGGGCAGAGCTCTTACTGGGTATGAAGAAATAATGATGAAATATTCTCAAGGTAACTCAAGGTCTCGAGTAATTCACCCTGAAGAATAAGCTAAAGCCCTAATTTGCATCATCGCTCAACCTACAAATTCATAGAGGACACGATTGTTTTCACAGCCCTGGAAGGTCACATTATTCTTTCTTGCTCTGGTGCCCTTCACAGTTATGTACAGTCGAGGAGACAGAGAAATCTATATTAAAGTCTCAGAGCGTGAGGGGCTCCCAGCTCCAGAGGCCTGCAAGGTGTTTGGCCCGAGACCATGGCAAACACTGTGGCGCCCATCATGCAGCCCTAACGGCACAGATATTAGAATTAAAATGGATTACAGTCTTCAGGGCACTCTAACTAGTACCAACACCTGAGAAAAGCTCTTTGATTCTAGTTAATTTATCTTAAGCACCAATAAATTCCAGGAGCCACCTGAGTTAATGTTTGCCTCAGGGGAGAAAGGAAAAAGAAAAGAGATCATGTGTTTCTAAGGGTACCTTAGGATTGTGCCTAGAGATCTTAACCCTGTTCCGGATCCACATCAATCTCTCACTGAAGTATCTGATAGCGTTTTAGCAAGAAATGAAGTAGAGAGCACTGAAGAGGTTGTTCGTTTCTGTTTGGTGGTGAGTTAATGCCTGTCTGCAGGCAAAGTACCAAAAAAAAGCAGCACATTGCATTTAGTCCTTTTTAAATAGAGTACTGCTGTAGTCATTGGTTGCGGGATGGGGCTGTTTGATATCCATTTGTGAAACCAACAAACAATAAATCCTAACTCTTCAGAGAGGTGGACTGTGCTACAAGGTATCTTATAGTGCTAAAATATCATATAAGATGTCTTATCATTCTAAAAGGCTTAACTGAGTAGTGAATTTTGTGCATCCATTCACTCAGCGAATCCTTACTGGGTGCCTGCCATGAGAGGAAGAATATCAGAACAGTTAAGAACACGCTGCCGAGTCTAAATCCTGGCTTAGCCATTTCTTAAGTCTGTGGCTTTGGCAAGTTGCTTACAGTCTCTGTGCCTCAGTTACCTTGTCTGTAAAATGGGAATAATAATAGTACCAACTTTGGAGGGTTGTTGTGAGGATTAAATTAGATAATACGTAAAGCACTTAGAACACCTTTACGACAGAGTGAGTGTTAATGTGTTTGTTAACTGAACTGCACCGTTAGTATGCAATCAGCAAGATCCAAACTGAGTAAAATTCTACAAAGCAAACAACCCAGATCTATGATGGATAAATTGTAAGTAAAATAAAAGGTCAGAGGAAGAAACTGTAGGTTAAAAAAATGCTAAGCTCATGTTTTTATAAAGAGCAAAACTAAACTCCGATGTCCAGGGATGCAAATTGAGCTGGTAAAACAATAATGAAATACCCAAAAAGTCAAGATAGTGGTTTCTCGTGGGGAAAGGGAGGGCATTCGGGTTGAGACAGGGCACATGAAGGCAATTCTGAGCGGGTAGCAAAGTTTTCGTTCCCGACCTGGGTGGTGATTACAAACGTGTTTGCCTTCATTAATTCGAATATTTATTTGTGTGATTTTCTATATCAGAGTTTTTTATCCATACGATGTTTTGATTTGTTTTTTTTTTAATTCGGGAGGGGAAGGGGAGTCAAGTTAAACAAATATTTAATAAATAATTATTCAAGTGGTATTTGTCAAACGCCTTGAAGGTACTTGGCTGACTAGGGTTCAAAAAACACTAAAATAGTGTTTAAGAGCTCAGGCCCTGGAAAGCCACAAATTGGGTTTGAAATTCTCATTCTGTTAATTATTGGCTGTGCGATCTCTAAGTCTCAGTGTCCTCGTCTATAGAATCAATGTAATAATAACTACCTAATAGGATTGTTGTAAGGTGTAAATGAGACAATCCACGTAAAGTTCTTGACAAAGTGCATGCATCATAGTAATCACTCAATAAATGTTGTTGTTATTGCTGTTGTTTTGGGCAATGATAGAAGATTTTATTTAGGCATCTTTTTGACGGACCACTGGGGACCTTTGTGAGGCCTTTTTCAATATCCATTTTAGCTATTGGAATTCTTTTTACCCTCTGCTGCTCCAATTATAGTCCTGAGAAAATTTGGACTTCATTTCTTTAAACAGTAACTGCTTTGGGATACAGGAGAAAATGAAAAATGTTGTAGATTTCCAAACTATATTAAACCAATATAACTTGCTGCCCAGCTGCCACAGGGACCAGCACAGCAGTAACTACTAGATTGATGGGGATCAGAGAATTTGTGGGAATTCATTTAGCCTGTGGCTAGTATGCCTACCACCTCCCCAGGTACCAGGAGATGATAGTTACACTAACATGACCAGGTTGGCTCAATATTTGGAAAGGTGGCCTCCAAAGCAATTACTTTTCTCTACATACTTTTTTGCTGATACATGTCAATTTTATTACATATATATGTAAAGCATATGGCCTATCTGTATTCATCAGCCAGCTGCTCCAGTGAGTGCTCATTTCCTACTGACCTGTCCTGCATCTCTGCCTTTCATCCGGTTCTAAGCAGTGGGTAGGGAGATGCCCTCTGGGATGAGTACTTGGCATCAGTTTTAGGTTCCTTTAGCCTAAAGCACATGTTGAGAAGAAAGTGAAAATTCTTCTCTCCTACCACCTCCCCTCCGCATACCCTACCATTCGGGGCATGTACTTTCCATTCCCATCTCCCTTACCTAAGTCTTCACAGCCAGCTCAGCTCATTTCTGATCTCCTAATTCAGATGTCTTACTTTACCCGTTGCAATCTTCTTAATGCTTTCTTTCCTCCTTATTAGTTCAACCATATCGGGCAAGTACTATGAACCTATTTTATTTCTTACAAGGAATCTGGTCTCCTAGTTATTAAACAACTTGCCAAGAGTCCCACATGGCAGATCTGGGACAGGTGCAGGCTTCTCTCCATTACACATTGTCATGTCTACGATCTCCTTCGACTACGTCCCGCAGGAACTGCATCCTCCTATGAGACAATTTTGATGTATTTTATTTATTTATGTATTTATCTATTTATGAATTCATTTATTTCTCTATTTGTTGGTTGGTTTATTCTACACAAATTATTTATTATTTATTATTAGAATTATCTGACAAAAAGGGGATAAATATAAAATCAAGCACAACAGTAAAATAATTACTAGTTAGACATTTTTAAGAAGTAATGAAACCAGGCTTTCAAAAGACGTCAGCATAAAAAAAATGCAGATTTACTTCTAAAACTGCTATGTACTTCTAAAACTGCTTTTCCTGGGACAGGTTTTATTCCATTTTTTTCAATTATTTCATGATGAATTTTAAAAATATTTCAAATATTCAGAAAAGTTTGCACTAATATAACGAGCATGTGTGTACCCACTACACAAATGTTGTTAAAATTTTCTCCCTATTTGCTTCAGATTTTTCCTTTTACCGAAAAAAAATATTTCAGAAAAAGTTAAAGTTTCCTACGTCCTCTTCTTCCAATCTCATTCCTCTGTCTACAACCCCAGAATCAACCATTCTCCTGAAGGGGGTGTGTATTTTTTCCATTCATGTTTTTAAATATTCATTGTCATGCATTTACTCATAAATAATGTTCATTTAAATATATAATCCATACCCAAATAACATCATCACCCTGTATATTTTGTTGTACAGCTTGTTTTTTCCTCCCAACATTATGTTTTTGAGATCTATAATTGGCATGATTAATCCTTTTCATTTTTGTGTCTACTAATATATTTGAACTTATTTTGTTTTTTGTTTTCCATCATTTTTTTGTGTGCTGCATTGTCTCTCTTTTCCTGCCTCTTGTTATATTAATAACATTGTCTGTACTCCTATTCTTCCTCATTTGCTGCTTCGAAACCTGTAGATTATTTTTCTATTATTTTAAGTGTTATCCCCAAATTTTTAACAAACATACTTAACTGTACATTTTTAATTTTTTGTCTTTTTCTCTTTTTTGGTACATTTTAATAAAGTCTAAATTTATTAATTATTTCTAGCCTCTTTAACAAGACAAAGACTTTACCATGCTTTAACTAACTACTGAAAATTACTTCATTGCCCGAATTAATTTCCACCTTTTTATACATTGCTAATGCTTTTTAATAATCCATAGTAAATTAATCAATGTATTTTACTAGTTTTGAGGCTGATATTGTTTCTTGCTTCCTTCCAGCTAAGGGTTTCTCAACAGTGGCACTATTCACATTTTGAATGGGATAAATCTTTTTTATGGCAGGGTGTCTTGTGTATTGTAGAATGTTCAGAAATACCCTGGCCTCTATCCACTAGATGCAAGGAGCAGCCTCCAAATCATGACAACCAAAAATATCTTTGGAGATTGCCAAATGTCCCTTGAGAGCCAAAATTTCCCCCAATTAAGAACCATGTTCTAGCCGAGGTATGCCTTGGCAGTAATTCTGCTAGCAAGAATCAGGAAATGGGGAACAAGGGTGTAGCATAAACTCGGTTTATCATTATTTTGCCTTTACATTACATTTTCAAAACTAGATTTGTTTTTAAATTTATTTTTCAATTACTGTTGACATACAATATTATATTAATTTCAGGTGTATGACATAGTGATTAGACATTTATATACCAAATGAAGTGATCCCTTGATAAGTCTAGTACCCATCTGACACCATCCATGGTTATTTCAATATTATTGACTATATTCCCTACCCTGTACTTTACATCCCCGTGACTATTTTTATAACTGGCAATTTGTACTTCTTAATCCTTGTCACCTTTTTCACCCATCCCCCCAACACCTCTCCCATCTGACGACCATCCTTTTGTCCTCTGTATCCATGAGTTTGTTTCTGTTTTGTTTGTTCTAAAACTAGATTAGTTTCAATCATTCAAACCCTTATTTTTCCTCAGGACTTTGAAGATATTATTTCACTGACTTTTATATTGTTGCTAATGAGCAGTCTGCTGATGATATGAGAGAGATTCCTTTTTTCTAAAGTGATCTGAGTTTTTTCCTTCTGGTAAATCTAAAAAATTTTCCCTTATTCTTTATATTCTTCAATTTCACTACAATGTGTCTAGGTATGGATTATTTTTAGCCCATTATATGCATTTTCAATCTGAGGATGCATGTCTTTCTTTAATTCTGGAAAATATTTAGCTATTATCTCTTTAAATACCTATTCTCTGTTATTTCTTCCTCTAGAATTTATATTACATGTTATTGCCCACATCTCTTAACTTCCCTTTCACAGTTTTATCTGCTCTATCTAGGTGGCTTCCTAACCAATAGCTTCCAATTCACAAAATCTCCCTTTGTGTCCAACGAGGAATTTATCTTGCCTATTCAGACTTTTTTCCATTTCAAAAAATCATTTTTTACTTCTAGGATTTCCAGTTGTTTTATTCTTATAAACTTCTCCTTCTGCTCTCTTTCTTAGTCTATTGTGTCATAATTTATTGTTCTTTGGGGGGCTATTTTTCCTTCCTTTATCTCTGTAAAGATTCTGCCTTAAAGTCCTCTTTGGGTTACTTCATTTTCATGTCATTGGGATGAATTCATTTCCTAGCTATTGATTTTGTTTTCTCCTTTTCTTAACATTGTTTTCCCTTTACATTTTGGGAATTTTCATTTGAACTCTGTCTTTGAGAGTTCTCTCTCCCTCTCTGCTTTCTCTCTCTCCCTGCGCCCTTCCTGGTCTAGCAATTCTGTGCAGCCTCCAAGGGGTCTAAGTATGGAACTAGCACTCACATTGCATGTCCTGGATCAGAGACTTTCCTAGGTGGAAGTTCGGTCTGCTTCCTCCCACCTGGAGGTAAGCCAGATCCCCAGGAAAAACAGATAAAATCTCATTAACCTCTTTTTATGGGTGGCAGCCCCACCATAACCACAGGCTTCTGTCCCTCACCTGAAGTGGGCCCTTTTTGTCCGTGTTACCTTTCCCTGCAGTAGCTGAAACCCCTGCCTGTCTCTGCCTATTTCTGGACCCAGAGCCCAGCAGGCTCCCAGTTTCAGCCCACTTTGCACTTTGTATTTGTTTTATTTACGTTGTACAGAGATGTTTATCTTGTGTTTGAACACACCTTTGCCTTTGACATTGTCTCTTTTAAAATATTTTACATGTGTAGAAAATCGCTGGAAGGATTCCAAGAGTGACCTTTTAATGACAACCTGACCAGAAATTTCTTAAATCCCTTTATAACCTAAACCTACTTGTCAACTTTATCTTGGATCTTATGGCCCAGAATGAAATATAATTAGGCTTTCGGTGTAGATGAAACCCTCCTATGTACTTCTCTCCGAACACCTTCTGCTCCTTCCACTCCCCTCCATTCTGTGGGCCCCAGGGAATAGCTGGCCTTCCCCACTGTAGTTCCAGACCACTAATACACTAGCCTCTCTCTTCTTATCAACATTTCTACCCATGAAATAATTTATTCCACTTGTCAGATCATTGCTCTTTTAATGTCCCCTTCCCCTCCAGATTCCCAGTTCTACCCCAGACAGAGTTTCCACCTTCCTGGGTCACTAAAACACCTGGAAGACATTTTTCTTCTCTACTCTGGCCTGCACTACATTCCCCATGGCCCCAAAATCCATGTTGAAGTCCCTGTAGGATCTTGCCTTTAAGATTTTCATTCTTGATGACATCACAGACTTTTATGGACCAGCATAACCCAATCACACGGCTCTATTTCATCACTGAGCTCTCTGACCTTCTTAGATAGACTTCACCATTAATGAAGTGGAGAATCCTTTCTAGCATTCTAGATCCCCTTCCTCCCTCTTTAGCCATCTGCATTCCTATGTCATCCTCAAAATGTGTTTGTTAGTGTATTTTTGGTGAATCAAATGGTCAATAAATTAATTTCCTTAATTCCCTTCAAACCCAACCAACCCCCCAAACCGCCCCCCCAAAAAAAAAACACCAAAAACAACAAGTTGGTCCCCGGTTCCAAGAAACCGGTTTTGGGTTTTTTTTTTAATTGGTCAATTGGTTGGGGTGCGGAATTTTGAATTTTTGGTTTTTGGGTTTTTTTTTTAAAATAAAAATATGGTATTTTTCTTTCCCTGTCTTTATTTTACTTAACATAATACTTTCTAGGTCCATCTATGTTGTTACAGATAGCAAGATTTCATTCTTTTTGTGGTTGAGTAATAGTCCATTTGTATACATGTGCCACATCTTTATTTATTCATCTACCAGTTGACAGGTTGCTTCCATATCTTGGCTATCATAAACACTGCAATAAACATAGGGTGCATATATCTTTTTTGAATTAGTGGGATTTTTTCCTTCAGATAAATACCCAGAAGTAGAATTACTGGATCATATGTAGTTCTATTTTTAATTTTTTGAAGAATCTCCATACTATTTTTCATAGTGGCTGCACCAATTTATGTCCCACAAAGGGCACAGAGGTTCCCTTTGCTCCACATTCTTGCCAACACTTCTTATTTGTTGACTTTTTGATTATAGCCATTCTGACAGGTATGAGGTGGTAATAACTCATTAATTTAAAAAACATTGAGATTCTTCTATGTTCTAGGTTTATACTAGACTCTAATATCTTACACTAAGTTCTAGGTTTACACTAGGATAAGAAAATGCAACAGTGATTCAGATTCCAATGATATTCTGAAGACATTTACAGCCTGAAATAGCAGATAATGCATGTGCAGAAACAATCACAGTGTACTCTGGGAATGCGGAAGAGGGAGAAGTTTCATGGAGGAGGCATGATTTGAGCAGGATCTGAAAGAGTGGGAAGAATCTAGACTTGAGATCAAGCAAAAAGAAATCCAGATAAAGGGGACAATATCCAGTTATCATTTGCCTTCCTAACTACAGTTTCCATTTCTTAAAGATAGGAACCATGTGTTTTATTTTTGTGTTTCTCACAATGCTTTACCTAGGTCTAAATAGAAAGGGGCTCACTAGATACTGAATGAATAATGTTATTGAATATGGTATGAAATGTTTTCCCACAGCTTGATCTCTATCACCAGAGAATGAGTTACCCATTTATTAATTAATTCTAGCAACATTTATCAGTGCCTACTATGTGTTAGCCATGTTAAGGCTGATGAGGTAGCAGGCTAATGAGCAAGCCAGGCATTCCAGAAAATATCATCGTTTTAGGAGTGCCTCTGACCTGGGGGCTGCAAGTGAGCTGGGAGTTCAGCATTCAGTATTCAGCGCTCAGCGCCTTCCCGGTGTAGCAAATTGAGGCTTCGGTCAAGCAATCCCCAGCATCCAGGTTCATAGCCCTCCAGGACCTGGTGCTTCCTATTGACACTGAAGAGTCTTTGTTACAAACATAAGGGATTTTCCAGTGAGAAAGCAGCCTGGGGGCACATTTGCCTGGGGGCTTCCTCCCAGTAGGCTTTAGTGGGGAAACTGACTCATCATGGTGAGTGCCCCTCGTGATGAGAGAGCCCAAAGGGCAGCCTGGAGGCAAGGGTTTTGTCTCCAAACCTCACAACTACCTGTGCTTCTCCTGACACTCTCTCCCCTCTTGGGTTTGAACCCTTTGCTCTCAGAGGCCATCTTGCCCCCAGGCAGCCACTACAAATAATATATGAAACTCAATCAGTTATTCAGTTACAAACTTTGTGTGTATACTGGGGGTAGGGGGCAGCGGATTTCTCTGGTCTAAATCTTTAAAAATGTACATGCTATCTATAAACGTGCTTCCCCCACTTTTTTACCCAAACCTAACTTCCGTTAATAAAATAAATAATAAAATAAAATAAAATAATAAAAGAGACCGGGCTTGAAAATCTTCCAAGCAGAAAAAAACAGGTAAGCCACATAAGCAAAATAACCTAGATTAGTTCATGAATGTAACTTAGGTTATATGTGATAACTGTCTCTGACAACCACAAACAAAAGTAGTCATCTTCCTAAAATGATATAAGATAATCACCTTTAACCAATCCCTATTATCTGGAAACCCCCATTGAAATAACTAATCATGGTAAGTTAAATAACTTCCTTATTTTCACATTATAAGCCACCCTGTAACCTCATGCCTCTGACCTTCGCACCAGTTTCAAGTTTGAAGTCTCCCTGTTCACAAACGGTTTGTTTCTTGCTCAATAAAATATCCATATCAAGTAAAGCTCTCTGAATTTTATTTTCACATTACATAGACTCATAGCTTCTTAGCTTGAAAGAATTCTTTATCCATTAACTACACCTTATTTTAATTCTGAGCACCCCCTACCAAACATAAGATTATATTAAACCTTCTGCCAACCTACCATAATCACCAAAAAACAATTCTAGGGTCAAGAATGGCAAATTCTTGTAGAACAGGGAAATGAAGGCACAATTAGAAATTGAACAACATAGGTTTGAATTCTGACTCACAACTTAAGTGAAATATGTGGTTGTGGACTCACACAATGATGAGTGTGTCAACATATACCCTCTGGACTTGTTTTTTTGTCTGTAAAATGGAACAATAATGCTACAATACTAATAGGGTTGTTGTGAGGGTTAAACGCATGCCTGGCAAACTTTAATAACTGGTGACAATTTTATTTTTATTATTACCACACTCGTCCAGCACCCAGGCTCAGAGGCTGCCTGAGCTGTTTATTCACTCCCACTCTCCATCTGCTTTTGCAGGGAGCTGGGAAGGGGAGCCTCTGGAAAGGCAGCCCCTGGGGCTCTGACTACAGAGTGGGTGCAGTAAGGGTGGGTGCAGCGCTGTCCTGTCTGCCCCTGTTGACATGCAGACTCCACCAGCCAAAAGACACGAGCAGGGCACAAATCTGGACTGTGGAACCGGCATCACCAGACCAGATACCCTCACTGCTACAGAACAGTTTTAATCAGTAAGATGTAATTTATTCAAGTTGCTGTGTTAAGAATGTTCAGTTTTTACATTCTGGTAAGCTGTTCCTAAGTCCCTAGCGATGCAACTGTGACTCACCCAGACACTCGAAATCCCTACTTCCCAGACACAGGGCAGTGCTTGGAGCAGCCACTCCACCTACAGGGGCGAAATGTGCTCACCAGGCAGTGGGAGGGGCACCAGGGAAGGAACGATTGTTTCCTGTAACTGGTCCCTCCCTGGCTAGAGCTCATCACAGATGGGGTGCACCTTCTGTCTACGGCAGCCTGGACGCCATGTTCTCAGCAAACCCAACATTAATCAACAGCAGACCTGGCTTACACAACTTCGCTCTTGGAACCGCGTACTCATTCACTGCTCTAAGCATCTACCTGTACCCACCTCCAGTCCATTTCTCTCCACCTCAGGCATCTTCACAGCCTGCCAGATGAGAGTGAAGAAATCCCATGAAACTGGCCTTGTGAGCATCTGGAAAGCATCTGGCTGCCATCGTGTAACTGCTTGCAGGTGGTGCTGGGAGGAGAGAGTTAATAATACTAATGAACAAGCCTAATTGATTATTAAGCACTATTTGCCTGGCAATAATACCACGTTGGCATGCTGCCAATCCCTGCGACTTAGTTACAGAGAATCCTTGCTTTGCTAGGGATGGGGGACTACAGGACAGATCAGAACATCTGAACCAGAAAACTGCAGGGAACTCTGGATTCCAAAAGTGATAAATGTGAGTAATGTAAGTATTTAGAATGTGTACACCAATTGAATCCTCAAGGATTCCCAAGCCCTTGAGCAGACAGAACTTTATTACAAAGTTATCTTCCACCCCTTAACTTCACTTTCTGCTCCTGGCAGGTGGGGAAATGGGTGACAGGTAGGACTGGTGGTTTAGACCTAAAACAACCCCAATGATTCTTCTTTCTTTTTCCCTCATTAAAGTAGAAATTCAGCAAATAATTTTAAAAGACAACATTCAGAAGAAGGCATACAAGATATTTGTTTGGAATGGGGGTATTGCTTTGGCAGTGTTTTGAGGGAAGAAAGAGTTGTTATATATTCTTTTAACAAACATTTTTTAAGGGCCCATCATAATCCAGGCACTATGCTGGGTGCTAGATATAGGTGTATTTGTTCCTTAGAAAGCTCACAGTCTAGTAGGGGAGATAGATAAGTGTGAAAACTTCTGCTTCCTGCAATACGACTGATTGGATACCCTGGAAGAACACTTCTGCTACCAGAAAACTAGATCCGAGATACAACACACTTTGTAATTCATTACTGGACTCGCAAACTCCATGAATTATTTACACCAACCCTACCCACCCACCCCCCAAATGATCTTAAGTGGTTGCTGATGGAGAGCTATAAGTAAATGGAAAAGATGAAGTTGCCCTAAAGGTAAATTCCAGTAGAAAGAATAGAAAATTATAAAATTTATCACACATTTAAAGGTAGATATTACTGCCTAATACTATGTTTCACTTTTATGTGTGTGTATATACACATACATATGTACACATACATATGTACATATATCTATGTATTATGTGTGTATACGTGTGTTCTGGGTTGTGATATCAAATATATTTCTTAAAGGGGCACAATCAAAGAAGTTTAATGCTGATTTTCTATAAGATATAGTAGAAGCAGAAAGGAAACGGTTGCCTTTTTCCAAGGGTAGTGGTTTTGGGGAACACATCATAGGAATCCAAACTTCCCAGGGAAGGTGCAATTTGTGTTGATTGTTGAAAAATAGATAAGACATTTCTAGGCTGATGACAGGTTTGGGGAGAGGAAAGATCATGAAAATGGACATGAAACCATGAAAATGAAAATTTTATCTCCAAATATGCCTTTCTTTCAACACCCTATGTTGCACCAATTCTAAATGACCTAGGCTGCTTTTTTTTTTTTTTTAATCTCATCTAAAAAATTTGGCAGGAGCCCTATTATGAAGAATGACAACAGCCATCCTCAGGAGCTGGGACTCTATTCCACGAGCAATGGACAGGCACTGAAGGGTTTTCAGCAGGGGTGTGATGATGATTCATTTTATGAATTAGAGAGACAATTCTGGCAACATGCTGGGGAAATGTGACTGAATAGATGTTGGTGCCATTTACCCAAATATAAATGAGGAAGATATAACTTGAAGGAAGAAGAGGAAAATATTATTATTCCGGGGATAATTATTATTGATTATATTATTATTATTCAGAGGATAACTTAAATTATCCAGAAGATAAATTATATGTGTCACATACCCCATCTGACTGATTCAAGATGCCAATGGGGGCGGTATATTTACTTGAGGTTCAGCTATAGCCCATTTTTTAAAGGACTAGCCATCTTTCTCTAGCCCTATTTGTCTAGCTTCTGGAGTCACTATTTATTAGTCTATGTCTTGAAATAGTTGTGAGCCTGCCTAAGAGGATCGAGTTGTAAAATTTTATCCCGCTTTCAGTGTACGATCTCCCCAGGATGGGGACCACCGTGAAAAGGGGGCCAAAGAAAAGCACAATGTCAAGGTGGTGGTGTGCATAGTTACCATCAATAAATTATAGGGGACCGAGCTCAGTTAGGAGTACCAGCAAATGTGGATTCTATATTACAAGAGACGAGGGGTTATTGATCCAAGAATAGGGAGAGAAAAATCACTGAGAGGGTTCAAGGCAGCTCTGAAGTGGAGGAAAACCAGAAAGCCCTGGCAGCTGCAGAGAAGGCTGTGAGAAGGCAGAACGGGAGGCTCAGACAGACGTCTGCTTCTGCACTTCTCAGGGGCTGTCACAGTGTCACTTTGGATGACTCTCCAAGTCTATGCGCTGCCATGCACATGTACTTGTGAGTTTCCCCATCTGGGGTGACACATGCATCTCTGAGTACAGTATGTTTGCCTTCTTAAAGCCTTTTGGAGAAACAGAAATTAATAGATTCTGTTATATGAGAGTAGTCTGACTCTGCCATACCTTGATCATGAGTATACCGTTGTGGGTAATAATGAAGACTATCCAGTCCTCAGGAAATAGGAAGGGAAAGAGCCCCAGGAGGTGCTTCTCCTTTTCCAAGAAAGGCTGATGGTTTGCTTTGTCTGGAGAATGAGAAATCTGCCAGGCAGTGAATGTCCTAAGGGAAGGACAATGATGAGAGAATGAGATACAAAGGGAATCTAAAGTCTTCTTGGGAATATAAGTGAGAGTTCTACTGGTGGATATGGAAGAGAATTTTGAGGAAATTAGAGAATTTCAGAGGAACCCAAAATAAATAATATCCTATGCATTCATTCACAAGCATTATTGAGGGACATGTATGTGCCAAGAATGTGCTAATCACCAGTGACATAAAGATGAATAAGTCCCCATTCCTGAACCCAAAATGCACTGGCCTAGAAGGCATCTCAACCTACCTGTCTTGCATTTCACTTCCTTTTAACTCACCTCTTAATCTGGGAAACCACCCCAAAAAATGAATCCTAGCCTTCCCAGACTATTTCTCTTTTAACTGAGAAGGTTTAACCTGCAGGAACATGTCTCTGGTAGACTTTCATTTTCTTCCTGTCAGATGGATGGAGAAGTTCTTTTGAGTTCTCAGCTCCTCTCAAATCTCCCTGACTTACATAAATGTGCAACTGACCCAGGAAAGAGCCATAAACTTATAGTCATGATCCCACTCAATTTTGTCGGGCAAGTACATGGTTTTCTTCACGTTATGCTCTAGAGCATGGACCAGCAACCTTAGGCCTGTGGGCTAGATTCAGCCCAAAGCCAGTTTCTCTTTGGTCCTTGAGCTAAGAATGATTTTTAGTGGGAAGAAGAAGGAGGAGGAGTATAGAGACTATATGTGTCCAGCAAAGCCTGAAGTATTTGCTATTTGGCCCTTTTCAGAAAATGTAAAGAAACTCTTGTATCAAGTTCACAAGATGTTTTGGTGTGAGAATCTTTATTATCTCCAAGGGCTCATTCAAAGCAGGTCAGTTCAAGCAGATAATCCTTCTCCAGAAGAAACTGAAACTCCCATTGTTTTCTTAAAGGGTGATGGCTCCTAAAGTTAGAAAGCTATTCTTGCTTTTGTAGCATTAGGTAGAATTTTAAGGTGACCCCTGAGTCCGAGTTGATGTTGTCCAATGATCCAATGTCAAATTCATGTCTTGACCTTGTATGCATGGGGAGGAGAAATCACTCAGAAGTCTGCCCAGGCAGCCTAGGTAAACCTGTTAGAAGAAGGATTGAGGTCACCACCCTGGGGAGATTGGCCACTAGAGAATCCCAGCACCCTGCTTCCACCTTGAGAGAAATGAGAGGAAGAACGAGCAAAAGTCCTGTCATTACACATATTGCCCTGTGCACCTCCTTGACCCTCTGACCACTTGAAACATAATTTCAGCACACTTGAGACACACATTCCCTAATGGGTGCACAGCAGGCCTGTGTGCAAACATAAAAGTTGTGCAGGGTGAGCAATGCCAGGGGAGCTGACGCTGGGGAAGTCTGCAGATCCCGGTAGCAGCAAAGGATATTATCCCACCCCTTGCACAGTGGAGTGGCCCTGAATTCCTGCATTATTTGTCCTATGTTTACCAAACCCCAGCCCTACAGGGAGACGTGCCATCCTGTCTTCTGTGCCTTGTCTTCAGGTTCAGTCGCACACAGCACTGGGCTAATGCTGTTCTTTCTTCCGAGCCTTTTGTCAGTCTCGGTGCGTACACATGCGTAGTCATCACTAATCTTTTTGTCTACAGCAGCACAATAAAGATAGAATCACTGTTGGAGTTTCAATGTCTTGGAACAGGAAGGGCAGTGATAAATGAGGAGCATATCAGATTATGGCCTTTTTGTTATTCATCCTGGTCTGTCGGCTTCTCTGGCTGCTATTGATACGCTCTAGCAGTCATCCAGCAACTTAACTGTCTTCTGAATGCAGCTATATTATCTGATTTTGTGGCCTTTACTCCAGACCCAGAAACTTGGCATTGCCATTACTGCTTTGGAAAACAAAGAATGATTGTATCTGTTCTGGGAACCTTTATAAGGGTGTCTATTCATACAGCACCAGAGCTCTGTTCTCAACGGTTTTAGCCACTGCCTTCTTCAGTGTTTGGGTAAGGTAATCCAGGTCCCTTGCTGCCTTCCCTGGCCCGTACTCCAGTCACCATTTCTTATATTTGGAAGTTGCTTAGTTACTTGCTCACCTTTCCTGTAGCATCTTCCTTAGCTGTACTGGTTGTAATTCCCAAAAGTCACCAGTGAGGCTCAAAACACAGTTACCTGAGCTCATTCCTCCTAGCAGGGCTGCTTAGGCCTTCAGAGTGTCTGTCTAACTATGTTAGAAAAGCGCAAATAGGGATGGAACTCAGTCTCTGAAGCTTAATTTTAAAATATGAAAAAGGATGTAGACTTGCCTGGTCACCAGTGGGAAAGAGTCTTTGTCTATTCACTTATTAATTCATTCAACAGATATTCTACTGAGTCTTTTTCCAAGCCCAGCATTGTGCTAGACCCTTGAGATACAGAGATGCACAAGGCACAGGCTCTGGCCTACAGGATCTCACAGGCTAGTAAGAAATCCCAAAAGATAAAGACTGTGCTACAGATTCTTAAAACACCGATAATTTTAGGGATATTCACAAATAGTCCGGTTCTCCTCACTTTCCCGGCACATGATAAGATTGCATTTCTCTTCTTCCTTAGAAGTTAGACATGCTGTATGAGTTGCTTTAGCCAATGATATGTGAACAGAAGTGTGATATATCATTTATAGGCGAAAGTTTTTAAGAGATAATGTTTCTATATTCCATTTTTTCTGCTTTGGGAATTGTGGAATATGTAGAGATGAAATATCTACTAGTCCTGGTTCCTGAACAACTACAGTGAGACTCGGCCCTGGCCAACACATAAGAAATAAACTTCTGTTGTGTTAAGCCACTGTGATTTGAGGGTCATTTGTTACTACAGCATAACCTATCCTGTTTTGACTGATATACACTGGCTCTGGGGAATAGGCTTTTTTTAAGTCAGGACCAAACTGTTATATGAGGGACACCTAGATAAGTGGAGTGTGTTGGGAGGCCCCTGTAGCTAGTGCAGATGACATTCCCTGCAACAACTATGCGTCACAAAGGGACTAATGAGTCTATTCTCTTTTGTGCTCTTTGCTTATGGGCTTCCCCACCAAAGTCGCCTTTGGTCAGTTAACAGATTGCTAGTGTATGGCATCCCCTGAGAGAAATCCCCAGAAATCCAGCATTTCCAGCAGCCTGTGCTCCCCTCTGTCACAGCCCTTGTCACATTATCTGTCTGTCCACCTCACTGGACTGTGAGCACAGGTGTAGGCCTGACAATCTCCAAATTGTAATAAGTAACCAATATCTTATTTTTTAATGAGGACACTTTGAATGAATGAATGAGCCCTCTGCTACTACCTTTGCATACTATGTCTTTGGTATGGGTGGCGCTGAGTTTTTTCAGTAAGGCATGAGAAGATACAGCACAGGCAGGGGTGTCTTTTGATTACCATCCTTCTCCATAAGGTCATGGTGCCAGGAGAAGGGTTCTGTAGACAGAAAACCTTGGCTGTAGCATCTGCTCCGCCTCTCACCCTTTAACTGCATGATCTTGAGCAAGTCTTTTAACTTTTAAGTCCAAGTTGTTGTGAGGCTTAAATAAGATATTGAACATAGTTCATAGAATGTTACAGATGGAAGGAACATTTGGACATCTTCCAGCTTTTTGTACTCTGACTCAGCAGGCTAATGACAGAACTGAGAACAGAGTCCAAGTATCCTAAAGCCCAGTTTGGAGTTTTAAGGCTTTTGGTAAAAGGAACCTGAGAATCGATAACATCATAAATATGAAAATAAGCGAATTAAAGAAAAGATCCTCTGATGCATTGCTCTGAGTTGTCATGTGTTTGATTCTCCCATCCTTGTTAGAATGAAGGAAGCTATCTTTTAGCCCACCTAGCACAGATTTCTGCATTACTTACAAATTAGGTATTTGTAAAGACAGAAGCTTGATTACAATTCCATTAAGCAGCTAACCTCTGGGCATCTATTTTCAAGGCTATATAATTCACATTTTTCCCTGGCTAAGTAGATTGGCCCTGTATCCCCAGGGTGGATCTCTGCCCTGCAGCATGTTAATATTTTGGCATAAATAACTCCATGCTGAAATAGAAGAGTTGATTAGAATTTAAATAACATTTACATAAAATAGACACACTCTGCCTTGAGTAATAATTAATGAACAACTAAAAGCTCCTCTGTATCAATAAGAAAAATTATCAATAGCTTTGTATGGGCTTAGTGCCTTGGATCTTGGTGGTGGTCTGGGGGCATCACCGAGCAGAGCAACTTTAGGTGCATGAGGATTTGCACACAGAATATCATTTATATGCACAAGTATTTAAGATAGGTTATATAGTATATTGTAAGGTAACATGCTATGTAATATATTATGTATTTATAGTGTAATTAGATGTTAACTAATGTTCATTATACGGGCACGTTTTCTAGCCTTCATGAGTTCTTTTCTTAATCCTCAACTAACAATAGCTTGAGTATCCATTCTGAGTACTACTATCTTGAATACTTCAGAAATTCATTCTTCAATTGATTTTCCTCTCCATGGCATTTCCCAGTAGCCTTAAAGTATGCTCATGGGTTACCAAAATCTACCTTCCTGTTCCTTGACCCCTTTGACAAGTATCCCTGCTCAAGAGCTTGGTAACTAACTTACCGTTGCCTGGTACTTGACTTCTCCAAGGCCCACTATTTCCCCTGAATCTCTTTACCACTTGTAAACCTTCTAACAGCTAAGGATGGTTTCAAAACATTTTAAAGAATTTCGTTTCATCAGTTATATATACACATAGTTTAAAGAACCAAATAATACTAAAAAGCAGGTTATTACAATTTGTAACTTCTACTCTCCCACCTTCTCTCATCAATTTTCCCATTAGGCAGTCACTTGTATATTAATAGTATGTTTATATTAATATATGTTGGTTTATATATTATGTATATTTATCTGTATATATTCATGTGTATATGTGTATGTTAACATGTATTGATTTATATGTAAATTGTATATAAAATATATATTAATTTACTAGGGAATATTTTGTTCTCTTTAACTCCCACCCGTACCCTCCATCTCCTCATTCCGTACACTTTTCTCATCTTGCCATCTTCCCACTATAAATAAATTTCATTTTACATCAATATTCAGTTGTTATACTACTGTGCATATACAAATGTTATATACATATTACTACTGTGCATATATATATATATATATATATTATGCACAGCTGAGTTATAAAATCTATTATGAATACTTTTATATTTGAACTTGATTTTTTTGCTTTCTTGGAGTCAGTAATTGTTCATATTGCTTAGTTTTCCATGCAATTACCACTAGTTTAGTTTCAAGCCCTCCACCAATTGTCTAAATCTTCTCACCAAGTGTCTTATCAATTTTATCTTGAAGAAATCTCTCCTAGTCTTCTGATATGCTCAAATGTGGACTCAACTCTATAACTGATACACAGCTGTCACCTTGAGAGCTCCCTTCACCATTGCCCTGAGAATTTTTTCCTCTCTCCCATAATGATTGTCAGTTTCCTGAGTCCAAGGTCTTCCTCTTTCTGGATTTAGTCACTTTTTCCATTGTAACACATCATTCACTAAGAAATGTGTCTGTAAATATCTTTATTCTATCCTCACCTTAAATTTATTGTTTGGGTCAGCATAGAATTCTATATTAAAAGTCATTTACTTCAGAATTTTTAAGGCATTTCTCCATTGTCTTCCAGCTTCCAGTATTTCTTTGGAGATGTCCAAAGTCATCCTGATATGTGTCCTTTGTGTATAAACTATTTTCCCTCCACTGTGGAGGGTACTGACTCTGTTGCCAAAAGTTCACATAATATGCCTTGATGTGGGTCACTTCAATCTGGAAACTCATGCCCTTCAATTCTGTGAAACGTATTTTAATTGTTTCTTTAGTAATATTTTCTCCTAAGTTTTCTTGTTCTCTTTTTTTTTTTAGAGCTCTTACATTTTGAGTGTTGGACATTCTGGACTGATTTTATAATTTTCTTCTCTTTTCTTCTTATTTTGCATCTCCTGCCTTCTTGTTCTATTTTCTGGAGATTTTCTCAATCCTGTCTTTCAACTCTCCCAGGTTTTTAATTTCTGCTATCATTTTTTAATTTCCAAGAGCTTTCTTATTTTTTCTGAAAGTTTTTGTTTTATACATTATTGTAGTCTTGTTCTATAGATTTATTGTCCTGCCTTATGTCTCTAAGAATAGCAAATATTTTAAGTGTTCTCATGCCTGTATAACCTTTGTTTCCTCCAAATTTTTTAATTTTCTTTGTGTATTTGTTCTTATCTTTTGCTTCCCTCTGACATATATGATAACCTTGGTAGTCTGTTTATATGTGAGGATAATGGCTGAAAATGCCAACTGGTGGCTCTGAGCTAGTAGGTAGACTGTTGGTAGTGGGGTTTAATCTGGAGAGAATTACCTTGGCTGACAATCCCCTCCCATTGACACTTTCACTCTCTGTGACTTCCAGTCTCAACTGCCCAGTGTCTCTTCACTTTAGTAATTTTTTGTTTTACCTTCTCTCATCTTCTGCTAAAGTGGGAGAGAGGCAGTATTCTGGCTGCACTGTGTGGGAGCAAGGATTTGGGCTTGTAACTGCTTCCTAAGTAGATGTTCAACCAGTCTCCCCGTTATCAGCCCCACCTTCACACCCACTTCCATAGTGACACCAATTTTGGAGTTCTTCAATGTAACTCCAATTACTTTTCAGTTTTTTTCACTCATTTCCCACACATTCTCAGGTCTACTAAATCAGTTTTCACTTATCCATCTGGTTTCCAACCTCCTCTTTGTTTTTATGTATAAAGACTTTTTTTTTTTTAATCCCTTTTCTATCATTTTAGTGGGGTTTGGGAAAAGTGAAAGTAAATACATGTGGTCAAACTGTTATCTTTACTTAGAAGCTGATTTATAACAATTAGTGAAACTATTCTGAAGGCTTGGCGTAAGAGATATACAAGTCCAAGAGAAAATTGTCTAAATGTCGCACTGCAAGGCCGCTATCTGGAAGGAGCTAGCTGAATTCAATCCTGTAGAAATATTCAAATTTCTCCCTACCTTCAAATCCTGGCCCCTACCTCCCCTTCAACCCAAACAGAGAAGACTCTCCCTTTCCTGGTCCAAAGCCCTCCTCTTTCCTTACCCCAGGATGACCAATAGTAGAAATATTTATTATCTTCAGAGAAATCCCCACCCTTATCCATGGGGTATAATCCGGCCTTAGTGATCCAGACAAGTAAATCATGATACTCTGTATTCATTTCCCCAGAGTCTGCTATCCAATCCAATACCATATGGAAGACACCAAGACTCCAGCACAGGTAATGCTAGGCCAAGTCCAGCCCAGAACCAATTTGCAGTCTTTTTTCTAGCATGAGTGAAGAGATGCTCAAATCAGCATTCCTTATAGGATTCTCAGAATTCTATGACAAATACTTGAGGATTTCCCTCCAAAACACAGCAATTTTCATAAACAGACCAATCTAAGTCCACTTTTTAAAATAATCTCGATTTTATAAAGGCACATTTGCTAAAGGCACACATTTTACATTACCAAATAGATTACTTGGTCTCAGTCTGCACCTGAATTCAGGTTCATTATGAATTTACAATGTTCTTTAATACCATGAGTAGATATTTTACACTCCATAACATATCAGGGCCCTGGTTTAAGGATGGTGCTTGTCTCCTATTTCTTAAGCTGTGACTGAACTATTGTGTAAATATGCCCAACCAGAGCAGGGTCCTGCCAATTCTGATTTGGAAAAATGAAAATTTTCTGAGCCTTTTCTGATCCTCTACGTGATATAAGAGAACATTGTCCCGAATGTGCTAATCAGAGCCTAAGCTATTACTCAATAGTTCTACTTTCTTGAATTTCAATAGTTCTTTATACAGATGTGTTAGATCAGATTAAACCATATGAAATTGCTGAAATTCTTTTTTTTTTTTTTTGATCTACCAAAATAGCAGTTTCATATGATTGAACATAATAGTGATAAAAGCACTTGGAGTCAAGACTCTTGGTTTTGAATCCTGGATCTCCTGCATAGTAACTTAGGCTTTAGCAAGTCACCGAATGTCTCTCTGAGCTCAAGTTTTCAGACAGAGCTAACTATGTCTGTTGCACAGGATTATTGTGGAGATTAAATGACCAATAGAAACTGACACACTCGATACATAGCCCCTGAGTTTATAATAAAAACACTTGCTTATTTATTACTTTATTTGATCTTCACAGTAATCCTATAAGGTGGACATGGAAAACAGTCCATTATTAAATCTTAGAGAGGAGGAAACTGATACCCATAGACTCTAAATGGTTTACACAGTATTATCTAGCTAGCAAGTAGCAGAACCAGAGCTGGAACCTAGGTACCTTGATTCTTGGTCTTGTATGTACATATTCCTCTCACATGCTGTGATTCTTTCTGGTTGGCAGATCATTGCAAAACAACAAACAAAAACAAAACAAAACTCCTACAGGAATCAACTAAGCTCTAAAAATTCTAATGCCGTGAAACACACAGCACTAAAATGAACATTCTTGATTCTTTTGATGATGAAAGGACCTATCATGTACCTAATGCTGTACCTACATTTTATTTTATTTTTTTTTATCTATTTACTCTCTACAATAATCCTTTGAGAGTATTGATAAATCTTCATTTTCTAAATAGGAAATCTGAGGCTCACAGTGGTTTGGTAAATTACTCAAAGTCACACATTATCACTTATTCTTACATATCTGTGTGGTAATCATTTTAAGAATTAATATATACTACACAAAATATGGAC
The DNA here is from genome assembly GCF_000151845.1 of Pteropus vampyrus. Lineage (NCBI taxonomy): Eukaryota > Metazoa > Chordata > Mammalia > Chiroptera > Pteropodidae > Pteropus > Pteropus vampyrus. The sequence goes on from NW_011889064.1 coordinate 1,266,439, forward strand.
CAGAATTTCCTGTTCACTAATCAGATGGAAGCATAAAAACTTGTCTTGGATTTGATGTGGTCCCTGATGGCCATGTGGATATTATTTAATAGACAGGAATTCAGGAGATCTAGGTTCTACGGGTTCTGACTCTGTGACCTTGAGCCAATCATTTAACCACTCTGAGCTTGTTCCTGTCTCTCTAAAATACAAAGTTTTCTTCTTCTAGCTTTAACATTATAGAGTCTATCATTTAGAAGGTTCCATTACATGACCAACGGCACTTAGCTGTCTACCTGGAAGTTATTCTGGGATGGGCTTGGGCTGCTTTGAGAAGACATGTGAACCTGGCTCCTGCTGCTGCCAGCTATTACCAGAACACGATAACCAGTTGTGAGAAGAACCATAGTCAGTGTTGGTCAGTGTCAAAGTCCAAGGCACAGAGAACTTGGTGAGGATTCTAAATGAACTCTTGGTTCCCACAGCCTCTGAAGAGAGATCAGTTACAAGTCTAAGAAAGAGAAGAACCTAGTAGATGTCCTGATCGGCTTAATGCTCCAGAGAGAGTCCATTTCCAAACAATGATGTACACCTGTGTTGGGAAGATTATTCTGCCTAAAGAATCACCTCCAATGATCACCCAACACTCTAGCCACTAGCTTTCAGTGAGCATCCCCCACCAACTCTCAACAACAGGAGACCTCAGAATGGGTTTCACTGGAGTAAGAGGCCATATCAATGCAATTGGGGCTAGAATAGCAAATTCCCCTGGCATTTGTTTGTTTGTTTGTTTGTTTGTTTGTTTCTGGATGCTGGAAATATGCAGCTGTTTACTGGAGAAAAGAGGACATTCTGGAGAAAAACTCCAGAATGCTCAAGATTGCTCCATATTGACAACACATCTTGCTTTGTTCCTCCAATTTCTGCAGATTTCAGACATGTTTACTCTTCACCGGGGCTGGTTTCCTACTTTTTCCTGACATCTACTTCTCTTTGATTGATTTCCATTAGCTTATTTGGCACCTGACCCATTGCTAGCCTGACCATATCCTTCCACGAGCTCCCTTTTCACCTTTTTTCTCGCCTCAGATTCCTTGACCTGATCCTGCTTATAGTATGGCCTGGCATTATGGACACTTCTTTCTCACTCATGTCTGGTGACTGGACTCTTTTCCATTTTTATCTGCAAGTACATGACTGCATGGGTGTTTGACAGCCTATAGACAGCCTATTGTGGGCAGTGACTGTGCCAGCTCTAAAATAAATGTCATGCCCTGCAGCCCTGGGACCAGGGAATCACAGTGAATTTTAAATCCCCAGTTTGTGACTCTGAGATTGACAAGGAAGCTTCCCGGTTTCTGCCTAGTACCTGGTATTGTCTCTTGATGTGGCTGTGTTTGCTAGTCATCCTCAGGGAATGGATGTGGGTGGGTAGTATTAACACTGAGGTTCTGATCACACTCTGACATGACTAATCAGATTCCCTCAGACAAAATCACTTCACATTTGTTTAGATGGATTTAATTTTTTCCTAATTCCCCAGGCCGTTTACCGTCTTTTATGTAAGTCAATGAACACTTATATTTTTCCTTTCAGTTCTATCAGTTCCCTGGTTGCTCAATGTACTTGCTCACAGTTTTATTCAGAAATCTAAACCAGAAAATTCAAATATCCAGACTTATTTGCAGCCTCTCTAATGAGGGTTGATGTTAATCATAATAAATCAAAAACACCCTGAGATCCTGAAGTGTTCTATGAATCATCCAAGAGAAAAGCACCCTATTTCCCATTTTAGTGATGAAGTTATAGTTCTCTTGGTTCATTCATTTAATGAACACCTACTGTGTACAAAACATGTGGTAGCACCTAGGGGCTGACAGAGACATATCTGTCACACATAATACACTCAAGGAAATTGTGATTAATTGGTAAGATAAAGTAGATATAAATGATAATGGCTTAAAGAATAAATTCATTTCCCTGGAGAGGCATAGATCAAGAATATCGGATTTCAGAAGAGGAAGATATCAATAAAAACAGAAGGGCGGGAGAGATTGAGGAAGGTGTTACAAAGAGGAGGAGATCTGATTCTTTAAGAACGGGTAAGATTTGCTATCCAGCAACAGAAATCTTAAGCGGCAAGAACATAAAGCATGGAGAAAGGTAAAGGTGTTTATGAAGAAGAATGTGAGGAGCACAGAAAGTAAAGAAATAGGGGTAAAAATAGATACTTTGGCATATCATGAACAATCTTGAATGACAGATTTATCCTTTCAGTTACCGGAGTTATTCAAGGTTTTGAGCTGGGGAGAAATGGGTTACTCTTCAAGAAGACTGACCTAAAGAGAGACTAGAAGGAACAGAAAAAGGTCAAAAGCTGAGGCCATGGTCCAAAAAAAACCAGCTTTCATTCTCCAATAATTGGATTATATGTCAATACCCAGTTAATCAGTATACTGAAAATTGAAACCGCCTATCTCTGACTACTCTGAATAAAGGGAAATTTGCTGTAATTGGTGAAATGTGGGGTGGTAAAAGGTTACATGTCCTGAAATACGACATCCTTTAGTTAGCTTGAGACATGATTCTAAGTATCAGAATGAATTAAGCTTCAAGATTCACATTCTGATTCACTTTAAAGAATTATTTGGTCACCGGCTATGAAAAGATGACATTTCATTAAGTAAGAGAGACTTAAAATGTTAACTAAGGTAAATAAACTCAGGAAAGAGCCCTGTGAAAATTATAATTCAGAAATGTGTTTAGCTATTGTTGCTGTCATCAACAATAGCATCTGACACAGCACAGAAATAGGAGGAATTTAGCTACAGCCATCACCATTTTAACTCTTAGGATTCTTTATCTGGCCTAAGTGCTGAAACAGTTTGAGTAATGGGAGCATTTTTAATAAATGTAGTATAAGTACACAGATGTTATAGTAAAAATGTTGTTATTTAAAATAGTTTAGCACTTTATTACATTTTGATTTTGATTCACATTTCTAATAATTATTTTATTTTATTTATTTATTTTTTGTATTCCTCATCCCATTCTTCCTCTGTTCAGCATGTTGCTGTCTGGGCCAGAACAATTTTCAAGATTAGGCCCTGCGGTGTCAATTCCCCTTTTTAGTAGATTCCCCAAATAACTAGTTAATCTCCTGCTCTCTCATTATTTTCTGCCTTAATAAAGATAGGTAGCAACATTCTCCAGAGATGATCCTACCAACATTTATATTTCTTTCAAATTAGAAGAGTAGGCATCTCTCCAGATCATAAAGAATACATTTATTTTAAGGTACAGTAAAGAGAATGCACAGAAATTAAAGTTTGCTTAATAAGAGCCTCAGTAGTTTGCAGAAATGGTAGCTTGTGCAGAAGGCCTCAGCTTCATGCCTGGTGCTCTGGTTTAATATTCTCATAATATGACCATTAGGTATTAAGTTATAAAACAACTTGGGAGTTCAGAAGCAGAGGAAACTTGAGACACATTTTATCTCTAGCTGTGAGTTTCTGTATCTCTCATGTGCTCTGCCTTGAAATATGTTTTCTCTTTGTATATCTATCTCTCTCTCTTTGGGGTCCTCCCTTCCTTTATTTATTTGTTTGTTTGTTTGTTTGTTTGTTTATTATTTGTTTGTTTGTTTGTTTTCTCTACATCACTGCTTCTTTGCCCTTCTCTTGTCTTTGAGCTCCTGGGTGTTTTTCTGTCTCTTCTGGTCAGGAGCTTTGATCTCAGTGACTCCGGTCAAGTACCCACAATTCTGAAGATTATGAAGTCCCCAATCTGGATTCACTAGGAACTTTGTTAAATGTATTCCTCCAAGCACAAGTGTTTAGCATTTACATTCTAATAGGGAAATGCGGAGACTTGTCTCATATACGCCAGGTGCTTACTATGTGAACCCCGACATATATGAGTTTAGTAATCCTTTCTTATCAACCCTGTGAGGCCTATGTCACTTAAAATAAAAACAAATTATGCCTAGAGTTATGAAGTGACTTGTAGTTAGTTGCAGAATTAGAAATCACCTCTCACATTACTCTTTCTTAGTCTGATCCATATGTTTATCTGCAGAGGTTTATAAACCTTCCTCTGTAGCATATAAGAGTAGAATGGCTCATTCAGGGGTTTGAAAGGCCAGGGCTTATTAGATTTATCATTAAACTGAGGGAACATTGGTCTATTTCAAGTCTAGAAAGTATTTATTACTGGAAAAGCTAGAGATTCAAAAGGTCTAGTGGGAGAAGTCAGTGGTTTGGTAGCATTACAGAGCATCCATTGGTTAGGTTGGGGTCCTTTGACTTCAAGCAATAAAAACAGATTCTTTCTAACATAAGTTTAAAAAGAGGATGTATTGGAATAATAGATGGTAGCTCCTAAAATTGAATAAATGCATAAAGGTGCCAAATAGATTTGAGAGGGTCATACGCTGGAACAGCTCTGGGAATCCAGGTAACAGGAGCCAATTGATGGTCTTGTCAGGGTGCAGCCATAGGATAAATTAGCTCCAACTGTTTTTTCCATCTGCTAATGAGTTTAAGTTCCAGGGAGAGTCCAGTTGGAGCATCATGACTGATAGCCCTACCAACAAACACAATTGCCAAGAACTTTGAGAATATCAGAGCAGTTACCCTTTTTTTACCTTCCAGCTGATTCAACTACAGTGTTTTCCATTTCATACAACCCTTTGGTACCAGCTCACTCTAGAAGATTCCTTCTCCTCCACTACCACCCAGAAGAATAAACACTTTCCCACCTCTATGTTAAATCATGAAGTTTTCCCTTCCACCCATTCCTTCTCTACCTTCCAAACGTGATGATGCCCAATTTCTAACCAAGTATTGTTCACAACAATCGAAAACAATGGATGAATTAATCTTTGTACTATTTCTAAGTTGGTGTCACCCTGACTGCATCAGAATAAACAGGAAGAGGAGAAATGAAAGTTTAACAAGTGTATACCCAGCCCATGGTTACATGCAAGCTCCTATTCCCAGTGGATCAAGATAGTCCCCCTTCTTCCTTCTCCTCCTCCTCCCCATTCCTATCCTTCATCCCATGTGAGATCGTAGTGTGTGAGTCCCTGCAGCTGCTAACTGGACTGGTCTTTTGATTACTCTGATTTCTCTGCAGTCAAAAAAACGTGGCCTGAGTCTGATTGTCTCACACTGAAAAAAGAGATAATTAATCTTTGTGCTAATGATCAAAAGAAAAAGAAAAAGAAACAAAAAATTCATATGTATGGGTATGTATGTGTGTGTGTGTACATATATATATATGTGTAATGCACTTTTTGGTGACATATGGCTCTTTCTTCTTTGATTTTTATTCTCCCATGGCCTCTTTCTCCTATGGGAGCATTTTCTTCTATTTCCTTCTTCCTTCAGTTCTCCCTGTTATGCCCTTTCTCCTTCCTTTCCATCTTTATTCTCTTGGCTTCTTTGCCTGTTTTACCCTCCCATATAGAGATAAAGTTGAAGAGAAGCCTTGTGGGGTTAGCCCCCCACCACGGATCAGGCGTTCCTCCTTCCCTTGAGTTCACACCCTCTGGGGATCCAGTGAACCCAGTCTGCACATTTCCACGCTTGTAGCTGGCTTCTCCACTGAACCAATTTCTACATGCATCACCAGGGAAATAAAACCTACGATGAAAATGATAGTATTGGTTTTCCATTTTACTTTACTGGTAATGAAATCACAAAACTTCTCACAGAAAGAGCCCTCACATGCCTGAACCACAAACCACATTGGAGAAGGGAAAGCCATACAATCTTTCCATCTACTAATGCGAGCCACAGGCCAACTCATACCTGAGCCTATTTTAGATATTTCTAAGCTCAGAATAATTTGTATTGAGCAAAGTGGATGCAGCAGAGGAAAATAAAAATCTGCTGAAAGTGTTCTGCAAAAAAAACCCAGGAGACTACCTAAACTGATCTTCAACATCGAGAAATTCTGAAGTAGTAGGAGAATTGTTTAAAGGTTTTTGGAAGAACGTATTACGATGGCAAATCAATATGGAACTTAAGTGAAATTGACTCAGGCAGATGGAAAAGGAATGTTTTAAAATCAGCTCACGCCACTAACTTGTTATGTGAACTTGATCGTGTCACTTAACCTCCCTGGACCTCATTTGCACTGTTTATAAAATGAAGGCGAAGAAAATGTTTAGATTCATGATTTCTAACAACATTTTTGCTCTAAAATTCTATAATTCTAATCAAGACAAGAAGATTGTAGCTAACGATAAAGCTATTTGAAAAGGTTTTCCCTGTAACCCACTGGAAGAATGACAGGTAATAACCAACGTGAAACCTCAGCAAATCATCTTGCCCCTTCTCAGAATGTTCTGGCTTCTCTATGATTCAAAGAGAGTGAATTCACTTGGCCTTCTAGGTGATCTTCCATTTCTTACCTCTGCATCCAACTAAGCCAATGAGGAATGGGCTGGCTAGATAACTGTAGGTGTCAAAGAGAATAGATACAACATATATTGATGGTCTCAGCTAGAGGCTGCCAGAAGCTCTCTTTGTGAAGAACTTGGTGGAGCTGCTGGGGAAAAAAACAAAAAAGTAATGAAAAATTTTAAAAACTGATAGACCTCAAGACAAAAGAATTTGACATCAGGAACAAGAGAAATGTTGGCAGCAACCTTCCCCCACTTAGAGAGAATACTTTCTAAGAGTGAGCTGGGATTCCATGGGGATTATTTGCCTATTTGCCTTCAGATTCACTCCCTGACTTTCTCTCGCAAAATATATTTCCCAGGCTCCCTTGCTAACTATTTTCTCATTAGGTTCCACTCATGGCAGGCACGAGCAGGAGACTGGAGCAAGGAGGAAGACAAGGAACTTCTCCCTTTCTCTACTTCAGGGGTTGGGGACACAGCCTCATCAATGGGCTGGGGCTGCTCTGTGATCCAACCTCCCACCAGCAGGACTGTCTCTTGGGCTCTGGTAATACCACCTCCTCCCTTGTTTTCTTCCTCCCCAGGGATGGTAGCAGGTTGTTAATGTTGCTAATCTCAGTCGTTTCACTGTCCCCAAGTTGACTTTTCAGCTCCTCCAGCACCTTTGAGATGTACACTCCATATTATATTTCTTCTGTGAGATTATTTGGCCTGGGTTTTCTCTTCCTGACCACACTCTGGCTGCCACAGATGCCTGATTATGAGCGTGCGCTGACACTGTCATGCCATCCATATGCAGGAATACCTTGGGTACACTGGCACAGTTCTTAGGAACATTATCTCAAAAAACCCTCCCCTACCTTGGTGAGAGCAAGATAGTCAGCTCAGTCACTCAGGGATGATGAAGTCAACACTGACTTCAAGAACAGGTTGGCCAATGTTGGTGCCTCTATAAGCAGCACACCTAGCCAACCAGGTGGAGCAAAGAAATTGCATTGATGGCTGCTGCAGGGAAATGTCAATGTCTGCCTGTCACCTGGACAAATTTACCTGGAAAAGGGAAGGGATTTAAAAGGCTCCGATGGTTCAGAGACAATTTTCTTTACCACCAAAATTATTCCCACAGCCCTTGATTGTTCTCATGCACAGTGCTGTTATCTAGAAGAGAGAGGATGTAAATAATAATTTCCAAAGCACTTTCAAGCTTTTATATCATTCGATATTCATATGCATTTCAGATGAAGATTTTGATATTCTGAAAAACCACAGCTAATAAGTAACATAGAAAAAACCAAAATCCAAGTTTTCTGACCTCACTTTCTGTGCTTTTTGAGGAGCATATGGCAAGAGGCAGTGAGGGATCCCAATAGATTACCAAGAACATACACAGAGAAGCTAGGGTTGCCGGAGGCAAAGTTCAACCTGTATGCATATTTACAGCAAACCTGCCATACTAAATGCATACTTAGATATTTACATCTCTGTCTAGATTGTGAACTAGAGAACAGGGACCAAGTATTAGTCTATTTAACTCCAGCATCTATCACAGCTTGAAGTCTAGTGGTGCCCGATAAACATTTGTTGGCTACACAGAAGAATGAGGGTAGAGCAAGCCATTAATTGGGCCAAAACAAATATTGATGGAATTGGAAATTGGAAATTAACAGCAGAGTCAATTATATTAAGTAGATCACATAGAAATAAGTGCCTTCCTATATGTATTAAGATATAGGAAATGTCTTACTATCTCACCTAATATCTCCTTATAGGACCAGAATTCAACCACGAGCAATCCATTCCTTTGGTCTTTGGGAGTCTCTATGGCAAAGCAAAATCTCTGAAACTGAGAATAATAATAAATTTGATTTTAAAAGGAAAATAAAAGAGAACAGATCTCTGAGCAGTCCTACTTCTGGGTATTTGCCCTACAGGTACACCCACATACCTGTAAAATGATGTATATAAATGGTTTGTGTAATATTTTTAAAAGCAAATAGTTGGAAATATCCCAAGTGTCCATCTATAGAGAGTTGGTTAAATAAACTGCAAGACTTTCCATACATTTATCTTTAAAAAAAAAAGAATGAAATTCTTTATATATTAAAATAGAATTACCTTTGGGATATATAATGAAGGAATAAAAGCAAGATGGGGATCATATATTATGTTAAGTTTTGTGTAAGAAAAGGAATGGAATAAAAATGTGTATTTTTATCTGCTTTGTTTATATAAACTAGCCCTGGAAGAATACACGAGAAACCAATACAAAAGCTTACCTACATAGAACGAGTGGAGAGACAGTCTGAATGGGAACATGGTGAGAACAAGACTTCTTAATGTATGTTTACTGAAATCATTTTGGGTTTTGAATAGTGGAATGTATTAACTAATTAAGTATTTTAATTTAATTTAATTTAACTTAAAAGAGAGGATCTAAAAAAAGAAAAAGAAATGGGAAAACACCAAAGACAAGCTGTAGTAGTCTAGAATTTCTCTCTTCCTCTGTCTCCCAGAGATATATGATAACTACTGAGCCTCCAAGTGTTCTGATTTTGGCCTGCTACAGCACCTGCTAAATCTCCCCACTGCTGGAATTATTGCTCCTACCTCAATTATTATTGGGTCTTACTCATTCACTAGATTGTTAGTCCCTAGAGAGCAGAGTCCATGACTGACTCCTCTTTTTCAACCCCATGGTTCCAGGCATATAAAAGTACTTTAAAAATAAATAAATCTCTGTTAAATAGAATTGAATTTTTCCTACTGCCAAATCTAATTCTGCCTTCAAAATCCTGAGCACGAGCCAGAGATTTCTCCTTCCTTCTCCTCCAAAAGCATTTTTAAAGTCTATTTAGTAAGAGCACACTTGTTGGTTTCTGAAATGTTTTTATAGTCCCCAAAAGTGAGAGGGGCAGTCTTTCCATTTACTATCAAGCAGAGATGGGAGGTGGCAGAGCAGGCATCTTGAATAAAGGGGCAAGTGATTCTGAGATCTTTATAAGGCATATGCTTTCCCATGAGCCTGGAAGTGGGAATATTGAATTAGATGCAATGGGCCCCATGAGTGCAGGTGGAGGCTCAAGACTCAGAGTCCAAAAAGATGATTAAATTCAGGTTTTTTCCAGAAGATAACCTATCTAAAAAGGCTATCTCCAATGAATGAACATAGAAAGCCAGGGAGTGTGCTTGTTTATTCACTCGTTTATTCATTGACTATCTACCATGTTCCAAGTAGGATGCAAGACCTTGAGGTTTCAGCAGTGAACACTGCAGATCATGCTTAAAGTTCAGGTAGGCAGTTGAACCAACATCACCAGCAATCGATTCACTCATATCACCAACCAGTGCCTGAATCTACAAAAGGCAAAACCCAGCCACCTCCCCAAGGTATAAACTGTAGGGGTAGACAGGACATCAGCATCCCAGGTAAGTGGAATATATTATGAAGGAATAAAAGATCTTCAGACCAGAGCTCCGAACAGAAATCCAGTCATATGAGTTGACCACTGCAGTGGCCAAGATAAGGCAAGGACTTCATAGGCATATACCTGCTCATGGCTCATATCAGTCACCCTGTCAGGGATGGCTCAAGGATTAGACAAGGCTAAGACTCTGTGAGGGAGGGACTGAGAAGGACAGGGCTGGCAAAGAAAGCTCTAGAGAATTAATATATGTGTTCTCATTTATGTATCCTATTAAGCAAAATTCCCCTCCCCTTATACACATTTCCCTTACATTTCATGCTGTCCTTTTGTGTCCACCCTATTCCATTAGGTTTTATCTACATAATTATGATGATGGGACAGTGGGGAGAGCACAGAATAGAGATGACCTTACAGCTTTGCTAAGCACACTGTTATTTCTTTTAAGTTTACTTTTTAAGCATACCATTGTTTTCAAATCTAGAAAATAGGGAGTCTATACTGGGAATCAGAAGAAGTTACCTTAATATTTCAACATTCAACATCTATACAGCACAGAGGACTAGAGATTTTGCACTAACTCAGTCACTAGTTAGCCAGGTGACCTTAAAGATGTCAATGAACCCTTCTGCGCCTGATTTGTCCTGTATCATATGGGAAAGTCACGCCTATTTTGACCCGATAAGGAAAAAATGTATGTGATGTATATGTGCTCTAAAAAAAGACAAACACTATACAAAAATATGTGAGATATTTAAAAATTATTATAGTTCTAAATTATATAAAAGTAAGGCTAATATGAAATTCTCATTGTAGGAGCAAGGTGGGTGCCTGGAGAGACAGGTTAGAGAACATTGTTTTGGTGTTTTTAAAAGTCACATTTTTCATTATCTGTGACAATCATAGACTGCTTTAGGACTACACCATCTTCCCATGTTAAAGATTTTTGTTTTGATACTAGATGCAAGGATTAGACACAAAAGCAGTCAGTGCACAAGGTTAAAGCAATACTGACTGCTTAGCGACTTCGGAATATTTTTAGCTCCATTCTACCTCTTTCAAATTTCCTACAGACAAAACGTACAGATATATTACAGTCTCAGAGAATGGCTTCAGAAATAATCGAAACATCACATGCAGTATCAAGAAAAATTTAGACACACTCTTACAGAGATATAGACAGTGTTTTATGAGCAAATAAAAAACACGAATGCCCAAAATATTGATGTTATGTCAAAAAGAGCTCTTCCCTGGATAAATGAATGTTGCAGGGTAACACCACATAATTCAGGGATGAATCCCCCTCCTCCATCGACTCCTCAAACACAATCTTAGATCTTTTATAATTGTTTTGCATAATTTATTGAGCAATATTTATTGAAAGACTTCTAGGCTCCAAGCACTAGTTGAGTTCTGTGTTGAGGACTCAGCAGTGTCCAAGACAAACTCTCTAACTTCATGAAGCTTATATTCTTGTAAGAGAGACAGAAGAAACAAGCAAATAAATATTTGCACTAATGTTATATAGAGATAAATGCTATTTAAAATATAGTAGAGTAAGGAGAAAGAGTAAGGGATGCTATATTAGAAATAGTTGTTAGGAAAAGTCACTCTGAGAAGGTGACATTTGAACAAAAGGAGTGACAAAGTGAGCCATGGGAGGGGTTTATCTAATAAACATTTCATCTCAAGACAAAAGAAAGACAATTAACACACCACGAAACAATTCTGACCATAGATAGTCTATCATTATCAGGGAAGGCTAAAAGTGTCTTCCAAATGTGCTTGCAGGTTGAGCTGGTTCCCTTGCACCTCTGCCATCACCATGACAAGAGCTTTTCCTGGGCAGTTGCTGCCCCTTCTGCATGGGCCTCACAATGAAGTCATGTGTAGCCCACCTAAGACTTTCCTGCAGGGAGGAGGCCAGACTAGAAAGGCCTACAGCATGAAGCAAAGCATGAAGCCAAACCCAGCCTGGATTACCTAATCTTCAGCTGACTCAAGGATGTGCTAGCAGGAAAAATAAATGACTGTGATTACTGGGTTTGGGGGGAGCTTGTTACTCAGCACTAGCTAACTCTTACAACATGCCAGATAGTGGCAAGGTAGTGATAAGTCCTAAGATGAAAATCAAAATAAGGAAGCAGAATGGGAAGTATTCAGCGGGTGCAAGATTTTCCGAGGATGATGAGAGATGGCCTCAATGAGAAAGTGACTTGGGAGTAAAATATGAAGGCGGTGAAGGAACGAGCTAGATTTCTGGAGGAGGAACATTCAAAGAAGAGGGAAAAGCAGATGAAAAAAAGCCTTGAGGCAGCATTGTGCCCCTCATGTTCACAGAGAGCAAGGAAGCCAGAGTGGCTGGGGTGGAGTAAGTCAGGGGGAAAGTTATAGGAGGTAAAGTCAGGGAGATGAGGAGACAAGTCATGAAGGGCCTTTCAGGCCCTATGTGTTGGAGTTAAGCAGAGGAGTGGCATAGTCTGACTTAATTTTGAAAAGATCACTCCATCTCCTGTGCTGTGAATGGGGTATAGGGAGATGAACAGAAACAGGGGGATTGGTTGGGAACCTATTACAATAAACCAAGGGACAAATTACGGTGACTTGAATGAGGATGGCAGCCACGGAGGTAATGGAAAGTGATCAGATTTTGGATGTGGCTTGAATGTAGAGCTAATGAGATTGTACTTGTAAACAATATGAGATGTGAGAGAGAGATTCCAGAAATGACTCCAAGGTTTTAGTCCTCGGCAACCGGAAGGTTGGCATCGACATCTGCTAAGATGGGGAAGACTGTGAAAGGAGCAAGTCTGGGAGAAGGATCACAGCGCCTTGGGTTGAAAACATTAAACTTGAGTTACCCATTAATCATCCAATGAGAATGCCATAGAGGCAATTTGACGTCTAGAATAGAGAAATTCATTGGAGAGTTATCAGCATATGGATGAAGTTTTTCTCCTGTCAATGAAGATCTGAGAGCTCTTTTACAAGGGAAGAGAGACCAAAATGGAACACTGAAATCAAGGGCTGCTGAGATGCTAATATTTCTGTAGGCTCTTCTCTAGGCCACATGGCAAATAGTTAAAATATTGTTCAATTTAGCTCTCTCTCTCTCTGGCTTTGCCTTGGTCTGGGCTTGCCTTTCTTTCTCTCTGCCACATTTTGATAAGTTTCCACCTGGTCAACTGAGGCAAAGCCCAAAGCTCAGAGGAGTTGATGTGCTAATGAGAGACATGCACTATTCTGACTTCGATGGCCTTATTAATTTGGGCAGATGCATTGGGAATGTGATATTATTTTGAGAAAAAGGAAAACACTGCCCCGACCATCTTTGAGACTAGGAAGAGGGAGAGGGGCTTCTCTGAGTCTGTAGACCACCATGAACAGGTGCTGCCTCCTCAGTCTGCAGGTGCAGCATTCTCTGGCTTTATCTGTTATCAACCTGTAATGGAGTAGAAGGCAGGGAAGCAATACACAAAGCAACATGGCCCTATTTCAAAGAGTGACACTCCTGTGCTAAGCTGAGGCACCCAGCTTAGAGAAGAAATCTATGGCGTCAAATGAAAACTTCAAAATAAATGCCCACAAGGTTGTAAAATCACTACAAATACAATTGTTTAATACCTCAAAGCAAGTTTTAAAACTTGATTTCCTTCTGCTGGCATTATCACCAATCTATAGCCAAGATACTTCTGCCTCATAAATTTGAAAATATTTGATTTAGTTTTTAGAAAAGTTTAGTTTTTAGAAAACTAACAAGGGCTGCTAGGAGAAAAATCTGAAATCTAGATTATCAAAAGTAGGCTACGAGCTTGGGCTTGGAAAGTAGGACAACAGACATGAACTCTACTAAGGGAATATAAGCCACCAAAGAGATTGACTTGTAGGAGAAAGGTCCTTGTCACATTGAAGAGTCATGAGAGAAAGACGCTCACACCAGATTTGGAATCACAGCTGAGAATTCTCTTCACACGCTTTTAACACCACCATAAACTGGATGGTGTGCCCATTTCCCTTTCCCTTTGAGAAGAATAGAAACGGTCATAAATTTTCATGGCTGTGCTTATTTATACATTGTGACATTTTACTACTCCTAAATTATGATACAATCCTGAAAAGCCTAGTACTGCAAAGCGTAAAGTCTGGGCTTATCAGTGGGTTAATATTTCTGGTGTATGTGAGGATAAAGGATACACTTCCTGCAGGATTACAGGCACCATGTGCACTGGCCCTGGTGCAGGATGCCCAGTTAGGGGACACCTCGCTGGGTTGTTCTTGAACCTTTGATTCTACAAAATTAAACCTAAGTAAAGGAGATTCACAAAGGCAGCAGAGCAAGCCCAAGACTTTTACTCTGGAGCATCTTGCAGGGGTTATTTCAGTTACTCCCCTGGCCCACAAAGGAGAACTATGGTAAAGGTAAATAAAGGTGATCATTGAGATGGTTGTCAAAGGATGATTTTGAGAGGAAAAGAAAGCAAAGCAGGGGCCAGCAGGTGAAAACGCAGGGAAACAGAAATCAGTTCAACAAGGAAAGAAAGACTTTTCTGACAGAATTATTCAATGGTGAAAAAGCTTCCTCAAAAAGCAGACAGCAAAATAACTAAAGGTGTATTCTTCCTTTCTTTCTTCTTTTTAGACAAAAATTTATTGAATAAACTCTATTATGTGCCAGACACTGTGCTTTGACTTGTATTATGTTGTTTCTAGATGACTATTACCCCGACTGGACATATAGAACCACTTGAATTTCTATTTATTCTTATTGCCCTGTTCTGAGCACATATATTAAAAAATGTCTGTTTGAAGGGAGAAGGGGGACAGGGAGAAAGAAATTATAGATGGGATTTCTGCATTGCCAGGATGATTGGACTAATTAAAATACCATTAATTTAAATCACATCAGCCAAAGAGATATGGAATCCACTGTTTAAAAAAAAAAAATTGAAACAGTAATTTTTAAACCTTGAATAAATGAAAGTGAAACACTTTACCCATTCCACATACTTTGGTTATACAGAGTTCAACCTTTTTCTACCCAAGCACCAGAAAGGAGCGTGGCTGCTGGCCCACACTTGAGAAAGTTAGTCAAGGAAAGATTTTGTTTTCTTGATCAGTGTATCAGAATGCCACCAAGTACAACCCCTCAGGAAACAAGTCGGGCTTTATCATGCCTGTTTCCTCTTCAAACTATGATCCAAGTCTCTCATTCACAGCCGTGATGCCCCTCCCACCTCCTCTCCAAATGATAGAGAACCAATCCCAATGAACTCAGTGATCCAGAGAATCATACCATGTAAGCATTAAAACCAGCCTTTAAGGAACTCCTTTTCCATGCTCCACATTTTATAGGCCATAGGACTGAGGCCCAACATGGGACACCTTCTCTCGTGCCATGGCCAGGCCCTGTTTTCACACAACTCGGGCACAAATAAATGGACTAGCTACTCTCCGTTAACCTTCTGCTTCCTGCCAGTTTCTCCACTGCTTGAGTCACTTCCCTCTTGGGATTGTCCCCTTCCCACTGGCACCTTTACATATGTCACCAAGAACCATCAATGGCAAAACTGACTGTCAATAAGTAGAGTCAGGCAGTGATGAGGTGGATGTTGAATCGAGGATACCCTCTTGACCTCACCACCATTAGCAGTGCTGGCAAGCACTAGAAGTAGGGTAAAGCCCTGGCTAATTGGCCATGGCTATTATGTAGCCAGCAAGCAGCGATAGCAATCTGGCTCATTTCTCATAGCCTGTCTATACGAAATCCTCCACCTCAAACTAAAAAAGAGTCTCCTCTCACCCCACCACAGCTTCCCCAGAACATACCTGCCTAACTAAGCCATTATGGGACTCTTTCAACTCACTCTCAGCAATCATTTTTATTTAAAATCATCTCTGCTTTCTAACCTGATTATTAGCCATCACTGCTGAGAGCAGGCTGGCTGCTAAATTAGTTGGTACTCACTGTTCCTGTACTCCTTATGTGTCTCTTCCAACCACAGAGGACTCATAAAAGTGAGGGCATGCAGTCACAAACAAGGCACTTATGAATTCGAGACTGCAGTTCCACACTTATTTTCCATGGCTGGATGAGCTTAGGTGTGGGCAGCAAGATGTTTTTCTATACAATTAGTATAGAAAAATTCATAAAGAATCTCCTTCATTAGGCAACTTTTCTCTGCCCTTTTGGAATAAGCCAAACAATCTTCACAAAACTAGACTATCTCAGAATGTATTGTTTTTGTATAACATGCTTATTGTAGTTGGGAGGAAATCTGCCTTGACTATAGATCTTTTCAAAAATTTTGACCATTTAGGTTTTAAAAATTTCTATTCCCCATTCTCACACTCAGATTAGATATAACTTATCTGGAAAACAGAATAAAAGAATCTTAGATTCTGTTTGGGGTGCTACCCACCATAAAGGATGAAAAGGGGGTGCATATCCAGTATGAAATAAGCTATCTGAGGCCAGATCTTATGGCAGTGAGGCAAGAAGAAATTTCCTCCCTTTTCCCAGAAAAGGAGGAGTTTTGCACCTTCTTTGGATATAAAAGGGGTGTCTGCTCACTATAATCTTCCCAAAGACCAGGTCTGATGAACATGTTCTCAGGTTCAACAATTCAATGGCTCAACTCTACATCCCAATTAACTTCCAAACTCCTTGGTCTTCACAACCTGGCCTTTCCAACTTTCCTATCTCACTTCGTTTACAAAATGAACAAGTCAAGCTGAACTAGTCTAACTGTTCTTTAATTAAGTCCCACACTTTCCCACTTAGGCTTTGTTCAAGCTGCCTATAATGTTCTTCCTCACCCCTTGGCCCATCTCTGCAGGTCCACATCTTATTGTCCTTCAAGGATAGTAAGAGACAGAAATTGACTCAAAAGGAATTGATTGGAAAGATAGAAAGATAATTCGTGGAAACCAAAAGTACCAAGTACGAATAGACCTTACAAGGAACTAGAATAAGAAATTGGAAAGCTATATAGAGCAATGATTTGTTTCTCTCATTCTCCGCTTCCTCCTCCCTCCCTCACTAACCAAATATGTTCTGTCTCTAATTCCTCCCATGAGTCTCTCCCTTGCTTTCAGACTCTGCTTTCTCTACCTTTCCATATACACCTACCAAACATGTCCACCTCAGGTTTTTCCATGTTTTCTCAGCTCCAAGCCCTCTGACCAACTGACTAGCATCCTACAGTGTATACCAATTCCCAGAGTATGAGGAAGGAGGTGTCATTGGATTGACTTGCACATTGGACTGACTCTCGGTTGATCAACTCCACTCTGCTCAGCTGGGCCAAGGAGGTGAGGGTCATCAAATATAAATTGACAGAGTTTCTGTGTAGATATATCTGTGTTGCTGAGTGGGGAACATTTTCATAGCAGCAGGGCATGACCTAAGCAGACTTCCTAAAAGTTACCTACACCAAAAATCCAGCCCAAATTCCGGCTCTTTCTCAAAGCTTTCTCTGGTTCCACCACCTAGACATAACCTCTTCTCTCTTTGAGTATTTATCTCACTTGTAAGAAGAACCAAGTGAAGGACAGCCCTGACTTTAGCTCAAATATAAATGTGTCTCAAAGTAACAACAGCTCAGCAAGACACAACTTGTTTTGATAAGAAGCCTTGGGAGGGTTGAATGTCTTCATGTAAACTTCCCAAAAGCCCTTAGCAGACTCTTTGGACAGGATACCATTTTGCTATGGATAAAATGCAGCCACTTCAAGGGATGAAAGCCTCCCCTGGCTTTATGTTTGCCTACCAAATATTCTGTCTCCTGCTTGCCTCTTCAATTCCTGTTCCCATGCCTTCCCATGCTGAATGGAGCCTGCAGTGCAAAGAGGCTCTCCGATATTGACCTTGGATTTTCACTGAAAATGCCCTTAGCCATTGTGCTTCTCTGCCTTTGCCATGCTGTTCTCTTTTCCTGGAAGGCACCCTTGTCCTTCCCCTATTTATCTGCCAGAAAACTTATCTCTTTAAGGGTTAGCTCAATTTGCTCCTCTTCTGGTGTCATGAAGATATTTGTCTATGTTTCCTTCTAAAAGCTTTATTGTTTTACTAGGGTATTGGTTTTTAACATGACCTTTAAGAGTACTCTGCAGACACTCTTAGATTCACCCATTAGAACTTGTGCAGGTTTCCATTTTGCAAACATCACACCGCCTTGTATTTGTCTTTTGATGTTTCCATCCATCAAAAAGATTGTATGAGCCTTAAAGGCACACAAAATGGCTTTTTTACATCCATATCCCTAGAACCTAGCACAGGTCCTGTCACGCAGAATTTTAAAAGAAGCAGAAATCACTGGAAAAGGCTAAGGAAACCCCTTGGCACCAAAAGATTCTTCCTTTTCTTGCCACTTTATAAGAAAAATATTTCAGTGGATGTCTGAAAATACTGCATAACTTTCCTACAGAGAACCACCCACCTACCCTGTGTGCAAAGTGGGCTGTCATTCACAGTAACCCAGCCCTTTTTCCCCTGCTGTCATAGGGGTAGGCATGTAACTCAGGCTGACAATTTAGAGGATTCCCATTCCTTGCCCACAATAATAGGCTCAGGGGTGGGCATATAACACGAGTAAGTACAATCAGAGCTTTCTCTGAGATGTAAGACATGAACACAAGGAAAAGGATCTTTCCACCTGGACTGTAAATTATAAGAACACAGACTTAGAGCTAGTAATGGCCATACTTTCTTCCTCTTGAGTATGAAATCAAAATACATAGAGAAACAGATGTAGAGAGAGATATATGAGTAGAGCCCTAATATGTTGTTTTAGCGCCTAGATCCAGCTGTATCTGAAGTCAGACCCATCTTGTCCTTCCTGGTTACTAGATTTTAGAGCCAGCTCAACATTCTATTCATTGAATTTCTATTATTTGCAGTCAAAACAGGTCTGATATATACCATTTCTTTTTTGCTGAGATATAAAGTGAGAGTTTCTTTTCTACCAATAGAACTCTTGCTTAATTACCTTATCCTGAACAATAAAAATTATTTAGGTAAAACCCATTAGCCTTAAATGACCTCAACCATTGCTAGGATTTGGGGCGCTCAGAGGTTATCGTATATAAATCTGACATATTTTGTTTAAAAGAGGAAAAATGTTTTAATACAGATTTAGCAATTATTCTCAGGAGAATTGCAACTGTTTATTGTCATAATTGAAACATTTAAAGATCATGTTAAAAACCAATACCCTAGTAAAACAATAAAGCTTTTAGAAGGAAACATAGACAAATATCTTCATGACCTTGGAGTAGGCAAAGAGTTCCTAAATAGAATACAAAAAGCTCTAGCAATAAAGGGAAGAAAGTCAATAAATTGGACTACATTAAATTAAGAACTTTTGTTTAAAATATTATTAAAGAGTGAAACACAAGCCATAGAGTGGGAGATGATATTTACAACAGACTGATCTATGAAAGGACTTGTATCCAGAAAACATAAAGAACTCCTACAAATCAATAAGAAAAGGGCAGACAACTCAACAGGGGAGCACGGGAAGACAAAGGGACTATCAAGTGGTCAATATGATAGGAAAAGGTACCTAGCCTCACTAATTTTCAGAGAAATTCAAATTAAAACCACAATGATATACCATTAGATATTCCGCAGAATGTCTCAAATGAAGACAGTAGGACCAGGTTAGGCAAGGATGTGGAGCAGCTGAAACTCTCATACCTTACTGATAGGAGTATAGGTGAGCACACCACTTTAGGAAAGTATTTTAAATATTAACCAACACTGCTAGTAATGTTGGCCTCCCCAAGGGGAACCGAAAACACGAATATTTTTACTCTGTGTCAGTTCTTGGAGCTGTACACTTATGAGCGTGCACATTTCCGAGTATATGTTTAACTTCACTGCTATCAGGGCCTCCAGCAGCAGCAATGTAAGTCAATTCAGCAAGTGCCCTTCACAGCTGAGCTGGGCCAGGGAGGAGCTCTGTTCTCAGTCCTGGTTCTCCACCCTCCCCTTCAATTCTGCCTGTTACCCAATATCCTTTACATTAGCCAGAATCACTTTCTATTCCTTGCAACTCAGACCCCTGGCTAGCACCACCCTACATAATTTATATGCATAATTAATTTCATAATATAAGTTGATATTTGACTAAAAATTTATATATTCAAAGTGGTCAAATTATTCCTTTTGACATTTTTCTGATTGAGAAAATATTGTGGACTTATGTTTGGGGTTGCCTTTTATCTAGACATACATAGTTTGTGCTTCAAGTGTCTACTCAAAGACAGCTGGTGTAGTGGTTAAGCACTTGGACTCTGATGCCAAATGTCCTGGGTTTGATTCCCAGCTTCAATATTTGCCGGCTGTGTGACCTTGGACATCGTCATCAATCTTTCTATGTCTGAGTTTCTTCCCTTGTAAAATAGGGATAAGGCCTACTTTCATAAGTTTATTATATGTGAATACATGTAAAACATTGTAAGTATTTGCTATTGTTATGATTATTAACATGAAAGAGACTCAGGCTCTATCATCTCTAAGCATGCTCCCCTGTCCAGGCCTGGAGCAGCTGGAACAAGAGAAGGAGGAACTTCTAGAGTCAAATGAGAGTACATCTTATTTGAGCTGGACCAATGTTTTGGAAGTAAGCAGTAAAGGCCCTGAAGGTCTGTGCTCCTTCTCTGAAGACCCTCCACCCCGGTTCTTCCATATCCCACCTCCCATTCCCGAACACTACAGCCGCCACCTAGCTCTGCTCAATTTATCCATTGGGAATGGCCTAATAAAACCCCTTTCTGGGCACCACCTTGGCCTCTGACTCCCAAGTCTTTTTGAAGTATCTCCCAAGAACCTGTTTTAATGGTAATTGACAACCAAACTCTGGGAGCTGCAGCAATAGCTGCAATAGTAGGAGTCAGGGGCTTTGGACCATTGGCTCAGCGACTCCTCTCATCCTTGCCCGATGTCCATCTCACACTCAGCCATCTGAGGAGCCTCAATTACTACGCCCCTTGCAAGCCTGGCCTTAAGTGCCTTACCACTGACAGAACACACCTCAAGAGGCCACTCTTAATCAGGGCCTTAATCTTGTCTCAGCTCTGTGGTTTTCGGAGCCTTTTCCACCCCTCTGCAGCACACTCCTAACTTGCCTATAATGACTGTTTACATTTTTTCCTCCTGATCCTTCTTCCAGTTCTCATCCTTCCCTAACAGGTATTTCGGAATGTTAAAGTAGCAAGCAGAAAAACTAGGAAAATATTAAGAACAAATGAGCAGCAATGTTTACACACCAAAACACGCACACACCAAAACACACACACACACACACACACACACACACACACACACACCACGGACAGCACTACATAAAGATCATCTCAGGATGAGAACTGCCTTGGTTAGGGATATATTCTGATATGCCTACTGAAGTACAGAAGATGGGCCCCAAGAGTTTGGTCTAAAAGGAAATAGTTAATGACATAGATTTTAATTTTTTTTTTTTTTTTTTGCATAAAATTACAGGATTCAGAGTAGGATGGGAGAGAAGATGGGAGAAAAAGAGGCCATGTAATGTGGCTGGAGGCCACATTTGCTGAGAGTTGTGGCCAGTAGGAAATGCCCAAGGAGGTGTAAAACTGGAGTGTCTGTTATGCAGTGAAGTGGTTTGTGAGGCTGCAATGTAAACTCTCTCCATGACCTTGAACTTTCACTTGAGTCTACTACATACACAGACAGCCTCCTAATGGTGTCATTTGGAGGAGGTGAAAGAATCCTGTCCAATAAGGGGTAACTTACTGAGGAAAAGGCCAGGCATACACAAGTTGCCCAGATAATCTATAAGTTAAATTAATTCAGTTGAGGCAGAAACTTAGAGCCCGAGGTGATCAACAGAAAAGTAAGTTTCCATAAGCATCTCTGGAGAGATCGGGAGGGAAGGTGGATATAAGGGTCCCAGGCCATGGAATAAGGGTCCCAGGACAGTATTATTTGCATTTCAAAGGACAAGAGGACCCCAGCTAGCACCTGGGTTATGTTGGTTTAGTGATTATATTATTTATGTGTATCTATGTTCAGTTGTGTACACAAGTCCTTAGAGTGGATGGCGCAAAGAGAGCCCTGAGATGGAAGTATAAAGAGGTGAATCTGAGTCCTGGTTTGTCACTAATTTGGGGCAAACCAGTGAGCTTATGTGGTCCTCTGGAGCCTCATCTGTAAAATATAGGCTTTAACCAGATAAACTCTATAATCTCTACAAGCTTCAACTTTTAAGGGGACTCATTCTGCCTTCCCACTTTGCCCTGATTACTTGAGTTCTCCCTGCATTTTTACAAAGCTGGGGAACAATTTTAAAATTTCTCAATGCAGACTTACAAGAAGACATGCATTCACCATTCCTCCCTCCTTAAGCACAGACATGGAAAGGTCCTTCTTCTCCTGGCCCATAGGACAGCAGAGTTGAGGCACAGACCAAGCCTAAAAGTGAATCCAGTGAGGGAGAAGTTAAATAACTTCCCAGAGTCATCTCACAGGTTATTGACAAAACCAGCCCAAGACTCAAGCCTGCTTTCTAAATTTATTTCTCCCCCCAATGTCATGCCATTTGTTCTCTTCCTTCTATCATTGAATATTTGTTCAATACAATTGCTAGGACTCAGGAATAAGTAATAAAGGAGATAAAATTTTGAGGGAAAGAAAACCGGAAGATGAAATGATTTGCCTCAGAATTTGCAATAGAATTGGAAACTCTCCACCTTCCAATTTCTTCAGTGACATCTTATTAGTAAATGGTGGGATTTTACTGGAAAGCTATAAATCCAATAAATTCTGATTAATTGCCAACTCTATCCCAAGACTATACTAGACTCTGAGGATAAAGTGGTGAACAAGATAAGTTCCTTATGGAATTTACAGGCTAAAAGGGAAAGACAGACCTTGAAGTAGTAATCACATTGCTACAGATAATAAATTTGTTATAGTTGTGACATGTTGTTATGTATTAAAAGAATACTGTAATGGTTAATTTTATATGTCAACTTGACTGAATCATGAGGTGCCAGATATTTGGTTAAGTATTTCCGGGTATGTCTGTGATGGTGTTTCCAGATGAGATTGGCATTTGAATTGGTCGACTGAATAAAGCAGATTGTCCTTCCCAATGTGGGTGGGCACCATCCATTAATGAGGGCCTGAATAGAACAAAAAAGGTGAAGGGAGCATTCACTCTCTACCTGACTACTTGACCTGGGACAGAGGACTTCTTTTCTTGGACAGGGACTTACAAAATCGATGCTCTTGGCTCTCAGACCTTCAAACTCAGCCTGGAACCACACCATCAGCTTTCCTGGTCTCCAGTTTGCAAACAGTAAATTGTGGGACTTCTCAGGCTCCACAATCACATGGGCCAACTCTCTATGATAAATATTATGTCTATCTATATATTTATATATAGATACATATCTATATATATCTGTATACATCTAATCATTCAGATAGATAGATAGATAGATAGATAGATAGATAGATAGATAGATAGATAGATAGATAGATTAGATGATAGATAGATAGATAGATAGATAGATCCTACTGGTTCTGTTTCTCTTGCGAACACTTATACTAGCCTAGGGTGTCAGGAAAGCTTTCCTTGAATAAGTGAATTTAAGCAGAGACCTAAAGTGGAGTGTGAGTTAGCTAGATGAAGGAGTAGGGAATGGAAGGGGGAAACAATTGGGGGAGAGGACATAACATGAGCACAGGAAATGGCCACTTTGAAGAACTGGAAAATGACTAACTCTGTGAGCTGTTGAGAGCCAGGAAAATATTGGTGAGTGAAGAAACCAGAGAGGTAGGCAGAGATCAGATCATGCAGGGCATTGTGGGCCCTCGTTAATAATTTAAGACTCTATCTAGAGAACAGTGGAAAGTTGTTTAAGATCTCTAACCAGGCTTCCATGCATTAAACAGATCCACCATGTTTGTTTGTTTCATCACAGGATCTAGGCCAGTCCTAGTTCGAAGCATTGCCAGATGTGCTGTCTCCTGCAAAGTTCCCCTGGGCTTCTAGAAGGCATTTTTTACTTTCCTCCCTCACAGTCTGTCTTTCTACCACTGAACCCAGTTACCATGTGATGGATTGTGAGTGGCAGAAAGGACATCTGTGAGGTCCAGTGGGGGGAGGCCTGAGCAGAGAGTCAACAGTTCTGCCCTTCTCTTGACCTCCCCAGACTCTCCTTTGGGGATGGTGGAAAAATTCAAGACCCTGTGTCTCCATTTTTGCCCTCTGCCTCATCTCCCTTGGATGATGGAGAAATAATTAAAGACATGAAGTATGAGGTTCCCGGGTGCTGAGGCAGCAGCTGGAGCATGTAAACAAGAGACAGTGCCACAAGGAAGCACCCAACGCCACCGCAGTGGAGCTCAGGAGAAACTGCCTGCCAGCCAGGGCCGTATCCACCCCGATGCAGCCTCAGCCACACTCACAGGGAAGAGGGTTTGGCTTTCTGGTAAAGTTTGTCTGGTTAAAGTTAACAGTCAACAGTCTATTCAGTACATATCAAGTGCATCCGAGCACATGAAGATGAGTAAGACAAGATCATTTCTTTGAAGAATAAAGTGAACTGAAGGGAACAATAAAAACCAGGCATCAAAATTTCTCTGGAAATGTGGATATATTTGTATTATATGTTTACATAAACATTATGTATTTTATGTATAAATATGAATTATATTTGGCAGACAAATGGAATCCCAAAGATGTCCGCATCCTAATCCTGGGAGCCTGTGAACATGTTACCTTCCACGGCAAAAGGGACTTTTCAGATGTGATTAAGTTTAAAGGACCTTGAGATGGAGAGATCATCCTGCATTTATGCAGGTGAGCACAATGCAATCACATCAATCCTTAAAAGCAGAAAACCTTTCTCAGCTTCAGTCAGACAGAGAAAAATAGGACAAAAGAAGGAACAGGAAAAATTTGAAGTGTGAAATGTACTTGACCTGCTGTCGCTGGCTTTGAAAATGGAAGAAGAGTGCCAAGAACCAAAGAATGTATTTGGCTTCTAGAAAGTGAAAATGGCTAGGAGATAGAGTCTCCCCTAGTCTTCAGAAAGGAATGCAGCCCTGCCGACACCCTGATTTTAGCCCAGCGAGACCTGTGTCAGACTTATGACCTACAGAACTGTAACGTGGTAAATTTATGTTGTTTTAAGCCACTGTTTGTGGTAATTTGTTAGCACAGTAATAGAACACTAATACTATATAGTATATGTTTTCAGTTCTAATCATCTTTCAATCAGGGTTTCTTAGGTACAAATGACACAATCCATTCCAGCTAACTTAAGCATAAAGTAAATGTATTATAGGATATTAGGTAAGTCAGACACCCTCCAGGAGAGCCAGAGAGGCTAACTCTAAAAGTTTGAAGCCAAGAACAAGCCCAATTGCATCACAGAGGCCTCCCTTGGAGAACCCCATTGCCACTTCTGCCTGGAACCCACCTCCTGAAGCTCCATGTGGCCATCCACAGAGCCAGATTCTCTTCCCAGCAGGTCAGCCAGCTTATCAGTGCCTTTCACAGCCTGCCCTGCTATCATTACTCAGTTCCCATCATGTCTCCTGCAGGTACTTCTAATCGATGGAACCGCAGGTCACACCTGCATCCCCACTGCAGAAGAGTCTTCAGCTTCACGGCAAGACTCGCAATGTATGGAAACGGTGAAAATATAGGAAGGTACTCAAATTTGGTGAGAGGGAAAAAGATGAGAGTGGAAAAAATGTCCACTACAAAGGCCTTTGGTCAGTCCATGCACTCTCTCTGTTTACCAATTTCGATTGTCATTACTCAGCCCCATCATAACATTAATGTTACTTCCTTAACCTTGAAGTTAGCTGAGTCTGCAAACCACTAGAAAATAAATAATTCCGATGCAATGTGTTAAGTACTTTAATGAAAGAATGGACAAAGAACTTTGGGAGTTCCAAGGAAGAAGCTGCTACCTTAGGACAGGTAGACCAGAAGATTTGGGTTATGAGAGTTTTGAGCCAACTGTTTTGAATCAATAGTGCAAGAATATCCCAGACAGAAAGGCATTATACTATTATATAAAGTTGCAGAAGAACTTGGCACTTGTGGGGATAAGGGATAGCTGGGCATGACTGAGGCCCAAAGAGTAATGGGGAGCAGAAGGGTCTGAGGAGGCAAAGGTGGTTGAGGGTAAACTGTAAAGAGTATAATAAAGTATGCTATGCTGTTTATCCTATAAACACAATGGGGAGCCATTGAAGTTTAATGAAGGAATTGACATTAGGTCATTTTTAGAAAGATAATCCTGGAAGTGGTATGGCAGAGAGATTAGAAGAGAAAAAAAAACAAAAAAACAAAACAAAATGGGTCAGAACTACTAATTGGGAGGTTATTACAGAAATCTAATGAAGAAATTAGATGTGAACAAAAGCAGTGTCAGTAGGTATATGAGGAAGGGGTTAATTCTAGATAAATGTAGCTGGTGGAAAGAAAAGACTCAAAACTGTTAGGACTGTTCAGTCTTGGACAGTAGGGGAGAAGCTCTTGGCATTCGCTAAACTGGGAAATTTAGGAAGTTGAAAAAAGAGGTTTCAGGAAAAGATAATAGTTTTGACTTGCACCTGTGAATTTCAGATGACTGTGGTACATATAGATAAGATGTCTAGGATGAAATTGTACACAATAGTCTGGAGATTGGTGAAGACTTGAGTGGGAGACATAGATTTGGGGTCGTTATAAAGACTAAAGCCCTGGGCTTGGGTAAAGATTTCTCAGGGAGAGTCTGAAGAAGAGAAGAGGGTCGAAGACACATCACTGGCCAAGTGCAATGTTGAAGGGCAACGGAGGCACATAGGCCTCAGGGGGCCTGTGCCTCACTACCTAAATGGACCCCAGGTCTAAGTTTTTTTAGTTTGCATGGTCCCAAAACAAAGATGAGAGGATGTCAAAGGTTGCTGAGTAAGGGTGTGACTGTGCCTAGGACTGAAGTCTCACCCTTTGTGAACACTATTTTCTTCCTTTGACATAAGTGGACCAAAGCAGCCAACTTACCCAGTGTCCCAATTCTAAGAGACATTGCTCTTCCAAGGTGGTCATGGCCTGTAATATGCAGCTCTTTCCCAACTATAGAAGACTGATTAGAACAAGGGCTATCAATATTTGGCCTGGTCCACAGCGTATAAACTTTACAGCCTCATACATAAGACAGTTGTCATGTAGGGGATTTGGAATAGATAACCCTAGAAGACTGCATTTGGTGTCTGGAGCCAATAAGAACACAGTGGCCAGGTGCAAATGACATTGTCAAGCCCCAGTAACTACAGGCACACAGAGGAACTGATTAGTAAAGAAAATGGAACAGATGTCAGGGAGAAGCAGAGATGCCATGAGCAAGAAACATGTGGTCATAGGAGAGAAGTTGGGTCTGAGTTTCTGGTTACAATCTTCATGCATTGCTGCTATATCCACCCCACACTCATTTTGTTTTGCAACAACTCAAATACAGACTGGGAGAACACCATGGAGAGGGCTCAGTTTTCTTAAATTATGCTTCCATGTGTCACATGTATCCCCACTATAACTTTTCACATTGCCGATCCTTGCAGCAGAATCTTTTTTGTAGTTAACACAAAAATAAATGTAAAAGATGACCCTCCCTAAAGAAACCCAAATTCTAAATTAATGAAGTCTGAATTAATGAGGTTTCACAAACATATCACAGGCACTGGGCTAACCTCTGTAAATAGCAATTGGCAATTTCATTCATTGGAGTCAAGGTCTAGTCTATACCTCTCATGTCAAACATAATCAGTTATGTGAAACAGGATCTTTGTTTATCAGAAGCCTGCACTGCTTATAAGTCAAAAGCAGTGTACTTGAGTTTCCCAGGAATGTTTGAAATGCAAAATCTAGTAAGGACTCAGTCCCAGTGAACTTTTTCTGGAATGACAATTCCCACCAAGGCACAGGAAACTTCTTGGTCTAGCAGGTAAATTACCTTTCATAAGAGAGGATTTATAAACAGCCTCTGAGAAATAGATTTGCAACAGCTAGTGCCAGTTTATGAATATGAATCCAAAATCAAAGACTAAAGCACAGAAGAAATTCTTCCAGAATGTTGGGGATCAGGGCATAGGACTAACACCTCCCTGGGAAGCTAACTATTAAATGAGACTTTGGCAATACGCACCTATTGTGTTCAAGGTGATAGAATGTGACCAATGGTACATCTGAATCAAGTATATTTCATACCTATGTGTACGACTTACCTAGTTATGTTCAGGACCAGACTTTAAATCCACCTCGCTAAACCTGGAGGTACAAATGTCTTACCACGATACCTTTGACATACACTTGCCATGGACAGACCTTTTATAAAATATTGTTGCTGGTATAAAAATAGGCACATGCAGACATGTAGACTCTATTTAACAGTGTCCATGAGATGGTGGATCTGTTTAGAACCTTGATTGCGGTGATGGCATCACAGGTATACACATATGTCCAAACTCATCAAGATCTACACATTAGATGTGTGCAATTTTTTGTATATCAATTATTCTGCAATAAAAATAATATATTATATATAAATTATATATAATGCTGAGGAAAGCAAGGAAAGTTGCAGAATGACTTGTATGTTGTACAACCACTTATAAAAAGTTTTAAGATATGGAAGCCAATTCTGTATATTATTTATGACCATATATACATAATAAAAGTTTTTTTTAATGTGTGGAAATGGTAAACACCTAATTCAGGGTACTGGTTACTTCTAAGAAAAGGAGAAATGAGATTGGGGAGGAGTACTCAGTGGATTTTAACTGAATCTGTAATGTTTTCTTTAAAATAAATTTTACTGCCGATAAAGAAAAAAATGTGTGTGTGAGTGTGAATTTCACACACACACATAGTGGCTCATAGATATTGTTCAATGGCTAAAACATATCATGTCAGAAATGAAATCTTAAAATTTGTGTGCAGGCAGAAATAGAATACCTTGTATTTACATCTTACATTGCACTTTTCAAAGCATTTTCATAATCTTGGATATTTTAAAATCACAAGTAGGTAAGTTCTGCAGTTGTCATTATCCAATTTGACAGATGAAGTACAAAGACGGAAAATGGAAATACAAAAACGTAGCATTGAATTTTTCTAGGTTCAGAGTAATCCTTACTCAGTTGGCAATAATCATAGACCTCCTCCTTCCCACACACAGTCTTCATCGTCCACGCGCCTCCAAAGCTGGCATGTCTCATTCTGATCTCCAGTAAAAGAATTTCCCCCAAACAGTGATTGTAACACTGGGAGACAAACCCCTGATTGGAAGCTGGCGTTGACTCTTTTCTAATGCAAGAACTTAAGTATTTTGAAAGTAAAGTAGTCTCTTAAAATATAAGTATGTGTCGTGAAGGGAATTGTTATAGATGGAGATCAGGTGAACTGTCTTTCAGTGGAATGAGACTGAGGCCTTTTCTATGTTTGGAAAGCATTTGTGTATTGAGTACCCACTGTGTACTCCATGACACTGGGCTGGACATCATAGTGGAGGAGTGTGAGGGAGACATTCAAAGTGGAATAAGCCATGCCCTCAGGAGGGTGGCCGAAGAAAAGGAGAGTGAATAAATACCTGGGAAACAGGAGTGATTGCCAGAAGGAGGCAAGGTGGGTTCTCTGGGCCACTGAGGAGGGAGTCTGGCAGGATCTTCACTGGCAGCATGAGGAAGAAGTAAGGGGCGGAACTGGCTGGGAGGAAGGGCTGGAGCAGGTCGCTGGAGCTGAGCCAAGAGACACGTGGGGGCAGTTGTAAGAGCGAAGGTCAGTGTTTCCTCAATCAGAGCAGGGTCCTCTGCCAAGTAGGTGAAGACAAGAGCTTTATTACCAACAGAGACCAAAACCACGGATCTGGGCCCCAGTACAAATGTTCTTTGAGGAGGCACAATGCCGTATGCCAGCCTTTGCCAACAAGAGTGGGATGGGCACTCTGAGTCCCCTGAGCGGAGCTTACCCCACCAAGTTGAAAAGACACCATTACTCTTTTTTTGCAGGTGGTCTTTAAGTTTCCTTCTACTACAGAGCCCACTTCTGCTGGCTACAGTGAACAAGGAGTGCAGGAATCAGCGAAAAGCCTGGGTGGAGAACCAAGGCCATCCACTTTGCTGGGAGAGATCACTTTCTATTAACTGAAGCTGAATGGAAGATGTGAAGAAAGAGAATTCTAGGCTAAGTGTGGTCCAGAAACAGCAGAAGTAGCAACACCTGGGAAATGATAGAAATTCTCAGGCCCTTCCTCAGGCCAATTGAATCAGAAATTATAGGGGTGAAGCCAGCAATCTGTGTTTAAGAAGACCTCCAGGTGATTCTGATCTACCCTAAAGTTTGAGAGCCACTGCCTTAGACTATTCTACATTGAAAAATCATCAGTTATCTGGGCTGGGAAAGAATTAACATAGGCCAGCACAAAAAATAATTGGTACCCTTGGCTTTAATGTGCTAGCAAACCAGCATGAAATGATGGTCAAAAAACAAAGATCCCCCATCACGTACCTAGAACTATCAAAGGACATCTCAGAAACTAATAGGCTATCCACCAGAAGACATCAGATTTAGGGTTTCGTCTAGTTTTGAGGGAGCTTCCATAAGGGACCCTTTCTGAGATCACTTCCAGAGGTTCTGAGTACCACTAGAAAAAAATTTGTTCACTGGATCTCCATATTACCCTGCCGATCTGTAGCCCCAGATCAATCCAACTAGTGAGTTTCGTAGCCTTTTTTCACCAGTTTATTCTGTCTTTGTCATGAAGATCATAAAACAGGAAGAGTTGAATGGAAGACACATTCTTCTTCACCTCAGTTGAGGCTTAAATGTCATTCACGTACTCATGCAGTCATTCAGCAAATATGTTTTAAGTACTTAGAATGTGCCCAGCAATTAATTATCTCTTTTTCCCTTTCATAGTCAGTTCTATGTAAAATTCACCATGTCAACATCATTTGTTTATTTATCCAAT
>NW_011889064.1:1297313-1313407 GCF_000151845.1 Pteropus vampyrus
AGAAGTAAGGGGCGGAACTGGCTGGGAGGAAGGGCTGGAGCAGGTCGCTGGAGCTGAGCCAAGAGACACGTGGGGGCAGTTGTAAGAGCGAAGGTCAGTGTTTCCTCAATAAGAGCAGGGTCCTCTGCCAAGTAGGTGAAGACAAGAGCTTTATTACCAACAGAGACCAAAACCACGGATCTGGGCCCCAGTACAAATGTTCTTTGAGGAGGCACAATGCCGTATGCCAGCCTTTGCCAACAAGAGTGGGATGGGCACTCTGAGTCCCCTGAGCGGAGCTTACCCCACCAAGTTGAAAAGACACCATTACTCTTTTTTTGCAGGTGGTCTTTAAGTTTCCTTCTACTACAGAGCCCACTTCTGCTGGCTACAGTGAACAAGGAGTGCAGGAATCAGCGAAAAGCCTGGGTGGAGAACCAAGGCCATCCACTTTGCTGGGAGAGATCACTTTCTATTAACTGAAGCTGAATGGAAGATGTGAAGAAAGAGAATTCTAGGCTAAGTGTGGTCCAGAAACAGCAGAAGTAGCAACACCTGGGAAATGATAGAAATTCTCAGGCCCTTCCTCAGGCCAATTGAATCAGAAATTATAGGGGTGAAGCCAGCAATCTGTGTTTAAGAAGACCTCCAGGTGATTCTGATCTACCCTAAAGTTTGAGAGCCACTGCCTTAGACTATTCTACATTGAAAAATCATCAGTTATCTGGGCTGGGAAAGAATTAACATAGGCCAGCACAAAAAATAATTGGTACCCTTGGCTTTAATGTGCTAGCAAACCAGCATGAAATGATGGTCAAAAAACAAAGATCCCCCATCACGTACCTAGAACTATCAAAGGACATCTCAGAAACTAATAGGCTATCCACCAGAAGACATCAGATTTAGGGTTTCGTCTAGTTTTGAGGGAGCTTCCATAAGGGACCCTTTCTGAGATCACTTCCAGAGGTTCTGAGTACCACTAGAAAAAAATTTGTTCACTGGATCTCCATATTACCCTGCCGATCTGTAGCCCCAGATCAATCCAACTAGTGAGTTTCGTAGCCTTTTTTCACCAGTTTATTCTGTCTTTGTCATGAAGATCATAAAACAGGAAGAGTTGAATGGAAGACACATTCTTCTTCACCTCAGTTGAGGCTTAAATGTCATTCACGTACTCATGCAGTCATTCAGCAAATATGTTTTAAGTACTTAGAATGTGCCCAGCAATTAATTATCTCTTTTTCCCTTTCATAGTCAGTTCTATGTAAAATTCACCATGTCAACATCATTTGTTTATTTATCCAATCGTTCTTTGAAGGGGATGAAACTAACTCACCAATCCTTAACTCTGACCCAAAGTATCATTTGCGTATGATTTTTTTATTAATTTCGCAGAGAGGAAACTTGGCAAGCACTTAGCACTTCCGTATCCCTTCTCCTAAATTGTCTTCATCCAGAGATAACATTCGAGAAGGTGGCTCAGACAGACAAATCATGAGAACGAAATATGTTAGGTGCTAAGAGAGATATGTCTAGTATGTTGTTGGTACATAAAGATGAGAGGAACTCATTACAGCTGAGGTTTTTGTTTTATAATTTAATATAGAAAGAACATCTAAATTATTCTGAAAGATTCTTGATTCCCTTAAGCATCTAAATATACTGTTGACCTTCATTCTTGGCTGAAGACTCTGCCAACACCTTCATGGCAATAAGCAGGGCCATCGGGTGTGAATTTTTTCCTCTCCGTTGTCCCTCCACATCCCTACCACCCTTTGCTCTTTCTCCACTTCTGTCGTTAATGCCTCACCTTCCCATGTCCTCTGCAGCTTTGCCCCATCAGCTCTTCAGTCTCGCCCTCACCTACTGCTTCATTCCTGGCTCTGCTCCTTGAAATGATGAAGGTTTCCATACTTCCCAAGCCTGATACATCCCCATCATCCCTACTCACTTCCCAGGAAACTACTACTGCATTGCTCTCCTTTCCTTCGCTGTCGAACTTCTTCGAGTATAATCTTCCTTCTTATTTTTCTCATTCTTTCATCAGGCCCTTAAAAAATAATATTTAACACCTTTCTATACGCCAGGCATTGTTCTAAGTGCTACATACTGTGTATTAACTCATGTCACCCTCATAATAACATTGCTCGTTGAACACTATCATTAGCTTTCTCATTTTTCAGGAGAGGAAACTGAGCACAGAGTTGTTAAGCCATCAACCTAATAAGCCATCAACACAGCTGGCAAGTGGCAGAGCTGGGATTCTGACCCAAGCACTCTGGCTTTTGAGTCTATATGCTTAATCATTAGAATAGCTACAGAAGACATATTTGGGAAAGCTGCCTGACCCATGCTCCTTTCTTTAAACTGTCAACCTGCCCAAGTTGATTAGACCTGGAGGGAAGAGGTTCAGTATTATACTGGGCTCAGCTAATCAGATTCTCACCATGAAAAACAAAGGGGGTGGCTTTAGTTCTTGACTTTCCTGTTCCATCTCAATGTGTCCAATTCTCAGGTATCTGTTATACTGTCTCTAATATCTTTAAAATAACTAGCTGCCCCTTTTAGTTGAGTGGTTTCTGTCCCTGTAGTCCAATGATGGCTATTTAAATAACATCCTCACTACATCCCAGAAGCTGATCTTTTAAAGATTGCTAATCATCTCTTAAAAATTGATTCCAAAAAAGGAACTCTCATACACTGCTGGTGGGACTGCAAACTGGTACGGACACCATGGAAAACAGTATGGAGGTTCCTCAAAAAACTAGGAATTGATCTACCATATGATCCAGCAATCCCTCTACTGGATATTTACCCTAAAGACTTGAAAAACCCATATACGAAAAGATATTTGCACACGGATGTTCATAGCAGCATTGTTCACAGTGGCCAGGACATGGAAGCAACCAAAATGTCCTATGATAGATGACTGGATAAAGAAGCTGTGGCACATATATACAATGGAACATTACTCAGCCACAGAAGAGATGAAATACTGCCATTTGCGACAACAGGGACGGACCTCAAGCTAATCATGCTAAGCAAAATAAGCCAGACAGAAAAAGTAGAAAATCACATGATATCACTTATATGTGGGCTATAAACCTAAAAGCGACAAACGAACAGGACAAACAGAGACTCGTGGACATGGACAATAGACTAGTGGTTACCAGAGAGTAGGGGGTGGTTCGGAAGGGGGAAGGTAGACGGGGTAAAGAGGATCAAATATATGGTGACAGAAAGAAATCTAACTATGGGAGGTGAACACACAGTGTAAATATGTATATATATGCCTTACTGTTAAAGTGTACAGCTGAAACTTATTGGATTTTGTTAACCAATGTCACCATAAAAAATAAATTAATTTTTTAAAAAACTGACTCCAGTGGATCTTAAAAGTTCTCACCCGAAAAAAAAATAATAATTTGTAACTATGCGTGGTGATGGATGTTAACCAGACTTATTGTAATAATCATTTCATAATAAATACAAACATCAAGTCATTATGTGGAAGCTACTACAATGTTACATGTCAATTTTATTTCAATTTTTTAAAAATTGACTCCATGGCTTCTGCTCTGTTCGACTTTTTGCAGTGTTCCACCCTGGTGACCTGCCACATCCCCTCCTGCATTTCTCTCTTCTGTGACTATGTGTGGTCCCCCACTGCCTGACATTCCCTTCACTACTTTCCTCATTAGGCTGGCCACCTCTCACCTTCTATGACCTAGCTCAGGCACCTGTTCCAGGCAAGCTTCCAGGGTTCCTTAAGGCTGACGGTGCCCTTCCGTGTGTTTTCACATCCCCTCTGCAAATGTATGTCAGTGCACTCCCATAGGAAACAGATATAATTGGATATTATACAGTCCGGAGCAAAATAGCAAGCTACAGAATAAGATGGATAGTATGACCCCTTTTATGTAAAATTCTATGCATCCTGTAAAAAACATAAGCAGTTCATGTCACTCACTTGCCTAAATCCTCCAGTGAATTTCCAATTGTACCTAACAACAAAATACAAAGGCCAGACCTGGCCTACAAGGCCCTGAAGAATAGGACCCACCCACCTCTTCATCCCCACCTCTGTTTCTTTCTGCCTCACTCACTCTGTCCACACTGAACTATTTTCCTTTTCTTGAAAATACCTCATTTGTTCCTGCCTTACAAACCATCTGTGCCCCCAGCTGGCTTTGCCTAGAATGTTTTGACCCCAGATCTCAGCTCTAGACCCCAACAATCCAGCCCACGTAGACCGCCCCCTGTCATTCTTTCTCATCACTCCATTTTATTTTATTCAGGAACTCACCCCCACCTGAGAATCACTTCTTCATTCATTTATTTTTCGTTTGTCTGTCACCTGAAGTTAGTCAAACTACAGAGTTTAAGACATAGTCCTCCGGATGCCAAATCTGCCCCAGATTTCTGACACCAACTGCAACTTCAGGGGGTTCCCCAAACCACCCTCAGGCTCAACAACTGGCTAGAAAGATGCACAGTACTCACTGAAAGCTATTATACCCAGGGTCACATTTATTAGAAGGAAAGGATACAAATTAGAACCCTCAAAGGCAGAGACATGTAGGTTGGAGTCTGGGTGGAGTCCAAAGGGGGAGCTTCTGGTCTTCCTCTCCCCCTGCAGCAATGTATGGTGTTGCCCCATCCTGGCCACAATGTGTGACATTACACACAGAAAAATGCCAACCAGGAAGGCTTACAGGAGCCTCCAAGTCCTCAGCTTTTATTGGATCTTCATTACATGGACACGATTGATTAAATTATTACCCACATGGCTGACCTTAATAAATAGATGATAGATAGATGATTTATGAGAGAGAGAGAGAGAGAGAGAGAGAGAGAGAGAGAGAGAGAGAGAGAGAGAGAGAGATGATAGCCAGCTAGCTAAGCAGACAGACAGACAGATATTTACTGATTCATTTCTACCTAATATTTAACACTACCAATTCACAGCCAGGGGCTTTGTTCCATGCTGAAAATGTAGGAATGAGCAAGACAGATATGTTTCCTATCCTGAGGAGACAAATGAGTTAGCATTGTGTAGCAGAATGTGATCAATGCTATGAAGGAAGTAAGCAAGTGATGTGGATAATTAGGGTAATAAGGGTAATCAGAAAAGGCATCTCTACTAGATGAGAAGGGAGACTCTCACAGAAAGACCCAAGGGAAGAGCAAACAATCCAGATTCAAAGGTCAGTAGAAGCAAAGGCTACAGTGAGAGAAAGAGCTTCACATGTCCAAGGACCAGCAGTGAAACCTCCATGGTGGACTTCATGGAGGAAGAACATGACAGACTAGGGTGAGAGGTGGCCAGAGGCCAGATCGTGAAGGGCCTTGGAAGACATTCAAGGCATTTGGATTTTATTCTAAGTGTGATGGGAATTCAAACAGTGACATTTATGCAGAGCAACAATCTGATCTGATTTATGCTTTTAAAAGTTCACTCTCACAGATGCATGAAAAATGGAGAGGAGGGGGCAAGAGGCAGAGCAGGGAGGCAAGTTCAAAGCTTTTGCACCAGACCAGGTAAGAGGTAGTGACAGCTTGAACTGCAGAATCATGGTGAGAAATGAACTGATTTGAGATTATGTTGGAGGTAAGACCTGCTAGAGCTTGCTGATGGATTGGATATGGAAATGAGGAAAAAGGAGGAATCAAGGATGACTCAGGGTTTCTGGTGTAAGCAACTAGGTGGATGATAATGCCAATTCGTGAGTCGGGGACATAGGAGGAGGAACGAGGCCAGCTGGCAGTGGTTACAGCAGGGAATTAAGAGTTTTGTTTTAGACATGCTGAATTTAAGATGCCAATGAGACATTGTGGTGGAGATGGCAGGTTGACAGTTGGATATAATAACCTGGAGCTCCTCCGGAAGAGCTCTGAGATGGAGACATCATTGTAGAGATGGAATTTATGCCATAGAGTACATAGATGAAGGGAAGAGAATAGATGATACAGGAAGAGAAGAAAAAGGAAAAGGAAGGATGGAAAGGGAAGGAAGGGAAGAGAACGAAGGGACCCCATAACCAGGTCCTGAGGCTCATCAGCACTTGGAGGCCCTGTCTAAAAGGAAGAGCCAACAAAATTGCTTGAGAACTGAGCAGAGGCCAGTGATAAAGGAAAAAAATCCAGAAAAGCATGATGCTATAAAACTAAGAAAGAAGAGTGTTTCATTAAGGAGGGAGGGGTCAAATGTGCCACGACCAAAAGACCAAGATAAGACCAGAAAACAACCCTTTGTGTTTAGGATGATAGAGATTGAAGAGTAATTTTGGCAAAGCAGTGCTGTAAGCCAGATTGAAGCAACTGAATAGCAATTGGTAGATGAAAAAATGGAAGCAGTATGTGTAAACAATACTTTGGAGACGTTTCACTATAAATGAGGCTGTAGGTAAGGAGAAATGTAGCATCAATTGAAGCTCTTACAAAGATGAGGAATCATACAGCACGTTTGAATGAATATTAAGGACAGAGAGACTGATGATGGAGGACAGAGCAGAAATGAAGAAGAAAATCCCTTTAGAAGTGCAGACAGGAGGTGCTAGCCTTTGATCAGGGGACTTTTTACATCCCAGGAAGAGGAAAGATGGAGACAATGGTACACACACATAGGTACACATGTAGACCTGGTGGTTGGGAGAAGAGGGAGTTCTCCAATAGCTTCCATTTTTCAATGAGGAGTGATGGGAGATCATCAGCTACGATGGAGAGTGGAAGAGGGGAAACGGATGGGGGAGGGGTGTTGAGAAGCAAGCATGAAGCCTCTGCTCACAGTTTCTCACATTCGCTTTCCACTCCCAGTGCAACAGCCCTAGTTCAGGTCTGGATTATCTCCATGTGTACTACCACAATGGCCTCCTAAGAGATCTCCCACACCCATCACTCCCTTTAACCCCAAGCCTTTACCTACCCATTCTTTGGAAGGACCTCCCTAAATCACAAATCCGATGTGCCTGGAAACCTCTCATGGGCTTCACTGTATTTTGTACATCGCTTTAACTTCTCATCTGAGCATGCAGATTTCTCCACCTTTGCATGCTTACATTCAATACATCTTCTTCCCCTCTATCTGCCGTTGGACCACTGCAGCCTATTCATTACTCTTCACAAATGCTATGAAATCTCTCACTTTTATGTCTTTGTTCCAGCTCCTTTTTCTACCCAGCATGTCCCTTCTCTCTTGCAGAAGTCCAACCCATTTTTCAAGATCCAACTCAAATCCTACTTATTTCAAGAAACTCACCAGATCCTTCCATTAAAATTAATTTCTCTTCCCATAGGTCCTTATTCCTTTAAAACGTATTATAAAAGATCAAAGTCTGTCTCTTATTATAAGCATGTATTTATGCATGTATATTTGCCTATATGTGTGTTTGCGTGGGTCTCTAAGGAAGGAAGAAAGGAACAAAGGGAAGTAGGAATCAAAGGGAGGGGCAGCGGAAAAGAGAAGGAAAAGCCTCCTGGGCCTCTGTTGTGCACCTAACTGGCTTGAATAAAACTGCTCACCAGTGCTTCCCAGGACTGGCAAACGCCTCAGCGAGCCCCCTGCTTCTCTTCTTTGACTTACTGCTGGCATCCTGAGCTGGCGGATCTCTTCCCCTCCCCTCTGCTCCCTCTCCTCTTTTTTACCCCCTGTACCTCCATCTTAGATGCCCAGTCATTGCATCAAATCTTAAGCAGCTCCATTTCTGAAAAAGAGCAGTGGGAGGAACTTGAGAGAAATAGGGCAGAGAGATGAAAATGTAATGTTGAAAAATTCATGCTAAAGGAAGCACGTGCCCACCCCACCCCCTTTCTCTGCATCCCATCTGATAAAATCCTGGCAGAGGCCTTGCTTTCCAGGCACACGCGGAGACCATGGCAGGCTGGGCCAAGTCTGTCTGAGGTGGCAGAGGAATCACTGGGGAGCGGCGAGCGTCCACGTATATGTTGGCGGAGAGCGGCACTTTGCTTCTAGGGGCAGTGAGAGGGGTGGGAGAGATGACCAGTCCTCCTGTATCATGAGCTGCTCCTGCACCACCACATTCCTCCGCTCCTGGTGAAGGCAGGCCTGACGGGGCACTGCCCTCCGCAGCCTCACAAGCCCTGTGAAACCTGCTCGCTTTAGAAATCCTGAAAGGCAGGGCACGACCCGGGGCCAGGGCAAGTGGCTGGCCTCGCTCCACTTCATTGAGCACTGTTTGCTCTGAGTCCGGGGTGGGAGAATTGGGGCGGCCGGGCTCTAGTGGCCTGAAAAAGCCGGATCTTGTTCCCAACCCTGGTCTCTCATTCCCCTCGCAAAGCACTGCAGAGCTGCGGCCTGATTAATGCCGCGCGCTGATATATACAGAGATGGGCTTGCGATTCCCGGCAAGCGCCCCGCGCCCCTGCGGAGAGGAGGCTCTGCTTGCTCGACTGCGACCCCTGGCGGCCGGAGGAGAAACTCTCCGCAGAGCTTCAAAAGCGAACGGGCCGCTGGACAGGATATAAAGGGAGGATTTTTAAAGAAACTGGGGTAAGAAATATCTACCCCCAGATGGTGCAAGGCGGGGAAGGGTGTGGAGACTGAAAGGAGAGCCAAATTTGCTTACTTGTAATCTAAACAAGAAGGAAGGGAACAATCTGTTGGGGACAGTGGGGGCTGATGGAGGGGAAAGGGGTGGGGGGAAGGTGGAAATGTGAAAATCTGTTTATAGTTGGAACAGAATCTGTTTAATAGAATGCTTACACAAAATAAGACTTATAAGTTTTCCCCTGCTCTGAACTCTGCTTCCTTTATCTGCATTTTAACTAGCAGTGGGCTCTGATCCGATTTTCTCTTTCATACTCCCAAACCAGCTGTATTTTAGAAGCAGTATCTATTCAGGGAAATGAAACATACTTTGGCTTCCTCCAGTGCCTTCCGTGAACCTGAGTCTCAAGAGCCAATATAAGACAGAAGTTAAAAGCCTGGACACTTGAGACACAGTGTAAGTCCTTAATGTGAATCCAACATGTGTCACTCACTAGCTGTGTGAACTTGAGCAATCTGCTTAACCTCTGTGAACCTCTGTTTCCTTGTCTAGAAAATAAGTATAAGCAAAAAACACCTTCAGGACTGTGGAGATGAAGGGGCAGTGGTGCTCCAGGTGTTCTTGCCCTCATCTCTACCTCCAGGACAGAGAAGCTATCTGATGCTGGTTCTGCATACCCTTCTCTGGCAGGATCCCTTTGGGGCATGACTGGTATACTCTCAGTTTGAAAATAGGCCAAATGCCTGTGAGGAACAGGGGTACGCATCCTCCATTACTTTTCTTAACTTCTTACCTTTCTTTTCCATCAGTCCACACCGCCCTCAAGCCCATGTCTGAACATGTAAGCAGACCAGGCAGAGCCCACAAAATGGTACATGTGGATGTAGATGTGTTTGGTACGCAAGGAGCTTCTTGTCATAGGCTAATCCTAGCTTGAGGTGGAGCCTTATGTCTTCAGTCAGTTCTCAAAGGCAGCAAAATAAGTGTCCTTCTCCTTGGTGTTAGCATCGCAGACATTCAATGCTTCACATACAAAAGGTTCTCTGCTAGGAGCTCACATGATGAAGAGGCTTCTAGGAGGCCCCTGCCCCCATGGAGCACAGTCTAGTTGGAGAGATGTAATGTACACATAGGAAAAATGAATCATATATAATGATTATAAATGGCATGGTAAAGGGTCAAATGAGATGTCCACCAAGCACTATAGGAAATCAGAGAATGGAAAACCGATTTAAGAAATACTTTCTCTAGCTCTTGAGGGCTCACCTGAGCCCCAAGAGCTACAGAAGGTGGCCCTGGTACTTGGATGAAGTGGGTGAGCTCTTCTCTCTAATTCAAGATGTTTCACTAGAAGGGTACACTACAGGGTTTATGATCCACAGTAGGGAAGAACATGTGCAGAAAATTCAACTCCTCAAAGTTAAGAGTCTCCTGAAGATGCTGGCTCGTCTTTAGCCCCAGGACCTAGGGGCTTATCGCAGGGCATAACTCTCTTCCAGAGACTCCACATCTGAGAGTATGCCCACTCTCTGCCCATCTGCTGGAGGATAAACCCGCTCTCTGCCCATCTGCTGGAGGACAAAACTGAGTTGCAACTAAATATCTAGGGATGAGCAAGAGGAAAGAAGATGGGGACCTGGCTACTCATGATTCTTTATTCATTTATCAATTCAGTGACATAATCATCCATCCACCCATTTATTCATTCAGTCCTTCATTCATTTACTACGAATTGTATTTAGCAATTGTTATATGCCCAGTACTGTGTCCTGTGCTATGTGGAGTACAAAATAATGATGTTTTTCCTCTCCTTCTACCCAAAGCAAGATTCTACATTACCCAGCTCAGTTTTAAAGAATCTCCTCTTTTGTCCCACCCACCCCATCCAAAGGACCAAATGGCTCGTTCCATTGCAGTAGCAGGGCCCTGATAAATGCAGATGCCACCACTCTGGTCAACAAAGTCTCTCATATTGCGTCTAATCATTTAGAGTTTATACATCCACCCACCCACTTTCTGAGGGGACAAAGAAGAGTAGGACTCAATGTACTGGCACCTTAGGAGCAGATACAAATATGTCAAGCCTTTGTCTCACACTGGATCACTGGTGATTGTCATACAAGGTGCCTCTAACCTGTCCCTCACAAATGCCTACCCCCCTGAGGTGTTAACCTCAAATCATTTCAGTAGCCTTTTCTCTTTGCCTGCTGCCTCTCACTCCCACCCCCTGCCTTTGTGGGATTTGTGACAATCCGTGCTCTTTAAAATATTTTCTGGAGAGTATTCGTGTGTCTTTAGTGGTGGCGGAACGCTGTATAATTATCTCCCAATTCATCAGGCTCCTTAAGAAGCAAGTGCTTTTTTTTTTTTTTCCAATAAGTTTCTCTGGTTGAGGCACCAATAGGCCTTGTTGCTACGGAAACCAGAATGTTTCTTTCTCTGTTTTAATGGTATGTTGAAAGCTCTGCGTGCATGTGCGCGCACGCATATGGCAGCTGCTCGCTTTTTCAGCTCTTTTTTCCTTTCCTACCTCTGCTGACCTGTCTGGCATTTTCCCTACATCACATGTTTCAGAACGTTCCCTCCTTATCCACAGCCCCTGCTTGTCCCCTTCCTGCTTTTCACTGTGCCTCCACCTCCCCCTACCCTTCCATCTGGTGTCCTCAGCTGTTTAAAAAGAAATACCAGTTGGCTTGCATGGAATCGAACAGGGAGAGGGAAATCAAGGGTAATTGTGGAAACAAAGCTTTGTAAAAGTCGTTGACCAGCCAGGTGTTTCTGGCTTTACGACTCATGGCCTCACTTGGCCATCTTCCTAGAACACGGGAAGATGAGGAGGAGGAGGAGGAGGGGAGGGGATGAGAGAGCACAGCTCAGTGCAGGAGTGGCGGGAGAGCCTAGCCCAGCAGCACCATCTGCTGCTGCTGCTCCTGGGCACGAGCGAACATACCTCCACCCAAGTCACTGGGTTCGGTTCAAGGACTACTGGAGGAGGGGAAG
The DNA here is from genome assembly GCF_000151845.1 of Pteropus vampyrus. NCBI lineage: Eukaryota > Metazoa > Chordata > Mammalia > Chiroptera > Pteropodidae > Pteropus > Pteropus vampyrus. The sequence goes on from NW_011889064.1 coordinate 1,308,800, forward strand.
CCTTCGCTGAAATGTATTTCTCTATTCATTTATTCAACAAACATTTACTGAACACTTAGTATATGCCAGGTACCGTTCTAGGCACTGGGGATACACAGATGGTCCTTGTCCTCAATTAGCAAGACTTGCTCACAGATAATTGTTAAGACAACGTAATAAGTGGTGAGGGGCAATGTCGTAATTAAGTGTTGGACTCTGGAGTCAGACAGAAGTTTGAGCCCCAGGCCACCACTTCCTAGCTACAACCTCGGGCAAATGACTAAGTCTCTTTAAGGCTCCACTTCCTCATCCTTAAAAGTAGTATTATAATAAAGTTGATTTTGACGATTAAATAAAATAACGACTATTTTTCAGCATATTTTCTGGCACACAGCCCATGCTCAATAAATATTCATTGCCACATGGTCCTTATCATTATTCTTACCATTGTTGCAACTATTAGAGGATCATGATAATATGCAAGGCGTCATAGAGGAGGGGCTAGCCTGAGCATTTTCTAGGTGGGAAAAGTGGGAAGAATATTCTAGTCAGAGGGACTGTAATTCTTACAGTATGTGCAAAGGCTTTCGGTATGGATGGGAAAGTGCTTCTGTGTGGCTGCAGTGTCAGATCCATGTGTCTGAGGGCAGGGATACAATGGACTTGGCCCGATTCTAAGGGGATTGAACCTCACCTCCAGTTAATGGGAATGACCGGTAAGGTCTTAGGCTTAAGAGCAGCACAAGCAGATAAACTGATGAGTTTTCCCTGCGATACATAAAATGCCAAAATTAAGGGGCTTCTGTGCCTTCCCTTGCTTTAAGAGTGATCCCGGCCAGCTCCGTGTATCAACAGATCCCTTGCTCTGCTCTGACCTCATCCTTCCAGCGCATTACAGGCCACACATACTTGGGCATCAGGATATCCGATGCAGCATACCCCAGCTACGTAGCCTTGAACTAGTCACTGATGCACTGGGAGGGGTAGATGACATGACTTCTGAAGTCTCTTCTAGATCTTGATAACAGGACTCTATAAAGAATTTAAAGGAGTGGTTGGTTGGTACTAGAGGTGATGCAGTTGGCAAGAGTGAGTGAAGTTGTGTTCATAAAAGGTAATGTGATGGTTGGAGAGACAGCAGAAATGATGGAGCAGAGTGTGCAGGATAGAAAGAGCAGGCGTGGATGACGACTGAGCCAGTGCTGGCAGGAAAGAGTGAGAGGGGTCAGTGATAACACGGAGGCTAATTCTGTTGTGCTTGGAGGCTGGAAAAAACGGCAAGTCAAGAGTAAGTCTAGATGCTCCGGGTTTGGCCTTATTAAAAAGGAAACAGCAGAACTGCAAGATCTGCTTCAGGTCACATGGTGCATCCACCCTCCGTTCTCAACACTGAGCAAGCATTCTTGAACTTTGCAATCTAAAATTATGCCAATTTTTTCTTTTAGCTTTGGCTTAAAATAAGACAATGGTATCTCTGAAAATAAGCGTCAGCCTGGATTTCTACACTGAAAGAAAGATCAGAGCTGACCAAAGGTAATAAGGCAGTGAACCAAACTCAGGTGACACAGTGTCCAATATCCTATCCACTCCACAGCTGCTTGCCCTTAACAGGGGTCTGCAAGGGTTAGAATGAATGCTATATTTTGGGGCATTTATTTTTTTTACGAACTCATAGCAAGGGGAGATTGTTTTCCCCATTGATTGCTTTGTATTCGGCATTCTTTCAATACCATTAGAATGGGTTACTGCTGTAACTGGGAAAAAGAAAATGTATATATGCATATTTTTAAATGGGTTTAAAAGATACACAATTGACCCTTGAACAACATGGGGTACAGGGGCCCTGACCCTCGTGGAGTTATATATAACTTTTGACTCCCCAAAAACTTGACTACTAATAACCTACTGTTGATCAGATAATATAAACAGTTAATTTACACATATTTGTATGTTATATATATTATATGCTGTATTCTTACAATAAAGTAATCTAGAGAAAAGAAAATGTTATTAAGAAAATTATAAGAAAGAGAAGATACATTAATAGTACTGCACTATATTCATCAATACCACAAGTTTACGTCATCTGTTCACAAGATGAAAAAATCCACATATAAGTGGACCCACACAGTTCAAACTAGTGTTGTTCAAGGGTCAACTCTATAGGCTGAACTATTTTTACAATTAAGGAAAGCTGAGAGGGAATTGGGGGAACACATAGACCCTACTATGTGCAAGGCACTCAGTGAAGCTCTTCGTTTATATTAACCTGTTTAGGCCTCACAACACCCATATGAGATTAGTATTCTTATGTCCTTTTTCACACTAGGAAATTGAAGTTAAGGTCAGTTGAAACACCTGCCAAAGGTCATCCAGCTAATCAGTGCTGGACGAGCAGTCAGGTCCTTTTTGCCTGACATCAAAGCCGTAGCAGATCCACCATTCATACTAATGACCAGAAGAATGAGAGGACCGTTTGTCAGTCAATAACAAGGTTGACCCTTGACACAAATTCACACAAGTTAACACTTTTATCTCCTGGGGCCCCTCCCCAGAATCTGGTTGATTGCCAAGCTTTGTCCTGCCCCCTCATTCTCCAAATCTCCCCGGGCTCCAAAATTACCCCATCTGAAGTCCAGTTCTGTACACTTATAGTTCTGAATGCCAGATGTTAAAAAATAAGTAAATTGATTTAACTGATATAAGAGTGTGAGAGTCTACGAGCTGTATTTTTACTTTCCTAGGAGTGTTTACTTCATAAAATCTGATAGAACAAAATGACTGTCTGATTGACGAAGTCTGAGATAAGAAATAAAACAAAATGGTGAATATTAGATAGAGGAAATAAATATTTTGGATCCAGTAAGGTTTTTTCAACAGCTTTGTTGAGATCTAATTGACGTACAACAAACTGCCTACATTTAAGGTGCACAATTTGATAGGTTTGGCATATGTAGACACCCATGAACCATCCCTGTACTCAGAATCATAAACTTATCTGTCGTGCCCAAAAATTTCTTTCTGGGAAGCAGAAAGAAATTTTGATTCCCTTAAGTTGGACCAGTTCCTAAGCAAGGTGACTTTGTGGATAAAAGTGGCTCTGATAACCATGACAGAGCTCAATGGCATTTTTGTGAACCCAACGTAGCTTTACAAGCAAGTGATTTTTAAACCTGTTCACAATTCTGGAAATAATTTTGAGGGGGGTGGGGAAACAGGCTGTGGACCTACTTGTAAACAAAAATCATGTGGGGATGATAATCTCCAAAAAACACACAATGCACCTGATAGCAAATTCTATACAGGTCCTGGTTAGGAAAACATTTGCATTTGACATGGATAACTTATGTATTGGAAAATTCTGCAAAGATGAATTCACCATCCAGCCCCATGAGCCACACCAGCAGATATCATAGCTCACATCCAGTGAGGCTGGAAGGACAGAGCGGAGAAGCCTGCCCATTTCAGACAACTGTACAGCTAACCAAATTTGAGATTTGGGAAAAATTAAATCCCAGATTGCAGAAGCATCTATCACCAGACTCAGTTCCTCAAGGACAGGAGGCATGCTCATTTATGTTGATGTCCCTAATGCCTACATTTCCTAGCATAGGTCTGAAAGTGTTCGTTGGAAAGAAATGCCAAATCATTAATTGGGATACCTATTCAAAACGAAATGCTCTCTGGTTTCACACACAAATGAGAATTCTCGTCATAGCTGCTCAGAAAAATTCCACAACTCTAGAGGTGAGCTGGCAAAGACACTGCTGGGGAGAAAGCCTCACTCTAGGATCTATCTCTTTGGACTTCATGCCCTGAGTACCTACTGCATACCCGTCACTGAGGAAGATTATGCTCTGCCAGGGAGGTAGTCACGCACACAGACAGGATGATGAGGGTGACACAAGAGGAAGAATACACAGCACAACAGCACATAGAGCACCTAGTCTCTCCTGGGAGTCAAGGAGGACCTCCCACAGGCTCTGGCTTCCAAACCTCATCCCAGCTACCTGACAGAGTGCTCTTTTCAGCTTGCTTGTTATGTATTTTGTATAACCCCAAGCTCAACCACTTACCTTCCTCATCCATAATAATAGCTTGCTTTAGAAACTAATAACTAATCTTGGGAAAACCAGCCTTATCCTGGAGTGAAAGAGCATGTTAAATATATGCCTGGTGAATAACAACGTGGGACACAGTGCCAAAAGGTGAATAGAGAGTTAGGGTTCCTCGGTAAAATATTTCTGCATCAAATTCTTGTTTTTATCAGAACGCTAACATCTGTCTGAAAATGTGTTCAGAGAATGCTTTATGGAGAAGAAAAAAGATAACCGAATGGAGAAAGTAGGATGATAACAAGGGAGAGAGAATAAAGGATAAAATGATGAGTAGAATACAGAGGAGAAAGAAAGATTGAAAGAGGAAAATGCAGGTTGGAGGGTAAAGATGAGAGACCAGAAAATGCTCAAAATTGAAGAATAAAAAGGCCAGTGGTGAATTAAAGAGACGATGAATATAAAAGAGACGCTACATCGATGAACACACATTAGGGGGAAAACAGAACAAAGAACAGAGGAACTGAGGGTCTGAGTGAGCAGAGGATGGAGAAATCAGCACTCAAGCAGCTTA
>NW_011889064.1:1314532-1319695 GCF_000151845.1 Pteropus vampyrus
CATCCCTTTAGTTCCATCTCTGGCTAAGGGTGACTAAGACAATAACCAGGGATGCCTTCTCTTAAGTTTGTCTGCCTTTTGCAAATCCAGATGATCCAGGGGACCTTAAAGGAAAAGGGACAACCCTACATGAAGTAGGCTCGGAATGGCCTGGATAGGCCGAGGTGGCTGCCTGCAACCATCCAGGCTGGCTTTCACCATAAGGCCTTAATAGGGTGTCGCTCTTTCTGGTGCTTCCATAGTGTCTTAGCAGATATCCTCTTCAGGGTGTCGGGGGTGATGATAAACTTATGGAGGGTAATGGTAACTCAGGCTCCACCTGTTGGACTGACTTCCTTTGTCTTAATCCTATTTCCTCAGCAATAAAATATGAGAGGCCAAGACCAAGTAGATCAGGATACACAGCTCCAAGTTCCCTTCAACTCTAAGAATCTATCACTGGGGATAAGAGACACTTAACCTCTTCCCTGGGTTCCAGGGAACCAGTTAAGTACCAAGTCAAGCCGAGGAGTAAAGAGCATTAACTTAGAAAAAAACAGGGCACTAGTTGAAGCCTAAATGCTATTGTAACCTGCATGAGAAAAGTTTATGTTTTAATTACTAGTTTATTGAGTGCCTACTAGATACTTTTTTAATTGTTTATTGAGGGTTTGCTAGATACTTCAAACACATTATATAATTTATTATTTACTAAAAATCTACAAGATAGGTATTGTTATATTCAATTCACAGGTGAGGAAACTGAGGAACGAGGAATTTAAATAGAGCATCCAAAGTCTTACACCTTCTAGGCTGCTGAGCTGGGTCGGTTTGACTTCTGAGCCCATGACTGCCATGCTGCCTCTCTTGGAGAATATCCACATATTACTATTGAGCCTGTCACTTAGGTCCCGGAGTGCCCCCCCACCCACCCCACCATGGCCCTGTACAGTTACACACAATTCTGACTCTCACTGGGGGAGTTTCTCCCAGTCAGGTGTGTACCGAATGCCCAAATGAGACATGATTGGGAATAATTGTGACATGACATGGTCTAGAATGAAGAGCAGACAGGGCTTAAGTGTGCAGAATCCCTTTGGGGTCTGATTTTGAGGGAAGGAGACATGGCCTTCTTAATGATTTCCAGCATGCTTTGGCAAGAGGAATTAGAGAGGAAGGATGACAGCCATGGCTGATATGGTTGGCAACGGCCAACACTGAAAACTACCTTCTGCCTACAATTTAAGTCATCATTCCCTACAAGGCCAGCCCTGGAGCCTAGAAATGAAAGGGGTAATATGGATGGGGCAGAAAGTCAAGGTCAAGGGGGTCATCTCTTTATGTTGTGGAAGGGGCAGAAAGTCAAGGCCAACGGGGCCATCCCTTTAAAAGAGATTTAACCATGACCAAGACGTAGACCCACAACCTTTCAGACCTTGTAGCAATGGTTGGACCAGAGGCAGATCAGGGGAGAGGGACAATGGCCTGGTGAAAGAGCACTTCTGGGAGGTCTCCGGAAGACCTGGCTCCCAGTCTCAGTTTTACCCCTAACTAGATGTGCAACTCTGCAGACATTGCTGGCTCTCTTTGAGCCTTGAGAGAGAGGAGAGAGAGTTAAATCCTTTGTAATTCTAAAATATTCTGATTCTAATCTGAGCATATTAAATACTCTCTATAAAGGTATTCTCTCTATGAAAATAAAAAACAAAGATAGCTGTTATAAAAAGTGGAGCAATATAGAGGTTTAGTCCAAAGATAGACATAGATTGGAGTCTAGATTGCCATCCTGAGGACATAATGGGATGGGCCTCTTCCTTTCTTTCTCTTGCATATCAGTCAGGATGACTTTGGTTGCAAGCAAGAAAATATCCTTATTCAACTGGCTTAAACAACATGAAAGTGTATTTCATAAGAAGTCTAGAAGTAGGCCAACTCCAGAGTTGGTCAGTTCATCCTCAAGAACTCAGGTCCTTTCTGTTTCTCCTTTCTGCCATCCTCCAGGTACAGCTTTGTTCTCAGGAGTGTGTTCCCCACAGGGTTACAAAGATGGTTGCTACATATCCAGGTGTCATTGCCAGACACAGCAATGTCTAGTAGAAGAAAGTCAATCTCTTCTCATGCATCATATTTTTAAGAGGAAAAAAAAAAAGCTTTTTCTAGAAGCCCTTGCATATCTCATTGTCCAAAACTAGTTCATATGCCCAATCAAACCAATCCTAGGCAAGGGGAATGGTACCACCATGACTGACTCTGACTGTTCAGATTAACTAAGAGGCTGAAGAGAGGCAGAAACCTGAACAAAATCAGAGCTCCAATAACCAGAAAGAGCCGAGGAGGACGGGGGGGGGACAGCCATGGAGTTGATAATTATGGCAAAGACAGCTATTTGCTTCTCAATACTCACTTTCCCTTTTTTCCTTAACAACATAAACCCCAGTGTTTAACTGGGCAGTTTGCCACCCAGAATAAAGATTACAGTTGTCAGCTTAACATTTTCACCACTATGAGAGGCCATGTCATTAAATTCTGGCCACTGAGATGTAAGCAGAGGGCCTGTGTGGAACTTGTGAAATGTTGCTTAAATGGAGCTAACTCAGTTTGGAGATCTGCCACAACTGTGTCCTTCTGCCTTCCTCCAGCCTGTAACCCAAATGCGATAGCTAGATCTCCATCAAACATCTTGGACCATAAATTAAACTTGAAGATGAAAGCCATGTCATAGGACATGGGAAAGCAAAAAGACAGAAGGAGCTGAGAGGTCTCTGATGACTCCAGAGCCACTGTACCTGCCCCAGACGGCCTATTTTCATACGTATATGAGAGAATAAACTCATGTTTATTTAAGTCATCATTTGTCTGGTCTGTTGCTCTCCACCAGTACAATTCTTCACTGGTACAGCAACTAGCAATGAATGCTGCACCCCAGGAGTTAAATTACAAAGGTTAGTTGAGTTTATTCTCTCAGTTTGGGAATGTATGAAAGACAGGATAAGGCAGTGAGAAGTCTGAGAATCAAATTGATGTGCGTGCCAATCTCTCAGCTTTATCGCTTATATCCTGTGTGACCACTGGTGAGTGACTTCACTTCTTTGAGCTTAGTTTCACCATCTGTAAAAATGGAACTGGTTATTCCTGCTTCAAAGGGTGTCACAAGGGTTAAGTGTGCAAATTACCTTGTGTTGCAATTGCATATAACAGATGCCTAATAAGTGGTCCTAAATATTTTAGAAAATACTCATAGACGCTTAAGGGTTTAGAAATCACATTGCTCAAACCTCTCATTTTTATTCTAAAAAAAAAAAAAAACCATAGAGGTGAAATCAGGTTCCCAAAGGGTCTCTGAAGTCCCTGTTGGAAGGCACGGTTGTCACAAGTATTCACCACAAAGAATACTTTCATCATTCTGCATCCTGCATAGCATCCACATTGCCCATGGCCCTGCTGCTACTGGACGTCTTCTCTGGACATACTGCCCAGCCCCTGATGAGGGACAGATGCTCAGCCCTGAGCACCAGCCACCAAGATGGCATTCTTTTCCTGTACTGATATCATCAGTCACATCATGTGGTACTACTTTAATTGCTGTCCTATTTTTGGAAAAATAGATGGCTAAACATAAGCAATTTTTTCTTAGCATTTTTTTTTTGGTTGCTGAAGCAAAGTACTCAGTAAATAAGGACTGATTTGCATGACATTTTGCATGAATAGCGATGTTGAATTGACAAGGTAACAGACTTTGAACTTTCATAGGCATTCTATTCAATTTTAAAAGGTTTTTTTGTTGTCGTTGTTGTTGTTAATTCCCAGTAGATTTCCACTGACATTAAAATGGACCACAATTTGGGAGGCCTCTGGTGGCTACAGTCGGAAAATACAAAAACAATTATGACGTGAGCCCGGATGGCCTGTGTGTGTTTGTTTAGCTAGGTGAGGTATGCTTTTATTTATGCACATGTGGCTGTGCAGATTTTCCAGGCATGGGGACCCCGGTTATGCTCTAAACCCCAGGTAACATCGGAGTTTGGGGCATTAGCAGAGTCTCGCTGAGAGCCAAAGAGGACTCGTGCTGTGCTTTCCCAGGTCAGAAATGGTCGAAACAACGCCCACAGATCTTCAAGGGCAAGAAAACCACCATGAAGGCCAAGTAACCACAAATCTTATATTTTAAATAGATAGAGAATTCCACACTAAAATAACTGAATAAAAGACTTTTGGTGTCCTTTCCATCAGCTCAATCAGAATGCTCCAACACCCAAGAAATTTGCCCGGTGTGACTGTTCTCATAACTCACCCCAGGGCATAATTGTAGAGCACAGCAATGATGAATGACTAGGAAAGAACCAATAGAATATAATAATAATTCTACTCTGAATTTAAATAATGCTTTTCCTCCCCAGAGGTCTAAGTGCTTTCACACAGATTAGAAGGTAAGGGTGGGTATTATTATCCCCATTTGTGGATAGGAAATACAGTCAGAGATGGAAATTGTTTGTCTCGAGACTTAGAATAAAAGCCTGTTAGGAGTGAACAATAACCTTTGACATAATCTATGCAACCCCTCATTTCTCAGAGGAAGAAACTGAAGTCAGAATGGTGATGCGACTTTTCCAGGACTGTGTTGTGAGTGGCCAAATAATACACCTAACCCTTCATGGAGTCAGAAACAAAACTTAAGGCTCTTGACGACCCAGTAACTAAGCCATTCCGTCACAAAGATGGCTTTTTCAGTAATAACGCAAAAGATCTCACAGGAGTAAGCTTTCCCGATATCCGTATAGAAAAATCCCCTCTCTATATCATAACGGTGCTCAAACTTCCCGCCCAGCTCCATCTTTCACCATCACCATGGTCACCCACATCCTGTGACAACCAGATGGAACGTTACCAGGAGTGCGGAAGAGCCTTGGTGGGGTATTCATCCTCAGGGATCTCTTCTCTGAGGGTTCCTGGCCTCCGATGCTCCATGATATGTAGCCCTAGGGAGCCAGCCTGAGGAAATCCCCATCAGGAGCTGGATTCCCCTGAGGTTTGAGCTGCAGGGGCGGGCCCAGGGTGGAGCGAAGCTGCAACGGTGGGGCGTGGCTCCTGGGGTCTTGAGCTGTGAGGGGCCAGAGTAGCAGCTGTCAGGGGTGAGAAGTCATAGGCCTCAGACGAATGGGCGGTGTACTACATGGGAAAAAGAGC
>NW_011889064.1:1319745-1325979 GCF_000151845.1 Pteropus vampyrus
TTTTTTTTTGGTTGCTGAAGCAAAGTACTCAGTAAATAAGGACTGATTTGCATGACATTTTGCATGAATAGCGATGTTGAATTGACAAGGTAACAGACTTTGAACTTTCATAGGCATTCTATTCAATTTTAAAAGGTTTTTTTGTTGTCGTTGTTGTTGTTAATTCCCAGTAGATTTCCACTGACATTAAAATCGACCACAATTTGGGAGGCCTCTGGTGGCTACAGTCGGAAAATACAAAAACAATTATGACATGAGCCCGGATGGCCTGTGTGTGTTTGTTTAGCTAGGTGAGGTATGCTTTTATTTATGCACATGTGGCTGTGCAGATTTTCCAGGCATGGGGACCCCGGTTATGCTCTAAACCCCAGGTAACATCGGAGTTTGGGGCATTAGCAGAGTCTCGCTGAGAGCCAAAGAGGACTCGTGCTGTGCTTTCCCAGGTCAGAAATGGTCGAAACAACGCCCACAGATCTTCAAGGGCAAGAAAACCACCATGAAGGCCAAGTAACCACAAATCTTATATTTTAAATAGATAGAGAATTCCACACTAAAATAACTGAATAAAAGACTTTTGGTGTCCTTTCCATCAGCTCAATCAGAATGCTCCAACACCCAAGAAATTTGCCCGGTGTGACTGTTCTCATAACTCACCCCAGGGCATAATTGTAGAGCACAGCAATGATGAATGACTAGGAAAGAACCAATAGAATATAATAATAATTCTACTCTGAATTTAAATAATGCTTTTCCTCCCCAGAGGTCTAAGTGCTTTCACACAGATTAGAAGGTAAGGGTGGGTATTATTATCCCCATTTGTGGATAGGAAATACAGTCAGAGATGGAAATTGTTTGTCTCGAGACTTAGAATAAAAGCCTGTTAGGAGTGAACAATAACCTTTGACATAATCTATGCAACCCCTCATTTCTCAGAGGAAGAAACTGAAGTCAGAATGGTGATGCGACTTTTCCAGGACTGTGTTGTGAGTGGCCAAATAATACACCTAACCCTTCATGGAGTCAGAAACAAAACTTAAGGCTCTTGACGACCCAGTAACTAAGCCATTCCGTCACAAAGATGGCTTTTTCAGTAATAACGCAAAAGATCTCACAGGAGTAAGCTTTCCCGATATCCGTATAGAAAAATCCCCTCTCTATATCATAACGGTGTTCAAACTTCCCGCCCAGCTCCATCTTTCACCATCACCATGGTCACCCACATCCTGTGACAACCAGATGGAACGTTACCAGGAGTGCGGAAGAGCCTTGGTGGGGTATTCATCCTCAGGGATCTCTTCTCTGAGGGTTCCTGGCCTCCGATGCTCCATGATATGTAGCCCTAGGGAGCCAGCCTGAGGAAATCCCCATCAGGAGCTGGATTCCCCTGAGGTTTGAGCTGCAGGGGCGGGCCCAGGGTGGAGCGAAGCTGCAACGGTGGGGCGTGGCTCCTGGGGTCTTGAGCTGTGAGGGGCCAGAGTAGCAGCTGTCAGGGGTGAGAAGTCATAGGCCTCAGACGAATGGGCGGTGTACTACATGGGAAAAAGAGCCGTCATAGCACCTTCTTCTCTCTGTGCAGCTCTGTCCAAACAGTGGACGAGGGTTTGAGCAGAGGCTGCAGCCACACAGAGCTCATTCTATCCTTGTCTCTATTCCTCCTGACAGACAGCCACACCCTCTTTCTCCCTATCCCCTGGCTATGGCAATTCTTCCTGCCCTGGGGCATCTGCCTCTGGCCTGTGGTAAGCTCTATAGGCTCCTACTCTCCAGCCCCTGACCCATCACCCCCACTTACAACTTCCTTATTTAGCCAAAATCCATTTCCCTTGCTTATAAGAGAAAGGAAGGGTACTCTTGAAATTACAAACCAGGCCCTTTTCTCTCGGATATAAATGTTCTTCCCAAGGTCCCACATCCTCACATCAAGAATAGATCCTACTTAGGAGAGATGAGGATGATAAAGAATTTCAATTCTAAATCACAGTATGTTCTAAGATACAAGGACACGTATGACATCACCAATAATTCAGATATTACATAAATATTTACCACATAAAGCCACTATCCAGGGGAACAGAAGAGGAAAGGAATGATGAGGGGCATGGAGTTGTTCACTGAATTCCTTCACCCCACCTGCTGGCGCTCAGTTCCGCACACCCCAATTTTGTACCTATGTCCCACATGTCAGCCTCCCCAACAGGATAGTTTGTCAGACTTCTAAGGACATGAAGACTTTGTGAGGTGCCCTTGAACTCTTAATTTCAATAACACCTGCAGCTGTTATGCCCAGATTCCCCCCTCCCATCCCGTCTCCTGGTGCCCACCAGGGGTCGACCACAATGGTGTTGGGGCGAACACACCCCAGTGCTCAGTTCTGGGTTTCTCGCGAGCTTAGCATCTAGGTGGACAATTAACCAGACTTCTGCTTCTCTCCCTCCTGCTCCTGCAATCTACATTTGGGCCATTTCACTGCTTATTAGCACTTCAGATGGAGGACACGAAGGAGGAACTGTGAAAATCTGATTAGTCAATTTTGCATTTTCTGGAAACAGTGGTGAAAGATGGGTTGCCCAGGAAAGCAAAACTATTAGCTATTGAAATGGCTAGATTTCAATTAACCTTATTTTCTCACAGATAATTGAGAATTGACAATAAAGTTATTTTCTCTGCAACCTTCCTCAGGAAAAAAAAAAAATGTTTCATTTCTAGTGCCAACGTTATGCATGGGTGATGGAGACCCATAAGTAATCCATGCCCTCTGGTCAGCGCCAAGAAATCAAGGCTTGGAGAGTGAGCCCGCAGACAGAAGACAACCTGAAGGTCTCCAGGGCACAGGGAAGTGAAGCCCACCTCACCCTCCTTTCATTGTTTCTCTCCATGCCCACATGTGCCAGCACCAATGCATTTCATTTTGGCCTGCCAGCTCCAGCCCACATTTCTTGCACAGGCTTCATGCCACCACCACCCCTCTACCGGATCAGACTGGCCTCTCACCGCCTCTGATCACACCTTCCCCTCTCCTGCCTCACTCCTTTCTCCCTTCTAGGCCCCTGCCTGAAATACTTGACTCCTTTCCCAAACCCAAGCCTTCAAGGCCTGGCTCAAGTCCAAGAGACCTGGATGGCCTCAAGACAATGCCACTCAGCACTGCATTGAACCCTCTACCACAACCTCGTCTTATCCTCTGGGTACATACAATGGGCAAGTCCTGTCACTCACACAGAGTTGAAATAGGCACTAAGAGCAAGGATGGCAGCAGCCATGTACCCTGGGGCCAGGCCCACGGGCCACAAACCCAGATCTTGCAGCTTCTTAGCTAGTCAACAAGTCCAGTCACTCTCAGTTTCTTCTTCTGTAAAATGAGACTTGAAATCGAATCTGCCTTCTATATATATATATCTATATATCTATATATATATATATATATATATATATATATATATATATATATATATATATATATATATATATATATATATATATATATATATATATATATATATATATTTTAAACTTAATTGAGAGAAGATTATGAAGCACTTGGCATGGGGCATGGGACATGGCAGAAAATAAGTTTTGGGTGCACAGTAATTAGGGCCATTGTTAGCAACCTACTCACACTCCAGTCACAGTAAGGGTACCTGATGGGCCACCACCTGGGGCCCGTGCCACCTTGTGGTACCTGCTCTGGGCTGGCTGCTGGTGTTACACTCTGCCAAGAAAGTTCTAGGGTTGTGTAGCTTGTACCTCAGTGCCTTCTAGAGTTTTTAGTAAAAACGTCTCTTTCAACATTTCTACAAATTCCTCTCCCTTCCCTCTCCCAAGATTCAAGCTTGTACTTAGGAGCCATTTTCAGACCATCCTCACAATTAGCATTAAGTGATCCGCCACCAAACTGTTGCTGGTCTGCCTCAACATCCATCCTTTTTCCCTTGGGATGAGTTAGTCCCAGGAGGAGCCTTGATTCTCATGCAAACAGCTACTAGCAGAGCGGGACCACTCGGTTTCCAGACATTCCCAGACCTGTCTGATTTAAAGTGGGTGTCTCTTCCCACCTCAGTTACATTTAGAGTGAAATTACGCTCCCTTCAAAATTCACAATCAACCTTCGGTACAACGACCACTGCCACTGCTCAATCCTCCCTCCATCTTTCCCCTCTACTTCCTCGCCCTCCTCCCCCTGGGACTGACGGCTCCCCGCCTGCCCTGACTATCCCTCCCTCCCAGGTTTTGCAGACAGCGCCACCTTCTGGAAGCAGACTCAGCTGCACCTTCCCCTCCAGCTGCGAGGATGAGACGCCAAGAACTGGCCTAGGATGAATGGTTCTTCCCTTCCTGGTAAGACTGCATTAAGTGGACAGTTCTGCAGCAGTTCTGCAATAGTTAATATTTTCCTTTTAAAAAGCAAGGAGACACACCTCATAAGAGAAGAATGAAGGGCCAAATGTAAACAAGACCTATAAATTAGGGGAAATAAATTCCATTTTAGACAGCCTTTTACCTTAAATATGTGAAGTGTTAACAGTGATGTCTGTACATTTACATTTTTTTCATATTTTTTTTTCTTTTAAGCAACCTCTCATGGAAAAGTGTCAGTTTTATAATTGGATATAATGGTATATCTTTTTACCTTGGCATAAAAATAGTTACCGTTCTAGAGACCCTTCCTAAGGAAGAGACAAAAAGATGTGAAACTTCCTAGTGATGTCTAGAAGTAGGCTCGGGTTCTTCGCCTAATAAGAAGGCCTTGTTATTATAGAAAAAACATCTAAAGAACAATGGATCCCCACTTCTCACTGAGTATCAGGAAAAAATCTAGGAAGTTACCCTAGCTACCCCGTTAACCTGTAATTAAGAGTAAGTCATTTAAAAGAAGAGAGTTCTTTTTTTCTGAAAGGAGAATTTCTAGTTTTTCTCTTAGTGATGTTGAACTTATTTTTTGTAGTTTGTCATGCTTTGTGTAAGAGTGATTATATTACTGGTGATTTTAAATCATCAAAATTAATAACAGTAGTAACTAACAGTTACTAAGAGCACTTAGTAAAATATATTCATATATATTCATATATAAAAATTCATATATGTCTTAGTTCATTTAATTCTTAAAACAATTCAATGTGGTGAAACTATCATTATCCCCATTTTAAAAATAGAGAAACTGAGAGACAGAATGAATCACCCAAAGTCACACATGGCCAAGATTTTAACCCAGCAGTCTAGTTCCAGAAGCTATGAGTTCAATCATTACTACATTCTGTCTTATAATAAATCGGCATCTCCAAGATGACACAACAGTGAACTTTTCAGAAAAAAAAGGAGAAACCATTCTAACATTATAGCTCTTCTTACCCTCTATTTTTCTATCCATTTATCCATCCACAATCCTTATCCGAATCCCAAATTGGTTAGCTAAAAATATAGATAGAAAGAGAAACAGAGAGATAGAGATAGAGATGAGAGAGAGAAAAAGAATATGTAAGACCAGAGACAGCAGACAGACAGCAGATGAGGAGATTTTGACCAAGATTTCTTATCCTGGAGTCTATGGGATCCGTGAACTTCCAGAGATTATATGCAAAGTATTGCATGTATGTGCATTTTTCTGGGGAAGGAATCCTTAGCTTTCTAAAGATCCTCAAAAGCCCCTGTGTCCTAGAAATCATTAGGAATCACCAGTTGCAGTAGAGAACAAAATGGTGCACACAGCCAGCCATCTCCTTTGTTCCTTCATATGGCACCATCTCCTACACAATCTGCATTCTCCCTTTTTGTCAAAAATTGAAAGGAGACAACAAGGACACCTGAAACATCAAAAGACATTAGGGCTGTCTTTAGAACTCATCAACATGTATAATTATTCAATAGTTAATGCACTATGGACTAGACATTAATTCAAACATAGATAAGGAAGAGAGAAAGAGGACCAACTTTTACTAAGGACCTGCCACAGTAGTTCCCCCTTATCCATGGGATATGCTTTCCATGACCCCCAGTAGATGCCTGAAACCAGGATAGTATCAAACTTTCACTTTTTCATTTAAAGAAGGCATTTCCCAGCTTCTCTTTGGCATATCTGAATTGCCAGCATCACGACTCTTGTGCTTTGGGGCCATTATTAAGTAAAATAAGGGTTACTTAAACATAAGCACTATAATACCACAGCAGTCAAAGTGATAACCAAGACGGCTACTGAGTGACTAATGGTGGGGAGATCTATACCGTGGAGACACTGGACAA
>NW_011889064.1:1327589-1332064 GCF_000151845.1 Pteropus vampyrus
ATTCAAACATGTTGTGTTGCAGGATTCCTTCTTGCCCTCCCTCAAGAGACTCCCGGAGACAGCTGAAATAAATCATGGTCCTACCTTGTCGACTTCCTTGATCAATAGAGTCTCTTTAAAGCTATCTGAATACTGTGCTTGTCCCATGAATAAGATTTAAGAAGTTCATGAAGCCCTTGAAAATGTTTTTAAAATTGTGAACGTATGCACAAATATCTGGGGGAAAGGTCTACAGTTTTCATCACTTCTTCAAGAGACTCACAACTCATGCCCATCCAAAAAGAAGATTAAGAATATGTAGTTTAATGGGTAAAAGATCATTTGGTTCTGAAAGGACAGACCAGAATGACAACTCTCTGACCCAGGTAATTTGATATACATGGTTCAGTGACTTTCCAGAAATAATAACTGTGAAAATTGATTCCTAATTTCCTACAGCTTCGTTCATCTTTGTTAGATTATCTCTTCTCAAAGTATTTGGCCAAAGAAACCCAGTTCCTTTCTCCCTGCTGAGGCAGCATTAGGGTCAAGGACTGGGCATTAGGACACTTGGACTCCACTTGGTCTTCACTCTGACACTTACCTGCTCTGTGACTCATTCCACTGCCCCGAACCTCATTACATCACAAAGTTTGGGTTAGATGATCTCTAAGGTCCTATCTGACTCTCATATTATTATCATCAGTGACTCTGAATTATTGTCATCTGCCTGTTGGTGGCATTGATTCAGGCTGCTCTTCAATGCTCTGGACAGGTGACATCTCCTTAGGCCTTCCTTCTACCTGTTCTTCTAATGGAGTTAGAAAGCCATGCAGATTAGCAAAGGCCATGCAAATTAGTTTGGCTGGGAAAGAAATGCTACTCTGCAAAAGGAAGAATTTTAATATAATTCAAAATTATGAACCACAGGACCTACATCATGATTCTTTAAGCTGTGGATTCCCACTTGTATTGGAAAGGCATCATGGAGTGACTAGGAGTAGAGAGAGACCAGTGACAATTTTGCAGGCTAGTTTAAACAGTGTTCTGATTATTATTTTTATCTCACATGATTTATTAAGGCTTTTCAAAAGAGTCTTCCACAAGTGGTGAACTGCAATCATTTTTATTATTTATGCCACATCTCATACATTAGCTATATTTCACACATCAGGAAATCAGTTGCTGCAATGAAAGAGATAGTTCGATGCAATGAAAAAAATATTAGACTGAGAAATTCTGAGACCTGAGTCATGATCCCAGTTCATCCATTAACTAGCTACATATACAACTCCAGGTAAAATTACCAGTATGAATTTACTACCTTTCTGTCCTACTTAATTGGAAATTCCTCAGGGTCAGAAGCCTTATCTTATCTTACCTCTGTATCCTCAATTCTAGCGCAATATCTATTACATTGCAGGCATTTTATAAATGTGCTGGCTGAATGGATGGAGAGGTAGATGGATAAACAAATAAAGTTACATTCTATTTAGGCCTCAATTTTCTTATCTGTAAAATAAGATTTGCCACATAAAATTGTTTGGCCAATCAAATGAGATCCTACTCATAAAACTTCACCTGCTGTGTTATCAGAATAGCTAGATAATTGAGAAAACCAATCTCTGCTAATGGACTAGTAGTTGATAACAGACCTTGTGTTGAGGTGTTAATCATCCCAGGTTATGTCAGAATCTTTGAACTTTGATCCAAAAGAGCAGTTAAGCTTGGATTTTCACACTCTTGGGTTGAAGGAGGTCTTCGTGGACATCTGTCTCTCACTCCGACAGCTTACTCCACTAGCAGACACCACTTTGACCATCTTGTTATCCTCAGATCCTGCATTGTCCTTTTATCCAAGTTAATTCTGATTAAAACAACCATCAAAGGCAAAAAAATAAATAATAAAAGGGAGGCAGTGGCCCAAGAGGGCAGGTCAATATGAAAGGCTTAAAGGGGACTTTTGATGTCAGGAAGACCTCCTGACCAAGACTACTTGAACAGAAAAGATTCTGAGGTCTTCTATAGAGTAGACTAACCAGGCTGCCTCTCACTGCCCACACAAAGTCTGCATCTTTGAGTCCACTTAGCAGGGCTGGGAAAGGTCTCTGCAGAGCCTGGAACATTCACTGAATTTGCCCTTCAATGGCTAGGTGTGCTAAAGCTTACAGAAGCCCCAAGGAACAGTTAGGATCATTGTGTCTGAGAGCTAACATTATCCCCACTGCAGCTGCCCACACTTCACTGACTGAGAGGGCGTCTGTGAGCTTTGAGGGAGCCTGAAACTGGCCACAGTAGTTGACTCTTTGTTTTGAGAAATTCTTGAATGGGACTTGTGGTTATGCAAATGAAAGGCTCAGTGCCCAATCTTGAGTAGAAATTAAACCAGGACAGTTTAAGGCTCTAAACAATAAAAGTTAAAGAGTTGTCTGCCTTGAGTGCAGAGACTGTCACGCTGTTTACCGAATTTTGGCTTCCTCAGGACTCAGAAGTTAAAGATTGTGGTCTAGGATGTAGGCAGAATTGTGCGATGAGAAAAGAATGTACCAAGGAAACTAAGGAAACTGTGATTCCAGCAGAATGTGAAGTCTGAGGACTAGGGACAAAAACAACCCATCAGAGATTCTGCATCACAGAGTAGCCAATGGATTCCAGCAAAAGCATCTCATATCCAGTTTCAGATTGTTCTCCCCAAAGCTGTAATTTTCCTATAACCTAAAGTCTTCAGTAAAGTTTCTTAACTATTACAACCTATCACTAGTAATAACTAAATATATTGAGGGTTTACAGTGTGCCAAGTGTTCTTCTAAGCACTCTACATATTATTAACTCATTAATCCTCACAGCAACTTTACAAAGGAAATATCATTAGTGCCCCCATTTCACAGAGAAAGAAACCGAGGTCCAAATAACTTGTTTAAAGTCATGTGACAAGTAAGGGTCAGAGCCTGAATTCGAACTCATGAAATCTGACTACAGAGCTCATAATCATAACCACTAATACTCTATATACCTTTGTTTATGTTTGTGTTAGTTTGAGAAATAAAGGGAGGATCTGTGATGACATTTTGGGGTGGAGTAGACCAAAAATGTTGGTCACCATGAAGAGGTGAAAATGAGCCCAACAGAGGAAATTCTGGGAAAATCCTGAAGCAAGAACTTGGCAATAACATTAGGAGAATATAAGCAATTCCTGGGAACCCCAGAAGCCCTCGAGAGGGACCCCAGAGTTCCTGCTGTACCTTGGGACAAGGACTCTGACTAGAGAAATTTACACGTGAAAAAGATGAGTTTCACCTCTGCGACATGTGACAACACAAGCACAGTGTTTCACAATGCTTGGATGCTCAGAAATTGGTTGCTATGTATGCCATTTCTGATACTCTTTCTGATACTCTATCTCTTGAAGGACAATCCAGATTTTCACTGACTCGCCATGATTCAGCTCATGTTTATTCATCTATTACCTGCAGGTCAGCAAGTTGACTCTGTGGCACAACTGTCCCTTTTTGTCAAAGTTACTTCTAAGGCATATTGGCAGCTTCCTAAGATGCTTTACATACTGGAAAATAATTATGTTTATTCACATAAATAGACTGGAATAAAATCAATTTTCCCCTTTAATAAAATGATTCACATGAAAATTATTTTTGATCAAGGTAACTGAAAACAAATGAAGGAATACGAAGTTTATATGAGCAATTAGTAGTCAATTCAGCAGAGATGAAAGTGTATTAGACTAAAACGAATATTAGTTAGAACAATATGTGGTCATTTTGTGTGTTCAGAGGAGGAATGCCAATGAGAAACTTAGGTGTGGAAAGACAAGATAACTGCCCTCCCCCAACCCAAAAAGAAAATAAGCTGCTTATCAGGCATGGTGGGTCTATGGTATATGGTCAGCCTTATTAGCATATCTTAATTGGGAATAGACTGTCATCGGCAGAGCACAGTGTAAGTTAAAAACTTGCGAGACAATAATTCATTTAAATTCTAAATGCACACCTTGTTTCCTAGCTATTTCTTGAAGTGTTTACCTCTTTTTCCTTCTTTTTTTCCTTGTTATTTATGTCATCTTTCTCTCTTCTGTCTATAGCCATGCTCTCAACTTTCTTACTCACTGTCCTAATCCTTTCTTTTCCACAATTCTATTTGTGATATATTTCTACGATTATCAGAAATTATTACTTCATTTATATCCATTGTTTTGTATTGCATTTCTTTTATTTCTCCCTATCATTATTCATTCTCACTCATCTTTTTCACTGTCTTTTCCACTTTCTCCTCTCCCCTCCCTTTTTCCCCTCTACCCTTTTATCACTCATTCGCACAAGCTCAATCTCACATAAAAATTAACTTATGATAAAATTTTTATTTGCAGGTTACAAATTCCGCTCATACACCTTACGTCCAGAGACTTAGGATTGCATGAGATTGGATGCATCTCACAGCCTCTTGCTCCAAGCTGCAAATGTTTCCTTGACCCTCTCCTACTT
>NW_011889064.1:1332114-1335319 GCF_000151845.1 Pteropus vampyrus
TGGGACAAGGACTCTGACTAGAGAAATTTACACGTGAAAAAGATGAGTTTCACCTCTGCGACATGTGACAACACAAGCACAGTGTTTCACAATGCTTGGATGCTCAGAAATTGGTTGCTATGTATGCCATTTCTGATACTCTTTCTGATACTCTATCTCTTGAAGGACAATCCAGATTTTCACTGACTCGCCATGATTCAGCTCATGTTTATTCATCTATTACCTGCAGGTCAGCAAGTTGACTCTGTGGCACAACTGTCCCTTTTTGTCAAAGTTACTTCTAAGGCATATTGGCAGCTTCCTAAGATGCTTTACATACTGGAAAATAATTATGTTTATTCACATAAATAGACTGGAATAAAATCAATTTTCCCCTTTAATAAAATGATTCACATGAAAATTATTTTTGATCAAGGTAACTGAAAACAAATGAAGGAATACGAAGTTTATATGAGCAATTAGTAGTCAATTCAGCAGAGATGAAAGTGTATTAGACTAAAACGAATATTAGTTAGAACAATATGTGGTCATTTTGTGTGTTCAGAGGAGGAATGCCAATGAGAAACTTAGGTGTGGAAAGACAAGATAACTGCCCTCCCCCAACCCAAAAAGAAAATAAGCTGCTTATCAGGCATGGTGGGTCTATGGTATATGGTCAGCCTTATTAGCATATCTTAATTGGGAATAGACTGTCATCGGCAGAGCACAGTGTAAGTTAAAAACTTGCGAGACAATAATTCATTTAAATTCTAAATGCACACCTTGTTTCCTAGCTATTTCTTGAAGTGTTTACCTCTTTTTCCTTCTTTTTTTCCTTGTTATTTATGTCATCTTTCTCTCTTCTGTCTATAGCCATGCTCTCAACTTTCTTACTCACTGTCCTAATCCTTTCTTTTCCACAATTCTATTTGTGATATATTTCTACGATTATCAGAAATTATTACTTCATTTATATCCATTGTTTTGTATTGCATTTCTTTTATTTCTCCCTATCATTATTCATTCTCACTCATCTTTTTCACTGTCTTTTCCACTTTCTCCTCTCCCCTCCCTTTTTCCCCTCTACCCTTTTATCACTCATTCGCACAAGCTCAATCTCACATAAAAATTAACTTATGATAAAATTTTTATTTGCAGGTTACAAATTCCGCTCATACACCTTACGTCCAGAGACTTAGGATTGCATGAGATTGGATGCATCTCACAGCCTCTTGCTCCAAGCTGCAAATGTTTCCTTGACCCTCTCCTACTTCACACAACTGGTGGAATGGCATTATCTGTTATTTTCTTAGAACAGTTCTGAGAGGAACATACTGCTGAATATGCATCTGGCCAAGACTACGACTATATTACAGAAAACTTTGTTTGCTCCCAGAACAGAGAACAGTAGCCTGCATTCACTGCCTCATCTGTAAATGTGTTCGCATTGCTCTACAGCCTTTCCCCTGAACTTGAAAGCTGTTGAACTTGATTACATACATAGCCTAGGAGTGGATACCTCCAGTCACTCCAGAACCAGCAGTAGTATTGGAGGGTGATGTGTTTGAAAGAGACTTTCAAATAAAACAAAGTCAGCATGTATCATGCAACTGATGTTTATCTCCCAGACCTGATCTTGTTGTGAGAAGAATGTACTGAGATATGAACTTTTTAGCAGAGAATAAGCACAACATTGTTGATGTATGCTTTGGTTTTGTTCTCATAACTGGCGGTCTACACGGAAGAGTCATTCAGAGGAGCTTATGTTTTCCAAGAACATGATATTAATTAGATACTATTTTCTGGGTAGTTGCTGGGATTGTTGGAATAATTCTTCTACAAGTGTGCATAACCATGAACAATCTGACTCTTGGTGAGTCTCAAGGAACACTTCCTCTTTGTGGTGGCCCTGAAAATGCCAAATTCTAGCTAGTGCCCTCAAGAAACCTCTGAACCTTGGCCCAAGGATGACTTTGAAGATCTCCAATAGGTCAGTGCCAAATGAAATATCTTGGACAATCAAGGAGAAGCCCCACTTAACTGGTCTTCAAACTACTTAAGATTTAATACTGGTATGATTATTCAAAAACTCCAGAGAATGTGGAAGTTTGTCCCAAACCCACCAGACTCTAAAGTACTCTAAAAGTACTTTAAAAATTACACTCAGGTACTTAGTTTACGCTGCTATAAGCTACAGAGCTAACCATTTATGGCATGTTTGGTTTATTAAACCATGGTGCAAGTGGTTTATGTAGTGTGGTTGGTCTCTTTTTTAATCAGTAGGACGCACCTATGAGAAAATGTATTCTTCCACCCTGAAATAAAGACAGAAACCCAGAGACTGGCTATGTGGCTCCCACCTGTCTCTCTAGTCAGTTTGGATCTCCCATTAAGGCTTTGTCATTGTGACATGACCTGATGTAGCTCCTGTACAGTACCTGACAGTATCTATTTCAAACTTAGCCACCTGCTGCTCTCCTCTGAACAAGAAGGGGATCCAGGGTATAAGAATTAGGTATCGAATCAAAGTGTGTAAGAAAGTTGTTCTCTGAGCCAGGCAAATGTCCTCCCCAAGAGCCAAGAAGAGCAATAGCAGACAGTGCACCCTATAATGCTAGTCTAATGATCCAAAAAGACAGGTCCCAAGTATGTAACTTCAAATTTAACTTTTTCTAAGACAATTGGCCTTTTTCTGGAAAGTATTCAGTTTTATAGATGTGGTTCAGTGTTCACCAGACATTTAGCTTGTTGGTAACACTTGAAATCATATATTTCCAAATTTCGGATGAAAAAACTGAGACAAAAGATCATTAAGAAACACAACAAAGTGACTCGGGAAAAAAATTAACGTGCATATCTAGTTACTGGATCTTTAGGACTGTGTTGTATCAGAGGTTACTAAGTCTTTGTCTTAAAATTTGTTAAGAGATTATATCAGAACATCAGTCCTGTTTGTTTCAACTATTCGTAATATACAGCTACCATGGGATACGAAGAAAAGAAATATAAAACTCAATTAAATTTTGGAAAAGAAAGCATTGCGGGAATACAATTTCCCATGTACATGTGATTGATATTTTAATAATATCGACATTTATACTTTGCCTTTTATTTTGGCATAACAGAGTACAGAAGGCACTATCCCATAATCCCCACCTTCAGCCTTTCAATATAAAGGAGAATCAAAAATGATTGTGTACATCATTTCTCTAGGGAAGCTTGGGCT
>NW_011889064.1:1337329-1338614 GCF_000151845.1 Pteropus vampyrus
AGCTTCAGAAGTCACAGTCTGTCTGATGTTTTTGCAGTATTCTGTTGGTTATATAGGTCAGCCTACTCAAAGGGGGAGGAGCTCCATGTGGATGTGATCATTAGGAGGTGAGAATCAATAGAGAAGCGCTTGGAGGCTGGCTTCTCTGGAAGCAAGAACACATCGATTCCATGTAATCTTACTACGCCTTCTTTTATTTTCCCATCAACGGTAGGAATTAGTTATCGTTATTCCCTATAAGAAAGGCTAGTTTCAGAGAGGTTGAGTAAAAGTTTTCCCGAACTCACGTAACCAAGTGGCAGAGCCAAGAGGCAAACACAGGTCCGAATGACTTCAAAGTCACAAGCTTGTAAAACTCCATAATGCAAGAGAAAAAGCATAGATTGTTGGGTGAGGATTCACATTGGGTAGAAGAAAAGGTAAATGAAATGGCCCCCCAGGATTCTAGCCCAAGCTGTCAATACTTAGGCGAGTTACTTAACCTCTTTGTGCCTCAGTTTACTTATCTGTAACATGGGACTCGTACTGGTGCCTACTTAGTAGGGTCATTTTAAGGATAAAATGAATTGATAGTTGCAAAATTCTTAGAATGATGCCTGGCATTTGATATGTGCCATCTGAGTGTTTTCTATAAATAAATCAGTCAACAAATTAATCAATAAATCAATAGTACTGACAACCTTCTATATTTTTATTCCTGTCTGACTAACCCTCTAATCTAAGTTACACTGAGAAACTACTTTTATTGTTCATACCCATCAATTTTTTTCTGAAAGTTCCAACAGGATGGGGTTGTCAAAATTGCTGTACATGACAAAAGGCAATCCTTGTAAATATCTGTCATAAATGTTAGAACAATTTGTTGGCACATTTCTCTTCTGTCTCCATTGTAAGCCTTCAGAGAAGGCTTTTCCTCCTTGTGTTCCCTGTGCCTTGCCCAACACCCAGCTCACAAATAAATGGACACACCCGTGTGACAGTAATAATGCTATTTTTGATGATGATATAATGGCTTCCAGAATCGCCAAGAGGACTCCTGGAATGTATTTCCACAGGCGAGGCTGTTGCGCCCTGTCTGGGTGGACCCTCCTCGCACTGTAGGAGTGCTATTTTTAATCTTGAGCGGGTAGATGACTTGTTATTCCCAAAGGATGGTTGAGAACACCATGACCATGACCTCTTAGAACTGGGAGGGAACGTGCACAATGGAGAAAATCATGTATTGTTTTCTGACTTTGTCGTTTACCGCTGTCCTGCCTGGTCTCAATTTGTTCACATTGTTTTT
>NW_011889064.1:1340139-1363945 GCF_000151845.1 Pteropus vampyrus
ATTTTTTTTTCTCTTGCTCTTTAAAAATAATCATTATCAAATCTGGCAGGAGGCCCCCCTTCCTTCTGAGCTTCAGTCTATAGGTTGATCAGATGAGTCTGCAGTCTGTGGGGAGGCAAGATGAGCCAACCCCTCCCTCTGCAGTTGTCATGCCCCTGAGTGATAGGAGGTACTGTGCTGGGAATAATTTCTCTGCAATCTTGACTCTGGACACCCCATCTGAGCTTATCTCAGAATCCAGTGGCTACTTCGAGTAAGCAGCAACAGAGCACCAGATGTATACTTGTGTGATGGGCTACAAGAAGTCTCCACAATGAGGGCTCATAGATTTCTTCTGATTATCAGCCTAATTAGCAACTATTAAACAGCAAATTTCCTAACAGCAGCTCTATTAGCTCAAATTTCAAGAAACTACTCCATTCTTTTAAAACAGGGCAGAGGTGGGGGAATATAAATAAGGAAAAGACAGAAAAATCAATAAACACTAAAGGTCAACAAATACCAAAAAACAGCAAAAATATCTTTGAAGATTTATTTTTTTTCTTTATTATTTTTCAGGGATGAAACTTCAAATTAGCATATGTAAATATCTGATTTGGAGAAACAAGTGTTGCTCACTTCATTGGAAGAAATGGCTTTCTAAAAATCCCTCTTATTTTTGTATTCTAGATTTAGTGACTCCAGAACGTATGTTTGCGAGCCAAATGGCACTGAGAGAGACCCTGCCCTTGAACTTAACGTTAGGAAACTCTTAAGGTTCTTTTAAAGAACAATTAGTTCTTTTTATTGTATTTTAACCCATTTAGTGATCCAAAGGCTTTCCTTCAGCCAAACAAACTATGCAAGTCATTAAAAAAGCAAGAGAAATTAGATGGTAGAGAAGAAGATTCAGACATTACGAAATCGGTTTACCTGCCACCTTTTTAATTGCCCTAATATATATCCTCATATGTTAAGGGTATATCTGGCAAAAATAGAAACTTAGGCTCACAGAGAGGGTAGAAATTTATAAACAACTAAAGTTCAAACAGTGTGTCTTGAAAAGTAACATCTGTCCCTCTTGTCCAACTCTACTCATAACTTACTACAGAGTAACAAGTATTGATTTCTGCCCTTCAGCTTCCTGATCTGCCATTCATCACTGTTTATCTCCCAGAGACTCATGTCAGACAATCACTGTTCATCAGGGTTTGTTTTTTTTTTTTATAACAACACATAAAGAGCTAGAGAAAAGGCAGAAATTTCGATTAACTTCATTAGAGCTTCGTGATGTCCTCCTCAGCCATCAGCGTTCAGGATCAACCTAGAGTCAATTTTTTTCTCCTCAACCAAATGGTACATTTCAAAGAGAAGATCGTGGTAGAAGCACTTGCTTTGTAACTAGCTCCATCCACATGTTTCTTTTCATTTAAGCTCATCAGCATTGTGAGATTTTCTAGGCTGCCAGTGAAGAGCTTGTCTGAGAGGACAACCAAATTTTATGTGATAAAATAACAACAAAATCCCCAGCACCTTTACTAAAAGTGTTCCGAAGATGTCCAGTTTATACAAAGGGCCAAGATCCATTATCATCTATAAATTAACTTCATTCCTCATGAAACTCATTTAACCAAATGATTTAGTAGAATCATGGTTCTGGAAAGAGCTTTGAGAAATCATCTGGTAAAACCTCAAGCCCTCAGAAAGTAAACTATCTAAATCTACAGTAGCGAATGGGTTGCTTCATAAGTAAAATTTTCAAAGGACTGGTAGAGGCTGCCTGGAATTCTGAATGGAGGATTTTTGAGGATTGGCCCAAACACTGCAAGAAAAAAAAAAAAGTGTTGCGATTAATTTGTAATGTTTACCAAGAGTACAGGAAAGGGTTAAAGATTGACTTTGGCTTAAATTATCCATGATAAGGAACTTTTTTCTCCTTCGATTTGGTTACAATCTACCTCCATCATACATTTTAGTGTTCTACCTTTCTATTAACCATCCCCTTATAATCATGTCCCACCTTAGTGTTCCCTTCCAGAGACATCAAAAAACCTTTTCATCTTTCATCCTGGCACTACTTTCCAACTCTTTAATCATCTTTGTTTCTCATCTCTACAGTCAGTCCAATTTCTTCACATTCTTTTAAACAGTGGTGACCAACACTGAACACAGTCCTCTAATTCAGAATATAATCTGACTAATTCAGAACAGGGAGAAATTATTGCCCCTCTTCTTCATATTTCTTCATACATCGCGTGTGCTTTTTCACGGTATCATCTGGCTAATATCATGCCAGGTCACGGCTACCTGTGTCCAGACATCAGCCTAGATCTCTCATTAGTTTGATTGATGTTCAAAGATTTAGAATCAAAACAGTTTGCCCAGAAGAAGTCTCCATTTTGAGGGTGAGAAAGTTTCGACAAAAGTAAAAGATGTCTCTTAAAAAGAAAAAGACAACCATTTTTAAAACAAAAGCAGATGTTTAAAATGTTCAAAAGGGAAAGTTAGTAAAAGGCAACATTTTTGAAAAGCAAATTCAAACAAATCAGACATTTTAACAAGAAGTTTCATGGGATACCAAATTAAAACTCCAAGTGTGACCCAGATCCACGCCTTGTTCTCTCGTCACCCCTCCACGCCCACCCCACCCCAACTGCCTATTCCCACAGGGCTACAGGATATGCGTTGGAACTAACATAGAGAAACTATGATGCTAATTTGAGGAAGCTAAATTTGGCGATAAAATAATTTAAAAGTAAAATTTAAAACAAGCAGACAGCTGAATTAAAACAGATATAGGAAGGGTCAGTCCCAAGTGAGTTGACTCAGAATGATGGATGTCCCAGAAAAGCTTAACTATCTAGAGTTTAAATATGGGAAATATGCAGCCTCCTCAGGATTTATTTTTTGGGGGTGCTTCAAGAACCCCCAGGAAATCTCTGTAATGGAACCCTTCAAGAATATCCTAGAACCCTTTCAGACGTGGTGGGGTAGCTACCTAAATGTCCAGCTGGCTCCTTATATTTAGCATGTCCAGATCTGAGCTTATCATCTTCCCTTCAAGTTAATTCTTCCTCCAGCTTCCCTGTTTCATTAACAGCATGGCCAGTTTCCCAATGTCCAGGCTTGCAACATCGGAATAATCTTTGTTTTCTTTCTCTTTGAATTCTTGCTGAGTCATGTGATGTCTAAGTCATGGTTTTTGTATTAATCTCTTCCATTCCCATCCCACCTGCTCATTTCAATTATATTTCTTTCCTCCACTGCTTTAACAGTTTCCCAACTCTCTCTTCACCTTTCTCTTCTCCTAGAACTCACTGTATAATCATTTAATGACTCTCTATGATCTCACCAAATCAGTTTAAAATTCTGAACTCTGAGAGTCAGGACCTCCTGCAGCAGAGACCCCAATCCACCTTTCCAAATAGATCACTTGCTCCAGCTAGCTTTTCTATCTCTATGCTTTTCTTGGACCATCCTTACAAACCAGCTCACTTCTTCTTCCCATAGGTGCAACTTCAAAAATTTTACCCACTTTTTGAGTTCATCTCAAATTCTCTTCAAATACATGTGCTCATGGAGGGCAGCTAGATGAGGGCCAGGGCAGATCATTCTGAGGCAGGGGCCACTCTGGAAATCCATGGATGGTTCCAGGGAGATTTGCGAATGTCTTAAGTTTTATGAAAAAAAAAAAAAAAAGGAGTCCTTTTTTGCAGAGATGGCTTTAATCAAATTTAATGACTCGGAAAAAAATTTAAAAATACCTACCTAGTGGTATCTTCCCTCCCTGCCTCTCAGCATCAACCCCCTGCACCTGTATTGGAAACATTTGTCTAATTCCCCCTCGAGACAATAAGCACCATAGGGGACGGGGTTTGTCACCCATGATGATATCCTCCAGCACCTTCCCCGGCATTTCTCACACAATTATGTTGAACATCTGCTAATTACCAGGCACAGTGCTAAATGCTGAGGATCAGGAAATGGAAGATGAATTCACTGCCTTCGTGGAGCTCGCAGTCTAGGAGGAAGCCATGCAGTTAAAACTACAATTAAATTGTTTATGAAAAATATTCTGATGGAATATGCACAAGGTGTTATGTAAACATTGATGAAGTATCCAAGGAGGGCCTGAGGTAATCAGGTTCCCCTTTCAGAGATGAGGAATCTGCTCAGTCTGGAGTTTCAGAAAGATAGGTAGCCAGATGCCAAGGAAGGAAAGATCTCCAGGAAAAAAGAATAGCACATGGGGAATACTCCCAAAAGCATGGCGTGAGGAATATGTTTTAGCTCAAGGATGGAGGAAGGTTACGATAAGTCTAGCACTCTGAATTTTATCATGAGCGACATGAAGGGACCAATGAAGGATTAAAAGCAGAGGAAGGACATGATCATGTTTGCATTTTAAAACTATTTTTGCGATAGATTGAAAAATGAGTTATAGCAGCCAATTCTTAAAAGACTATTCAGCTACTTTAAATAAATGCTATTAAAGATCTAAGCTAATATCGTAGCAAAAGAGATGAAAAGAAAAGGAAAGAGTCTAGAAACTACTAATTAGATGTGAAGAATGAGGGAGAAGGAAGGTTTCTGGCCTGTATATCTAAGTGATCGGTGATTATTTCCTGAGACTAGAAATGCAAAAGAAAGGGGGCGGAATCTAACGGGTTCGGTTGAATTCGTTGTTCTTATGGACTGGATCCAGAATATCAGTCTGATTGAAACCGCAGATTTTGGAATCATTACAGGATAGGTGATGATTAATTGTATGAATTTTAATTAAGTCACCCATGCAAAATATAGAGATAAAATGAGCAGAAGGTCAAGGAAAAGAAGGAGGGGTGGGGAAGGGGAGGGAGAAGAAATGGAGGAGAAACAGGCTAACAATCTAACGTGACTACCGATCCTCAGGAGAGCTATCCCTTTGGAGTAAAGAGGGCAGATTGGTTGAAATGAGGCTATAAAAGAATGAGTGCAAAGTGAGACTATAAGACCAAAGCCCTTAGACCGGGCGAGAGGGCCTTCACCAGGCCTGTGCTTTTAAGGCTCTGCTCTGACCTTTCTCCAGCCACACACACACCCCCATGGACAAGAAATCCCTGGCCTTGGGGCCGAAGGAGCACACTCATTGGAGCCCACACTCTACTTCAAGATTATATTCTGATTATCCAGGACCCTAAATTCCCTACCCCAAAATCTCCACGCTCACTTCTAAGCCTCCTTCTCATGGGCCTCCTCTCTAGTTCAATCCATGCAGTGGTCAGACCATGTCATGGCAGTGCACACTCCTAGCCTAAGGGATGACTGAGGGTCAGCCGTTCACAGGATGGAGAAGGAGTGAGGACTGTCTTGGATATGTGGGCTGGGGTATCCACATGCATGCACTCAAGGACCCTCATGATGGAGGATGGAGCCAGAAGTGCATAATAAGAAAGGCTGAGTGTGAACCAGAGGCCCAGCACCAGTTCTCCCCTACAAAGCCATGCTCTACCCCAGAACTCCAAGGACTCTCAGAATTCTAAATTTGATCCTGACCTTCTAAGTATATTTATCAAGGTGAGACAATAGAATGCACTTTATTTAACAGCTCATTACTTGACATATAACTTTTAAATATTTAGCCATACAGTGTGCAGGTTCCATTTGTGCTCTTGCCTGAGGCCCCACAATGTCGAGGAGGGGCCTGGTGGAGATATAGATAATAAACCACACTTTCAATAAGTGTGCCAGTGAAAAGATAGGAAGAGGTAAAGTATTAGGGTAGAAAGGAGTGTTGTTTTGTTTTGTTTTGTTTTGTTCAAGATAGGATTAAACATATTTTATCCATAAGAGAAAATTTCCAGTAGAGAGAGAGGTTGGAGATACAGGAAAAAGTGGTATACCAGAAAGCATCCTTGAGGAATTAAAGCAGTGCATAATTCAAAAAATGGTGGTGGTGAGTGTTAACCACAGAATGAAAAAGGGGTGCTCCTCCCCCCAAGTCAGGAAGAGCAGCTCTGGGAATAGGAAGGGTTAGGGAAAATCCTGGGAATGGGTGGCAGAAATTAACTTAAATTGAGCAGTTAAAAGTTGTCTGCATTTATCTGTTATCTGTCCTTCCAGGATCTCTGACAAGTAACAAATACAATGAGAGGTGAAGTATTTTAATTACTCTGGAGAAATAAATTAGTAGAGTAAGTTCAAGTGCGTCAAGTGAATTTGGTTACTTCGTTTATGGAAAGAAATCTGGATTTAAATATTACTGCCAGAATTTTGACTTTTTAAAAACAAGGTGACTAAATACCAAATTAATCAGTATAATCTATTTTATTCATAAATCCAGTACAAACTTGATTTCGCAATATCCAGTTACCTCAAGAGCTATTGCAAAATTGTACCCAAATACTCAAACAGGTTGAATTTTGATTCACCTTCAAAATTATAAATACATGTGACCTATGTCAGCATTTTATGAGAGGGAAGAGAAGTTGTGAAATCAAACTAAAATAGTAATATCTCATAATGTCCGAAAGCCTGTCAGGAGTTGGAATCATTCAAAAGTTCCTAGGTAAAATGGATTTAAGCCATTGATATGCTTACATGGGAAAATTAAGATTTTTTTAAACTATGAGATCAAGAGAGTAGAACAGACTGTCCCAGTTTAAGAACCCCAGTTTATAAAATTTTAGTCAGACGAGGTCACGCTACACACCACATTCTCCTACATTCAACAGCGAACTCTGAACACATCTAGGTAACGTGATTCCCTGGCTCTCAGGCAGCCGTGGCTCCTGAACATGAACCCATGTTTACTCTCCCTCCCACCTTCCATTAAATATACTCCTTTTACCATGCCGGATTTGAAGGGACAGCAGAAGATTCCAGGTTCCAAAGTTTAAACTGATTTCCCATTGAAAATAATAATAATAGTTTAATTATTAGGAAGCTTATTTTTCAGGCCACAAAAGGTTTTTTTAGCTCATATAATAAGTAAAATATTTCTCAGTTGCCTCCATGGAAGAATATGCGCTGAGTTCCAAACAACAAATTTAGGAAGATACATTTTGAAATCAACTCATTCCTAAACTGGGAAGAGCTCAACGATTTGTTCTTGCTTCCCCATCCCTCACTCCCTTCATTTATCTCTTTAAATGACTGCCATTTGAAGACAGTCATTCTGGATTTGGGGATCACCGGATAGCCCTCATAGATGAGCAGTTAACCAAAGAATTGAGTATCGACCTCCCATAAGGTTATTCGCATTGGCATCCTATGCTGGAGTTCTGGTCCTCCCAAACCTGGATTGGCTCCCTGGCAGTGACAGAAGGATTCTTCAACACCCATCCTGACACCAGCATAAAGGACATGTTGGAGAGACTATAAATGAAGACATGGAGACTGGTGGAATGTTTCTCACCCTCCGTTTTCCAGATGGAAGACAATGGGAGCCTGGAACAAAGGAGTGACCTTTGCATCAGGGAGATTTTGGGAGGTAAGAGATGCAACAGAGGTGAGATCCACAGGAGTCATCAAGGAATTGCTCGTGGGGTAGGATAAGGATCATGAGGAAGGGCCGAAGACCTGAAAAGCCCCCTTCCATCCTCCCTGAAGTGGCCGTTCTCCCCATCTCCTCTATGCTCCCTCCGAGCCCCTTCCATTTTCTCTAGATGTGAAACTTAACCCTCAGACTGGACAGTAACCTGATGAGGACAGGAAACACATCTACTTGGTCTTTTATTCCCCAGCCTCTAGGTGCAGCACCTAGCACCCAGCAGCCTATCAACATATGTTTTAACAGTCACCCCTGCCCATGAGTAGGCTCCACATGTCTCCTTACAAAAATAAGGCCAGGTGGGACTCCAAACACTCTTTCCTTGGGTTCCACACAGTCAGTGTGCAGCCTTCCCTACCTGCTGCATGCTGCGGAGATGCCTGCTCTGCTGGACTGCAAACACATCTTTAAAATTGAATCACTCCTTCACTCTTCCTCAGAATCTACTCTAAAATTTCCAGCAAGTTCTCCTCTTTTTATCCTGCCGCCCACCACCCGACCCCATTCCCCTCTGTTCCCCAAGATGTAGCCTTCTTTTAAACTCATTTACACATTTTTTTTTTTTTTTTTTCTGGGGCATTTAATTTGTATTTTAGTATATTCTGGCTATTTCTTACTAAATATAGGAGACAGCTTCTCTTTTTTGTTTAAGTGCAAGTGCTGCACAATATTCTTAGTTTTATGTGCCTTCTTTCAAGGCCTTTCTGAAATATTTTTTTTGTGCCTGAAAGCCAGTGGAGTCTTGCACAAGGACTTTAATGGCTGAGTCCAAGGCAGAGTGCTGTAACTGCCTATTAACCATTTGTTACCTCAAGTTTATCACCTTGATGAATAAATAAGTTGTCATTTGCCCACAGGTCCTATTCTCGAATGGTAATTAAGAGCTCTGTAGCTCATCTTCCCTATACTCATAATTTGGACCAATTTCACCTAAGAGTATTTAATTAACCACTTCGATTCAATCTGATTCTTCCTAAGACATTTAATTCAATAGTTATTAAGCTTCTTCATAAAAGAGACACTGACAACTTTCTGTCTTTTCACAGGATATCTAAGATCATCCTGCAAGTTAACCCCCATCATCCTATGTCACCACTTAAAAGAGCTAAGTGTCAACTTTAAACATAAAGATTTCCACTGTCTAAGCATCTTTTAAATCATTTCTGAAAATGTTTAGTAAGTCAATGTCTTATCCTTGATAAGGATGTTCTCTCATGATGGTTAATTTAATGTGTCGGCTTAACTGGGCCATGGTGCCCAAATAGGTGGTCAAACACTATTCAGAATGTTTCCGTGAGGGTGTTTTGGATGAGATTAACGTTTAAATCTGTCGACTTTGAGTAAAGCAAATTGCCCTTTATAATGTGTGCGGGCCTCATCAAATCAGTTGAAGGCCTGAATGGGACAAAAGACTGACCTTCCCTAAACAAGGGAGAATTCTGCCAGCAGCCTTTGGACTTGAATTGCAACATAGGCTCTTCCTTGGATCTTCGGCCTGACACCAACCCCTGCAAATTTTGGAGTTTCCTGCCTCTGTATTAATGTGAGTGAATTCCTTAAAATAGATGAGATAGACATATAGATAGATATAGACATCGCCTTTTGGTTCTGTTTCTCTGGAGAATTCCAACTAATATACCCCCATTCACGATACAGATCTTTGAGGTGGAAGATTTTGTGTTGGCAGGACAGGATGACTTGGGTAGTGCTAGCAATTTGTTGGAGATTCTGACTAAAGACCTATAGGCAGAAGGGAAGAAGGGATGCTCTGGAGCTCTGATCCATGACTGGGCATATGACATAGGGGAAAGAATTCCGATAGAGCAAAGGGAGAAAAGTAGCCTCTCATAATGGTATCCTAGAAGCAATCTAATAGGTCTCTGAGAGGGTATTAATAATCAATGCAACTTGAGTAATTAAATTTAAAGAATCTGTTGAAATTTTATTTTCTGCTTCTATTGTATATTTTTTTGTGCGTTAGTCTGTGCAATCATTTAATCTAAGACCACAGGGAACTGGAAGACAGCCTCCTTCACATTAAAATCATTCTTATCATATTGGTGTTGATCTGGTGCTGGGGCACACAGTATCTACCCTGCTTTCCACCATTGATTTCAGCCCTTATGGCTCACAGAAAGCAGAAAACTGTCCTTTTCTCCAAGAAAACTGTCCTTTTCTCCAATAAATGGGCTCCTGCAAATGTATGTGTTGCATATCTCTGTGAATTGCTTTATATACTGATGACACATCAGAGGAGTTGGCTATTTCAAAGAAACTTTGCAAGTATCTCATTTTTTAATGCCATAAGCTATTCTGATTCAGGATCACAACCTCTCTCCAACATATCAGCTTTTGACATTCCATTTTGTGCTTAAGAGGTTTAATCGAAGCAAGATAAAACTATATTTAATAACGTTTAATTGCCTGAGTTACTGTAGAAATGCCTAATGTATTACCAGAAAGTAGCTGAATGTCTTGAATAAATGCCAAGTTGTCCAAATCAAACTGACTGACAACTTAAAAAGAAATGTCATTATTATCCACATTTTCCTATGTTTTTTCCAAAAGAAAACATTCACATGGTGAAGGGAATCAGAATCTGTTTTTATATCCCTAGAGTTATAAACATTTGTATCAAAATATTTACAATTATAGTATATGAAATATCAATCTATTAAAGAAGAAGCCAAATACAGTACTAGAACAACCCACCAATGTAATACAAATTACATGAGATATAAGTGGCACAGAAACAGAGTAAAAGACAAGGGATTACATGGTTCACTCCAGTCATCGTTTGACTTTTTAACATAAGGCGAGTATCTCTTTTGGATATATCTGATATGTAAGTATGCTTCTGCACATAAGGCAACCTTCTATAATCATGTGATAATTAAATCATAATTAAAAAGTTTACCATCCCACAGTTTTTTGCTTACCAACTTGTCTAACCTCTGCCCAGAGAATTTGGTGGCCTGTTCTCAACATTCCCGTAACCAGAATAAACACAGAGAAATATACTTAGTAATAGTCCTTTTACATAAATACCAGCAATCATGCCATAACAACTCTCCAAAAAGAAAAAGTATATAAGAAATAGGAGGAGGGGAGAGCTGGGAGTAGAAAGTAGGCAAGATGTCTCAGATTCTCCCTAGGGTAGATCTTCTTCTCAGGATGACAAAGGAAATGTCGTCCCAAAATAAACCCTTTAGGCAGAATCTGAGATGGCTTAAAATAGCTGCACCAGGCCAGAGCAATGCCTGCTTAACCAGGAATAACATATTATTTCTAAGTCCTATATAGAAATTCTCTTATGGCAACAGACAGATCAATTACCATCTGACTGGGTACCACTAGAGTTTTTGGTTTTTGTTCTTTAAAGAAAATATCTTCCCATCACCTATATTTTTATTTATCTCATGGAAATTTTCTCATTTTCCTGGGAGCACAGGCACTGTGTTCTTATCATGACTGAACTCTAATATGCTTAATACTTTGCAATTATATAGCACCTTTCGCCCAAGGATCTGTTGTTTGGTTTTGGTTTATGTGTGTTTCAATAAGCTTCCAGAATTACCTTGCCTCGCCTATGGAGCAGGACAAGCAGAGCCTCTGAGAGGCGGCCACTTAGGACCCCTGATCTCCAGTATGAATAATTAGGTAAAACTTTTTCAAAAGTTTATAATTTAGAGGGAGAGTAAAAGATTGTGTTATAAGGAACTATGTTCATCTCTCCCGTTATATACTTAAAAGTAACACTGATTGCATGAAAAGGGAATCCAAAAAACATAACCCTAATATAGCGCTGTCGCAAGACTGCTCTTTGATCCCATAATTTGTGTGGTGCTTTCACCACAGAATTGGTTGTTAGTGGCTTTAGAGAAATTCTAGAAGAACTGCCATGCCTTTAAGCGGGAGGCCTAGCAAAGTCCGCAGCAAGAGGTCTCCTTGAGGGATAGCTGTGTGAGGTCTGGTCTAGGTTCTGACCATCCCCCAGGCCTTCCATTGTAAAAAGTTCTCTTTCTTGATTTAGCTAACCCATCAACTTGACTATGTGACTATATCTCTTCCTCCCATTTTGTCACAAATACCACTGAATTCCATAGAGCTAAATATCTGTTCTAAAGAGGGACAATGGCTCGCTGGCCGAAGCTGTCCTGTGGGACCTTCAGACTGGAATGTGATGCTTCGCTTTGGGTCAGGAGGGCGGGATGGCTTCCAGGCTTAGCATATTCAGTACAAAGACACTATCTGCTCTTGCCGGAACTTGTACCGCTCTTTTAACTAGCAGTAGGTCCAAGGACTGCAGTAGGTCCAAGGACTGCAGTGTAAGACCCAGAATTCACCTTTGGAAGTAGAGCCAGTGGTGTGGCAGCTGATGGGGCTCCAGGCAGTGTGTGTAACTGAGAACAGCTGGAGGCCAGATCTGGTGGCTGGTATCAGGCTCTCTGGCCCACAGGGAAGTTCTAGCCAACTACTTTTTCCCAAGGGCAGGGTGTTGACAGTAGAGGACCTCCTCAGTAACGATTTGGGTTTCAGCTTCTCCCACCCTAACTTCTCCCTCCCCCACCCCCCTCCCCATCTTGTTTTTTTCCTGCAGAGCAATTTCCACTTTCCTCCCAGATTCAACGGCTTCCTCCTCCCCACCCCCCAGATCCCCATAAACTTGTTCAGGCTTATTTCTTTCTCAGGACCAGATATAGAATGCCAATGATGAAACTAAAGCAGAAGCAGATCCAGGTCAGGATGAAGGAATAGCCATGGTGACTTTTAAGGTAGGAGGTTCCATAACCGTCCGCATAATGATGAGTGTAGATGGACACCCCGACCATAATGCACAGCCCTGCAGGGGGAAAAGAAATGTATGTTTATTTGTTTGTTTGTTTGTTTGTTTTTAACACTGAAACAAAGAACAAGATTTTATAATTTGTAAAAGACCCTCTTTCCTTCATCTGCATTGGGGAAAAGAAATCTGGCTATTTGGCCCCAAATAGTTCTGTCCATTTGCCCTGAACCAAGCTTGATATTTCTATTGGTAAATTACATATCTTCACTGGCCGATGTGGCTGCAAGTGTGAAGTGAAATCAGAACTTCGTGTCTACCACCCAGCTTTCCCGTCTGGACCCCGGCACATGTCGGCAGGCTGCCCAGGGATGCAAAAGAACATGGCATTCCTCCAAACAGTGTGTATGTGGGAAGAATGACAGGAGAATGAGAATGGCAACAATTGTGAGCATTGTGGCCATGGCTGCATCTTTCTGAAGACTCCCACATGCCCTCCATCTTCAAGCATCTTGTACACAAGTGGTACCGATGTGCCCGCCCCATCCACTGGGGAACACTAGATTTAAACAATGAAGCAAATGAGGATTCTAATTCCAAGCAGTTATCAGGAGTCCTCAAAAAAAGAGACTAAATAACCAGAGGAGAGAATTGTACGAGGCCACTTCCCCGAGCCGTGTGCTTTATCTGTCCGAGTTGCCAATAACACCCATGGTAAGATGTACATAAAAGCATTGCCTGCATAAACTGGAATTCGCGCCTGAGATACTCACAGCACACCAGCATGGTGGCTCCCGAGAGGAAGAAGCGGTTTCCCTTC
Source organism: Pteropus vampyrus (assembly GCF_000151845.1). Taxonomy (NCBI): domain Eukaryota; kingdom Metazoa; phylum Chordata; class Mammalia; order Chiroptera; family Pteropodidae; genus Pteropus; species Pteropus vampyrus. The sequence goes on from NW_011889064.1 coordinate 1,353,253, forward strand.
TCCATGGTGAAGAGCTGGAACACGAAGACCACGAGGGAGATGACAGAGAAGATGATGGAAAGGATCATGAAGGCCTGCACTGCCTTGAGCGCATCTGTGGACACAGGGCGAGGAGAGCAAGGGTGTCAGTCCGACCAGTCCCAACAGGCTGAATGGTTCCCCAATCACATAGAGCATCAGCACAGAATACGATATCTTTACAGATACCTTCATTGGCATATAGCAGGGTTCCATCGCAGTTACCATCGGTACAGTTTTTCCAAAGACCTACTGATGCTATTCCAGTATCTGAAACCACCCAGACCTGAAACCAGAAGGAAAAAAAAAAAGTTGTTTAAGAACTGATCCCCTGCTTTAAAAAAAGAAATGGTAAATCAGCTTGTGTTGGGACCAAATCTTAATCAAGACACCCTATTTAGCCACAAACGTGGTTAAGCAACTCATCTCTTGGTGGAAATAAGGTTCAACTAAAACTGAAGTCACAAAGGTGCCAAGGGAAAAGAGAGAGAAGACTGTGTGATCCAGGGGAGATCGCCTAGCCTCTCTGGGCTTCATATTCCTCATCACTCTAAAAAAAAAAAAAAGGAAGTAATTCAACCATAGAAGTTTAAAATTCTAAGGTTCTAAGAAATGGAAACGTTGGATGAGGAAACTGGTTTTAAGGAGGCATCATTCCTACTCTATCAAGATTATTTCACTTAAGGGCCTGGCTAAGAAGGAAAAACGTTAAGGAAAAATGTTCAACTGGAAACAATTAAGAAGCACAAGGGAATTAAGAAAATAGCAATGAGTCTGGGTGATTAACAAGCCACTTTCGTCTAAACAGAATGATGAAACTTTGATTGTCACAACACGCCAAGTAATTTCATAGTAAAATAGTACCACAAGAACTTTACTGTGGAGGCAGCTAAAAGTAGAAGAATGACCAGAATATATTCCCTGAGGCTCACCATGGTACCAGGACCCCTTCGTACCCTGCCCAATAAAAATAGTTATCCTACTGGAATGAAAAACAAACACCCAGCTCTGTCCACAGAGTATCTGTCTGTTAAAATGCACGTTATGGGAAAGGCAAGGCCAAATGTGGAATTGCCTGCTTTTGATTCCATATTCAGCACCTTGGCATCCACCGATATAGTTTGAAGTCACTTATCAGACGTGTTGCCCTAAGAGACTCAGGGACTGGCATACAGAATGGCTGAATTACAGTCTTCAGGAGGCTGCATGGGCAAAGGTTCTGTCTTATCACGGTCATGTTTAAATTAGCCTTGCTTATAATCACACCCCCCAATGTTGGCAAAACTCTTCCATCTGAACTTTAAAACCCACTTATCCTGTAACTGTAACAGGGACCTAAACAGATTCTGGAACCATCATTTGCCTGTCTAGCGATTGGTAGCCTTAGTTTTTATCCCCAAGGAACTTTTTTTTTTCCTAAGAGCACAAGAAAAACAAATTAGATGTTACAAACTACCACCAGAGGGCAGAGTAGCCCAAAGTTCAAAGAAAGACTTGCTACCTCTGCCATGTTTATATTGTTTTGAGTGAGTGAATTCAGAGGAACCAGGTTAATGTTGCGAAATTCCACTTTCACGTGCTACCCTTTGCTCAGAACTTGAATTCATCAGTCTGGCAACCAAAGCTTTTCATCATGTCCCTCACTAATCAAGGTTCCTAGAAGGAAGTTCTGCTCCTGCCACCTGGGTGCCCTCATGATGCCCTGAACGAAACCTGTCCCTGCCACCTGGGCCCCTTGAATAGCACTCCTATCTGGAATGTATGTTTACGCTCCTTCCGCCATCCATCTTTATACCAAGGGGAAGCCCAACCATCTACCAGTCCCCCAAGCTCCACCATAGCTGAGAAGACTCCCGTAGAGACTAAATGGACCTCACTGTCTTCTCCAGGCTCTAGATGCCTACAGCCCGGTAGGCTCACTCACATAGACAGTGGCTTTTATCCTCCTGTTATTCAGTTGTTTGAAGTGCAAGTATGTGTTTATTTTTTTCTACAGCTAAGCTGAAAATTCACAAAGGGCGGGGATTGTGGCTTCAACATCTTTTGTAGTAATTTGTGTAAATATTGAAATAACTTCTGACTGAATGAATGAACAAAAGAATATTACTCACGTTGGCGATGGTGGAAACAAATAACATAATGACAGTGGCAATGTGGACCACAAAGATGCCAGCCAGTAATACCAACATCTTGGCTTTTTGATGACTTGTGAGTACAGAGAGTCCTGAGAAGAAAGAAGAAAACGAATGGGAAAGAAAAGGTTACTGTCAGATTCAATAAGATAATTCAGCTTTTCCACACATGTGAACTATCTGCTAAAATCAGGAGGAGTTGCAATAAAAACCATCACAATTTCATCCTAAATTCCTGAAAACAGCCTGGCTCCCCAAATGCCCAGTTGTCTATTTACGTATACCTAAATATGTATATCTAAATATAAACACCATTCTGCATCTCAGGTATTTATATACTCTTAATTCAACCTGTTTCAAAAAAAAAAAAAGAACATTTTATAACTGTTAATATTTTACTTTGTTTGTGTTTTAGAGGCCAAAAGTAGGACTTGGATTTTGAAAAGGCCTTTGACGACTACAATTTTCAGTGAAACAATGTCATGTAAATTTCCATTTTCCACTAGGAACGTGTCCGTGCCTCTGTCAAACTGCTCACTCAGCAGTTTTAATGGAAACGGATCCTTTCCTCAATGCCCACAGACTGGATAGGCTACTAATTTGATCCCGAGTGAGATATAAAATGTGAGAGTCTCAACTTCTATTATTATAATGCTCTTTGGTATTCAATAATTATAACAACCTAATTACAGTTTAATGGTCTGATCACCTACATGTTGACTATTTCAGACTCTTATTACTGCACCTGAGCCTTTGGGCTGCGTGTCCCCATGGTAGAAACTGTGCTATTGGTTTGGGCTCAGGCATAGCATTATATTTCCTATGATTCAATATGACAGTTCTGGGGGCTTTGGAAGTACGCAGCTTGAGATACCACCAAATGTGCCTTCTACTTTTACACAACATTTATACAAATTCCAATCCTTCAATACTCAATACAGAAGACAAGCAAATGCATAAATCACATGGTGGGAGAACTGGGAACTAAAATAAATTAAGAATGTGCATGGATAAACAAAAGCTTTCAGCCATAATCTCAGCAGTGTAGAAAAAAAGAGCCTATTGATCATAAAACCCAGAAAATAAATAAAGTGTGAAGGACGCACATGGGAGGCTATTCTGATTTATGTCAGCTGCAGGAGTGCTTCGTCATGCCCAAGACAGTTAAGATGCAATGCAGACTCCCAGGGACTTCAAAGCAAAGGGCTCCAGCTGATTCACACCCTAGGCAGGGTGGACTCATGGTCATCTCCACCTAGGGAGGAGATGGCTGTGCACATCCTGCAATTGCCCCACATCTCTCTCTCACTCCACCTAATTTAATTGAAGCTTTGAGTGTTCTTGAGCCACTTTCCTATTATACCAGGTATTTACTGGAAAGCACTAATACTATCATTCCAACACTTCAGGTGCCTTTTATCTCTGCTCAGAAAACACTAGAGTGCCTTGCTCTTTCTTTCCAGGCCAGGAATGAGAGGCAGAGACTGGCTTCCATGTTCAGCCTTCCCAATCCAAGCACTTCCCTCCAACCCAGGCCATTCCACTGGAATTTAACCGTGAGTGACAAAAATGAAGTTTATCTTGATGCCTCAGGGGAGGATTTGGAGCTTTCATGTCTCTTTTGAATAATTCACCCCACACATTCGAATTCATTTTTGCTTTTCTTGGGTTCTTGCACACCTCCACAATTTGACTTTAACGCACAGTGGAAAAAGATTTTGGAATTAGACAGAGGCTGAGTTAGAATCACATAAAGTTATTTAGCTTTTCTGTCTCAGTTGCCTCCTATAGGAAGTAAGAGGTTGCGATGCCAATTTTTCAGGAACAATGGGGGTCAAACTGGATCATATGTGTAAAACTCCTAGCGCAGTGCCGGGCAGATGGCAGGTACTAAGGGGATTGCTTTGATTATGATCATTAGTATTACTGTTATTATTATACGAAACTGTGTAGCTGTTGCCAACCCAACCCAGGCAGTTAGTCACCAGGTCACCCCATGTTAAGTGCAAGTAATAGGATATCTGCCACCTAGTTTGTGAGGCCATCTGTAAAAATCCATTTTGGTCCTCTTAGAGCTTGCCATTATGCCTAATCCTTGCCACTTGAGTGGGGAGACCACTACAAACACACCCTCGGGAATGAGGGAGAAAGTTCATTCTTCTCAGCCATGTCCTGACACCCTCCCGACACCCTCGAGATTCACACCATCACTCAGCTCTGGCCTTGCTGCTCATGGGGAAAAGAATAGGCTGACTACGGGGAATTAAAATATTATATAACGAGGCTCATGTTTAATCCTCCTCGGGCTCTATAAATGACTTTTTCTTCCTTTTGTTTTTAATTTACAAACGTCCTCCCCCTAACAGTAGGAAGTGGCTGAGGGGCCAAGAACGGAATATAATATGTCAAGTGAGGCCTTCGAGATGAGACTGAGGAAACGCAAGTTCCCTTCCTTACGCGTCGTGGGGGATTCAGCGGCCTTTCCATCTCCTTGGTCAGCCTGACTCCTTTTCGCGTCTGCCCACACTCTCCATTTTTGATGACTTGAACATTGTTCTACCCCAAATACCTTCCTCGCACTACCCCCCCACCTTGGCCCATCCCTCACACCCCTGGAGCACAAGTCCTTCCTAGCCTGTGGATCTCACTTCTGAGCTAAACTACAGTTCCACCTGACCACTTTCCCCTGCCAGGGACAGACAGGAGGAGTGGGTGGGGGCATCAAGCAAAGAAACGCCTCGAAATCTTTCACCTTAGATTTCTGTGACTGTGCCACATCTATTCACCAAGGAAAGGAGCACAATGCCTCGTATTAGCAAATGTTCTTAGCGCATAAAACACACAATTATCTTCGCTCTGGCTGCTGTATCCAGCCAGAAGTAGGAGCTGTTTAGCTGGAGCTATCACATGATACCTAGCACTTCTCCATCTTTCCATTGCCCTACATTTGTCAAGTTTTTTAGTGTCGTCCATTGTCAGCGTGGAGGGGTTTCCGTTATTTTCAGCGGTGCTCCCCAACACATTCAGAAACAGAATGAACTATATTCTTAAATTTCTGGCCTGGATCATCCCTAGTTACCCAGTCACAATACTAAAGGACCCTCCCACCACCCTCAGCAGAGAACCCCTCAGCCTGAGGAAGGAAGGGGCACGGGAAGACGATCCTCATGACCTTCATGGACAATCAGGAGTGACACCTGACAGGAGAATCTCTGGGCATCTCCCAGACAGCACAGCAGATGGGTTTAAATAACAGAAGACCCCTTGCTCTTAGGACTGCCACCCTCGCATCGCTTGCAATGTAGCTTGCAGGGAGTCTCAATTCCATGTCCTGGTGTGTATCTTGCTTCATAAACAATCACTGAAAAGACACCATTTCTGACCATTTGCATCATTGTCCGCATTGCTGGCTATAAACTTTCTCTCCTGGCAGTACGTTTTACTGACGCAAGAACTGGCTTCTCCTCCACACCTTTCTAAAATGCTGTGGATGTCAGTCTCTGATGGAAAGCATACCCCTAGTCATAGCTAGGCAGCTCAAACCAGGAAGCAGGGGGTAACGGCATGGCCGTTCTGACTGTTTGGATGCAGTGCCTGCCTCTCTCAGCATTTGCTGCACTGAGCAGTCCCAGAGTTTGTCAGTTGGTGACTGGAAACTCCCACACCATTGCATCACTTGTGGTGCTCGGACCCAGGCCACCGGAGCGAGTCAACTACTTGAAGAATAGAACATCCACTGACTGCATTATGCGGGGTGCCAGGAACACATTTCTCCACCCACCACTGTAATCAGAATGGAATCTCCTCCTTTATTCTCACCGACCCAACGTGCCTGGAACAGGGGTGGTCAGGACTCCATGGGGCTGGGTGGGAAACTGAGAAAAGTACAGGAGGTATGAATGTTGAAACCCTATAGAGAAAAGTGCTCGTTAAGAAAAATGCATGTGGGAGACTTACAGCCACACATAGGTTCTCTGTTATTCCTTCTCCGTTCTTCTTTCTGCCCTAACTTTCTGCACAGGTCGGCCAGTTCCCTTTCCAGCACCACCATTTTTTGTTTCTGACCACGCTTCTCCTTTCCTTCTTGAAATGCCCAGACCACATTAGAGCAACAGTCTCTTTATGCTCCTGTCCCTGATGCAAGCCTCACAACCACTGGCCATTCTAGATTTGGATAGTTTTGCTAATAGAAAATTTATTACAGTCAGTGGAAGTGACCCTGAGGATCACAATTGCTGGTGATTGGAGCCATAAATGATTACCTACTGCGGGCAAGGGGGAGAACTGTCCTCTTTAGTTGTCTCCGCTTAGTAAAATTTTTATTGCTTTCTTGCTTATCCCCCCCTACACACCACCCCACCCCCCCCAACCCCCAAAAAATGAAAGAACCAAAGGAACATAGCTCTGAAACTGGCTTGCTTTGCCTCTTAGCCTTCGTTTAGATAGCCTAACACATTTAATGTCCTCCGGCCATGAAAAATTAACCTGGTCCCTGTGGACACTTTTCCATTTGTAATGAGCAACTGGTACTTCAGAGACTAAGAATAATTGATTTCTAAAGGAACAGTAAGGAAGTTTACATGTTAGTAATTTCGCTCTATGGTTGCTAAGTTAGAGGTCTGATAAATTCTTCCTGCCGAGTTGTCTGTGAGTTTATTGCGTTGCCGTGAGAGTCTGGGAGAAGCCGTTCTTTAAGGCACAGTAACTGAAAGCAATGCAATAAAATAGAGCAACCCAAAACCTACTTCTCCTGCAAAGGAAGTGGTAGAAATCCTGGGTTTGAGTCACTGAAGAATTAGCCTGAGCCTGGGGGATACAACATAATCAGAAATGAGGGGTGAGAGGCTGTGTGAGCATCAGAAGAGTCCCACAGAGCTCAAATGTCCATGATTCATTTGAGAGTGGGTGAGATTCTCCCAGACAAAGGCAAAGGGAAGACATCCTCTACCAGATGGCGCAAGAGAGCTTTTTTGGAATGCGGTGTGTGGCTCTGGCTGACTGAAGAAGGCAGTTTAGTCATTTCTCTGGCAGCCTAAGTTAGCCCAGGCTTTTCTGGGGGGGGCGGGGGCGGGGGGCCGGGAGAGGAGAGCAAGAACAGCCAGATGCCAAGTTCCCTATTTCTCCTTCCTCTCATCTCAGTTTGATTGCCCAAAACATCGCAGTCAAACCATGAGTTCTTCCTTCGTTGTTTATCTCTCATCCATTCTTACTTTCCACTGTCCTTGTCCAACCAGTTCAGGTTCTTGCCTGGATCATAAGCATCAGCCTCTCCTGTGACCCTCTCCCTGAACTTCTCCTCTAATATAATCTCCACAGTGCCAGTGAGTTATCGGAGCATGTCACCACTCTGCTCAAGATCCTCCAAACATCCCGCCACCAAGAAAGAGACTCCAAACACTGCAGGTACGCTGGCCCTGGAAATCTTAAGAATTTGGGAATCCAAGGAATTCGATTTCAAAAGGAAAAAAAAAAAAAGCCCTGACTTTGTGTCCTTCCTCCAGGAACTACCTATCGAATTCTTTTCAAGAAGCTCAAATCCTGCCTTCACTAGGAAGCCTTCCCAGATACAGAGTTCAGAAGTAGTCATTTCCCCCCATTACGCTACAGCCCTTCCAGACCCCCTTTATTAAAAGCCCCAGTGGCAGCCTGACTGGCAACAGTTATCTACGGAAATGTTCAGCTCCCCCATCCTGAAGATTCTAAGTTCCTAAAGGAAGAGTCTTGTCTATGATAGGTACCAAATAAATATCTGTTCAGTGAGCAAATAAATGGATTAAGGAAAACAATATCTTCTTCTTCTTGGTAGAAAAATAATCAACATCTAAGTGACTGAAGTCTTCAGGATAAACAGAATTCTGGAGGGGAAATGTTTTCCTTTTTTTACATACATGAATTTTAGTCCATTACTATCTTTAGACATTATTTATATAGTACTATAACTATGTACTGAGCATCTCGTTACATGCAAACTCTTTGTTATATATTTCCATATGAATACCTCTGTAAACGAGTGAATATTTCCTGAGTACCTTTCACATTTGAATATACAAGGGTATATACACCCCTTGTTTGCTGCCTTTTTCCCAGAGGAAATAAGTGAATGCAAAGATAATATCTTAAATTTCTAAACACTATTTTGTCCATAGATTTAACTTTTCTATCTATCTCTAAGTTATAGAATCTCTGGACTGAAGTGAGGCGGGGCTTAAAGTTTCTCCCCAGTACATGAAAGTCATCTACACCAAGAAACTATCTAAATCATGCTTAAACTCTTCTGGTCACAGGGAGCTCAGTACCTACCAAGACCCACGCACCCCACCCTACCACCAATAGAAAGGTCCTTCTGACAGTGCATTGGAGTCTGCTCTAGGCAACAATTATCCCTGATCTTAGTCCTGCCCTTTGCCTAATGCTTCCTCTTCACCCTTTTCTAAAATGGTTACCTTTGCAGCAGGTTATCAGACAGTTAACCAGAGGACAACAACTTAGATTCTAAAATCTCTATCATGTTAGAACACAGTCCTGACATTACTTGACTGCTAGACACTACTTTGTCTTTTCATCAATGTTTTTTTTTTTTTTTTCCCGACAGTGACATTGCACTCTCTTTCTGGATAATTGCAAACTTTGAAGAAACTGTTCTCGCACCATCTGACCAAAGACACGCTGCTTCCCCCGAGGCACGAGAAGAGATGAAAGGCCAAGTTGCTCCTGGTCATATGATCGCCATGAGTCAGCCCACGTCTCCGTGCCATCTTCCTCCGCATGACACCTGAAACTTCAGCCGCCCCTTCCTCCTAAGGACACTGCGTAGGGTGGTGGCACGAACGTCTTTCTATCCTCCGCCCGTCAAGATCATTTTGCTTTTGGCGGTTTGTTTTTGATGTGTTCGTTCCCCACTGAGGATCGTTTGGGTTGGCGAAGTGGATGTCCATTTAACACAAAAGCAGAAAAGGAAATACTCTCTTTCGGGAGCAGACGTAGAGGATGTACCCAGAGGAGGAAAAGGCTGGAATTAAAGGCTAGCCAAGTAGATGAGCTTTTCTGGCCATTGTTATTGTTGTTTTCTATCGACTGTACTTTCCATTCTAAATATTGTTCTCACGTAGGGGTAGGAGAGGGGGACATTGATTTCTCTGTAGGAAACGTGGAGAAAAAGGATCCTCAAGAACCATTTCCTCCTGCCTCGGGATATCTGATGTTTGGTGTGGGACGAAAGAACTTCAGGTTGTACTTCACTATATACACACCACACCTTTATGGAAAACGAGAGGCTTGGGCCAGCAAAATGGGCTTTAAGCTTCTCTGGCAGAGCCTGAGGACCAAGAACTGCACTAAAACAAACAGCACAAATCTTGTTTTTGCAAATGCTCCCAAGGAGAACAACCTCCCTCTCTTCTTTCCCCTTGTCCTCAGTCGTTTCCGGGGTGGGGGCGGATCTGGGCCACGTCTGCAAAGGCTGAGGCCAGGCCTGGCCTGAGGAGCTGGGCCCAGCCAACACCCCCAGACCGCAGCTGGTCAGGCCATCGGGCGAGGTCTCCTGGGTGAGGTCGGAAGCTTCAGTGTCTTCTGCTTCTGACAAAAGAGGAGTGTTCTGGCAGCCGGAATGTCTTCAAGAGAGAGGTTGCCAAGATAATAACTAGGGTTTGGGAAGAAAATCAAGGTGTGGCCAGGCCCCAGAGGCGCTTGGGTGGGTCCTACAAGAGATGGCGGCAACATGCTTCGACCAGCAAAGCTGCAGCCTTGCGGGGTATCATGCGCTGGGAAGGACGCCATGCAGCCAGAGGCACCCAGAGAGCATTGGGTGGGCTACGGGCTTTGTTTCTCTTTCTGAGGTCCGTTGATTGTTTAGAAGTTCAGAGGCATTTAGGTTATTCAGTCCAGTCCCTTGACAAAGGAGGAAATGCATGTCCCCAGAGGGAAAGCAGAATCGGAACAGAAAAGGCCCAACTCCTAGGCCTTTTCCACCCCAGTGTGATCTTCTCCCACCCATATTTGTTTAGGGTTCAGCAGAAGTTCTAGAACTATCCTTTACTCTGTTCCTCCTGCCACCTCCTAGTTAATCAGAGGGTCAACACAGCCCTTCAAAACAGTGCCATTGGCAAAAACAAAGGGTCTTTCAAGGACCACTGCTTTTTCCTGCCTGGCCACCAGAGGCCCGATTTGATCTGCACACTCCAAACTCTGAGACAAGTTTCAGACATTCCAGCCTGGCCCCCAACCAAAGCACAAAACAAAGCGAAGCTCCAGGCTTCAGGTTCAGAGCCCTTTCTCTGAGCTAAGTGTGAACCCTCGCTTGCTCAACTCACTTTTTCCGGATAGTAAGTCTTTTTCCAAGTCCCTGTGGCTCCAGCCCCCTGAGAAGGGGCCTCTGATAATTTGAAAGCAGAAGCCCAAGTATCAAGGACCTTATTTTGCTCTCAGCTCTGATCTGATCCTTCTGAAAAGACGAGAAACAGCGAGGAAATCACTGTTCCGTTGGCACAAATATTCGATGGAAATGCAAATGATACCAAGGATATATTGACTAACATTTGTGCCTG
>NW_011889064.1:1365750-1367927 GCF_000151845.1 Pteropus vampyrus
TAAGTATGTATATCCAAGAATCTCAAATGCTCCTGAGCTTTTGTGTTAGGCAGCTATATGTATACATGTTGTAAATTAAAGAAGGAAACACATCATGTGTTTAGAAAATGAAATTCCTCAAAGTCAAATCATGTGGGTATAGCTGACTATGTATATAGTTTCAAAGCTTCAAAAATGCTCTTAGGCAATAATAATAATAATACAGATCCATCAAGTTTTATCCAAAATATTAAATAGGGTTAAGTGTTTAGAGGATAAGGAGCATTGGGTGGAGCAGCGACAACAAAAACAGAATAGATACTTTCTGGGTCGCTTCAGGACTGCAGAACTAGGAACAAAGAATAGAAGTTATAGAGAAACCAATTTTGCTGGATTTAAGATACTAATAATTAGAGCTGTCCAGCGAAGAAGGATGAAGGAAACCAAATATTTTCCACACCGACGCTGCTTTTTTAGGATATTGGTTTTAAGCTGTTTATTACAAAACTAAAGACTCAGAAAGAACATTTGACTCTCCCCTTTTACCTGCCCAGAGATTCGGACAGAAAAATCTACTGCAGGAATGAGATCTTAGGATGTTCACCTTAGCCTCATTTGAATTAAATATGGTAAATAAGAGGGCGGGTCTGTCAGCAAGATACCCTCTGTGTCCCACTGCTTCTGAGTCACCCAGCAAGAATTTTCCTGCCACTGTATGTTCTCTTCCTCAACTATCACCCATTCTTGCTTCTGAAATCTAATACCCCATCCTCCCCCTTTTCTCCTTCATCCAAAATGTCTTATATACCCAATGTCGTCTCACTGTCTTTAGAATTTTTTATGCTTCTGTGAATTTCCCATGTGCATGTATTAAACATCTGATTTTCTCCTGTTAATCTGTCTCTGTTGATTTGATTATCACCGCAGCTAGAAAGTAGAAGGTGGGAGGAAACGTATTAGTTTTTTTTTTAGCCCCTACAAGGATGAGCTGAGGTACTGAGCCCCCACCTCCTGGAAATTTTAAGGAAAGGTGAAATGGCCATCCACCCAGTGTAAAAATAAGATTTCTGCACTTGGTAGGAATATAATAGAGCTGATCTTCAAAATCCCTTCTAAACTAAGAATTCGATGAACAAAATCAAAGATGGAATGTAACTAAATTTGCGTTGTGCCCTTTTCTGTGGCTATTTTCCGGATGTATTTCCCAGCAGGCTCTGAGATGTCTATAGAAAAGCTGTTTTGCTTCTCCTGTAAGCCTTCCAGGTCTCTGACTCCTCACTCTCCATTGATCTCAATGGGTCCGGTGTGAATCAGAACCACCCAGACGGCCAGACCAAGCCAAGAGGGTCTGCATCCACAGGGTGGTCTCGATGGCGTCCAATCACTAGACTCCCCTGGGAACGCTGGGAACTAGATGCGCCCACAGGGGTCTCCCGAGGGAAGCAGGAAGAGCTGAGAAAGCCGTAGCAAGTTTTTTCCGCGGTCTGTAGAAGGATATCCTTCCTTCCTCAGAAGTCTACCTCCTGGGAGGTAGCCAGCATCTGGTCTAGGATGCGATCTGCTCTGGGTTGGTCCTTGATGGCCTTCTGCCAACTCCCAGGACAGTTTAATGCCCTCGAACAATGTACAGTCTGGGGGATCCTCTGACCAGGACTCGAGACCGGATGTCCTGTTGCCCTCCAGACAGCACTCCACCCCTGCCCCACTCTTCGGAGTCTGGGGTGGAATTCGATCCTCCTCTGAGGGTAGAAGGCAGCGGGGGGAGAAAATATAACCCTTGCATTCCAGTACTGTCAAAGACTTACAGCTGCAATCTAGAAAAACCGCCACAGCTAAGGTACTCTTTGACTACTTGGAGGAACAGGGGAAAGCAAGAATCAGAACAGCATTTTTTAAATGGCCCTCAAAGTCCAGGGAAAGTATATTACACTGTAGTTTATAAAACTAAATACTGCACAAATAATACAATTCATGATGGTTTACGCCCCCGGAATTGTCAGTGTTTTCTATTTGCTGACTGATTAAATATTGCTTATTAGTTTTAATCTGCACAGAACAAGATTTGTACTAGCTTCACAGAATACCATTACTACCAACTTGATAATGGCTTCCCTAATCCACATGCGTGTGATCTGGAAATAGCAAACGTTTTAAGCAAATGTGGGAATAATTCCCTGCATCTTAAGAAGTTGCCCTTG
>NW_011889064.1:1367977-1370876 GCF_000151845.1 Pteropus vampyrus
TCTGTGAATTTCCCATGTGCATGTATTAAACATCTGATTTTCTCCTGTTAATCTGTCTCTGTTGATTTGATTATCACCGCAGCTAGAAAGTAGAAGGTGGGAGGAAACGTATTAGTTTTTTTTTTTTAGCCCCTACAAGGATGAGCTGAGGTACTGAGCCCCCACCTCCTGGAAATTTTAAGGAAAGGTGAAATGGCCATCCACCCAGTGTAAAAATAAGATTTCTGCACTTGGTAGGAATATAATAGAGCTGATCTTCAAAATCCCTTCTAAACTAAGAATTCGATGAACAAAATCAAAGATGGAATGTAACTAAATTTGCGTTGTGCCCTTTTCTGTGGCTATTTTCCGGATGTATTTCCCAGCAGGCTCTGAGATGTCTATAGAAAAGCTGTTTTGCTTCTCCTGTAAGCCTTCCAGGTCTCTGACTCCTCACTCTCCATTGATCTCAATGGGTCCGGTGTGAATCAGAACCACCCAGACGGCCAGACCAAGCCAAGAGGGTCTGCATCCACAGGGTGGTCTCGATGGCGTCCAATCACTAGACTCCCCTGGGAACGCTGGGAACTAGATGCGCCCACAGGGGTCTCCCGAGGGAAGCAGGAAGAGCTGAGAAAGCCGTAGCAAGTTTTTTCCGCGGTCTGTAGAAGGATATCCTTCCTTCCTCAGAAGTCTACCTCCTGGGAGGTAGCCAGCATCTGGTCTAGGATGCGATCTGCTCTGGGTTGGTCCTTGATGGCCTTCTGCCAACTCCCAGGACAGTTTAATGCCCTCGAACAATGTACAGTCTGGGGGATCCTCTGACCAGGACTCGAGACCGGATGTCCTGTTGCCCTCCAGACAGCACTCCACCCCTGCCCCACTCTTCGGAGTCTGGGGTGGAATTCGATCCTCCTCTGAGGGTAGAAGGCAGCGGGGGGAGAAAATATAACCCTTGCATTCCAGTACTGTCAAAGACTTACAGCTGCAATCTAGAAAAACCGCCACAGCTAAGGTACTCTTTGACTACTTGGAGGAACAGGGGAAAGCAAGAATCAGAACAGCATTTTTTAAATGGCCCTCAAAGTCCAGGGAAAGTATATTACACTGTAGTTTATAAAACTAAATACTGCACAAATAATACAATTCATGATGGTTTACGCCCCCGGAATTGTCAGTGTTTTCTATTTGCTGACTGATTAAATATTGCTTATTAGTTTTAATCTGCACAGAACAAGATTTGTACTAGCTTCACAGAATACCATTACTACCAACTTGATAATGGCTTCCCTAATCCACATGCGTGTGATCTGGAAATAGCAAACGTTTTAAGCAAATGTGGGAATAATTCCCTGCATCTTAAGAAGTTGCCCTTGATTTTACTCAATCATCTCCCTGAGGGCAGTTTTACTAGGCCAGTTGCCTGTACAATGAACACAGGCTGATTACATTTAAATCTCTTCCAACGAAATGCATTTCTAAAGGAAAAGTTTAATTTTGTCAGACAAGCTGCATCATGTCATTTTCCTCATCTTGTTTATGTGGGGGGGAAAAAAATCTACCAGTATCTATGTTGAAATAGGCCACACCTCAACCAAAATGCTAACCTGAAAGAAAAAAAAAAAAAGGCAAACAGAAATCACCTTCTTCCTTTCTTCAGACTCACTTCATGATTAGCAGGAATGTTTGCATTTGTACAACCGATTTAGAAAAGAGCGAGAAGATAAAAGTTCCAAAACAATCACTGCCTTTCATGCAGAAAAATTCCATATCCACCTAAAAAAAAAATGTATCATTTCTGATACATCAACTCTTCACTCAGAAAAAAAATCAGCCGTTTCTGGAGTGGAAGCACAAAGCCATTCAATGTTTTTATTCCAGGAACAGATCAAGTTCCCCTGCCCCACCCTCTCCCCAGTACCCAGGCTCCCTCCTGCCTCTCCTATTCTGCACATCTGGCCTAGCAGAGAAGGAGCTCTGGAATCCACATCAGCCTCCTGATTCCATCAAACAAACCCCTCCCGAGTCTTATTTGAAACACCAGTTGCTTCTCTCTCTTTCTCTCTCTCTCTCTCTCCTCCTTTCTCCCTCCCTCTCTAACTCTAACGGTTTCCTTTAAAGAAAACCCACCCCGCTCCTCCCATCCTGTGGGGAGAAAAAACACTTTTAAACAGAAGTGAATGAACAAACGAAAGGGCAGTAGTAAAAGCAGCAGCAAAAATAAACTGAAAAGCAGACATCTATCCACCGTCAGCCAAAAAAGGCCAGCAAACAACTAAGAAGCAGAGAAAGAATTCAAGTCTTGAAGCAATTTGAATCAAAATGGAGGAATGGGAAACATCTGGCAAAGAGCGGTATGTCATTTCAGAGGTATGCAGTGCTTCCTCCGTAAAGAATATCCTATCCAGGTGTGTTCCAAAGTCCTCTCTCCCTTCACATCTTCAGAGCAAGAACCCAGTTACTGCAAGACATAATTGCAGCCCAGTACTGCTGATTTCCTCGACCGCCCCCTTCCCCACCATCAAAATATACTTTTCTAGACCTTATGGAAAAAGTTGTCTCAGTATCTACTTTTAGCCAGAAGTTTCGAGGATTCGACTCAAGGAATCAAAGAAAAACAGCAAAGGAAAAAAGAAAAAGAAAAACTTAGATGAGGTAGAAGAAAAGACAGCAGTGGAAAGTCCAGAGAAAATGCTCAGTTTCTCTGCAGTGTTGGGAGCTATCTTACCTGAGGGTCCCAGCGACTGAGGGGCAGGAGCTGGCAGCTGCCTGGTCCGTCCGCTCTTCTGGAGGTTTGTGACTGCAGTGAGGGGAGGGACCTGCCTCCCGAGGTTATAAGTTTCCTGCGCTGGTGTGCTGGGGTGTGTGATGGGCGGTTTCTTTTCACTGTGTTTTAAAGGAGTTTCTATGAATCAGTCTG
>NW_011889064.1:1370926-1403727 GCF_000151845.1 Pteropus vampyrus
TGGGCGGTTTCTTTTCACTGTGTTTTAAAGGAGTTTCTATGAATCAGTCTGTCTGCCTAAAAAAAAAAAAAAAAAAAAAAGATTTGTTGGTAAGCTACGCCCTGCTAAGTTGGCAGTCAGTCAAGAGGCTGGGAGTGAGCCATCAATTCAAAGAAGCCTGTTTAGGCTCCTTCTGACTCAGACACACAGACCACAGTGGAAAAAGGAGTGACATTGCTTCAAATGAGTAATATGAGTCACACAAATAGATCTGTTTACCGAAGCCCATTCCTCCTTACCAAAAAGACCTGGTTACCATGGGGATAAGTCAAAACACAAGTTATCTTCCCAAACTCTCATCTGAGGAGGAGGAGGAAAAGGGACAGCGTCCTGCCCATTGAAATCCTATCTAATCATCAAAGGAGATTCCCATTCTTCCTCCCCCATCAAACACCTCGGGCTGCTGCTCACAGTCAAGAAAGATCAGATTTATTTCTTATTTACTTCCCTGCCTGACCCTGGTGCACTGTCCTGTGGGTGGATGTAAGGTGAGGCCCTGGAAGCAGAAGGGGACACGCCAAGAGCCCTCGTAACCCTCTCTCTGAAGGATGGGGCACCGGTTGGAGAGCAGACTGGTTTTTCATCATGATCTGTGAGTGCCCATGTGGACTCCACATATTCGAGAGGAGGTCCTCTGGCTAAGAACTTTGCTCTCTGATCTCCATGCACTAATCATGTGGACCTTGCTCCACAATTGACTTTCTTGTGCTGGGCCCAGAGAATGATCTTCACAACCTCCCTACACCACTCCTCTCTCACTCAGTACTGGAGCCAGGAGGGGCCCTCCAAGTCAACTAAGGTGTTCCACTGCAGAGGAAAGCCCAAATGCCCAAGTTCAAGCCCAGCTCTCCACTTACCATCCGTGTGACTGTGGGCAAATCAGCCTCTCCATGCCTCAGTTTCCTTGTGCATAAAATGGGAGTAGAAGGTGCCTATCCCATAGACTTGTGGTAAGAAATACACGTAGAGAGCTTATAACCATGCTTGGCACGTAGTAGCACTCAGGGAGTGTTAACTATAATAATTATTTTACTGAAGAAGAAACTCAGACCCAGAGAGGTAAAGTGGCTGTTCCAAGGAGACGCAGTAAATTAGCAGTAGCAGCTTGATCCCGAGTTTGCTACATCCAAGCATCATCAATATTTCTGTTATTCTCTGCTCTATCATGATAACCTATTTCAATTCAAATTATTCTTATATAGTTATTTATTTAGTCATTCAACCAACCCATCTACAGGTCACCATGCATTCAGAACTGTCAGAGCAATTGGGTTGCAGATGCGAGCAAGGTCCCTGTGCTCTTGAAGCTTAGATGCCGTTAAAACATAGAGAACAGACTGGCAGCCATTCACTAAAATATCGATTAAAATTTGGTGGTAAAATTATAGATGAATTTTAGTTTCTTCTGGGTCACAATTCTGTATTTTCTAAATCTTCTGAAATGAACCTATATAACTTTGGATTTTAGGGGAAAAAAAATTTTAATGGAAAGGAGAGAAAATTTTCTGAAGTAGGTGATAGGAAAAACGCCACACACACACACACACACACACACACACACACAAAACACACACATACAAACACGCACACACACAAACACACAGACTGATTTGGTGCTGCATCTTCCCAAGTCCAAAAACTGAATTCTGACCTGTAAGGATGGGACAGTGTCGATTTTTCATTAAAAACTGATGATATGACAGCAAATTGTGTCAGTTTCTTAGACCTTTCCTCACCTCGCTCGTTTGACAGTAAAAATGCCTGTTTGAGAGGAGCCACTCCCAGCAGTGGTTTTGTCTCGGTGATCTCTGAGCCCAGTAACCCTTTGGGGGCAAAGGATGGTGAGGCCCAGGAGCCCTTAGCAGTTATAAGGGTGGGATGATGCACATTCTCTCTGAGCAACAGTCTGCCACTCTCCCTGGCCTTCTCTCACCCTTCGGTTAGCCTTTTCCCCCCAAGGCCTTCTGCCAGTTTCAATCTCTCTCTTCCCCTAATAGCATGTAAGACAGGGCTGGGCTCCAGAGGTAGAGTCCTGGGATGCTGAAGAGCATCTGGTCCGGTGACATTTTTTAAAGAGAAATCAGAAGCCAGGGAAACTTGGAGGAGAGGCATTCTCCTCCTGTCCCCCTCTCAGGGTTAACAAAGAAAAGAAACACAAACTTTTCTTAAGGTACTTGAATAGAGGAGTATTTGGTCTTCCTCAATTCTCACACTGGGTTTGAAAGGAAGAAGGAATGGATTGAGGGAGGCATTCTGAAAATGGGACTCAGAAAACGGGAGTTCTAGTTTTCCTCTCCCCCTGCCCGGCATAGGGTGAATAAGTGGTCTGCTCTCCTGCATTTCAACCTTAAAAATGAGTAGATATCATAGCCTTCCAAATGGACCTAATAAATTTCACTTTCTTAGGTGTTTTGGAGATGTTCAGGGTTTGGAGAAAAAGTGTTAACTCCTGTGAGCTCTTAACACACACACACACGCGCGCGCACGCACAGACACACACACACACACAGTGATGCCATCTAAAGCTCAGTTGTGTAAATATTTTTTTAAAAAAAATTTGCCAGTCCAGGATTTCTAAAGGCTCATAATTAACCCTTAAAATGTCACCACGCTCATTTTATAAAACAAAGTTATCGAGTCTGGGAAGGAAACTAGATCTGTTCTAGCTGAAGCTCCAGTTCATTTTGCTTTTTAATCTGGAAGGGATTAAAATGTTAAATAAGCCTGTTTCTTTCCATGGCCACGAGCTGGACCATGTTAAGTCGACAGAGAGCAAAGGGTTCAGAGGTCTAAAACCACATGGGGCTGGAGAGTGTGGCTTTCTGGAGTCTACGACCTTTTCGAGCAATTTGGCATCATATGCCTTTCTGCTCTGGGCTCCCCACTTCCCTCATTCAGAAGGCAGATTAGATAAGTTCACTTCCCATAGGAGTAAAGAACTGGGCAAAGTTTCCTTTGACCCCAATAAACTCATATATTCCTGAGAATGAATGTCCCCTCTTGTCCAGAGCCACAGTCATCCTCAGGCATGGGAATATCTTCTCCACCTTCTGCAGCAGTAAGAATCAACTTCTGGCGCGATGCTTCCTGGGATATATTTTCAAGTTTGAACTGATGTAAACAATTTTAACAAATGTGTGAATCAAGGGCTTTTAATGACTGAATATAAAGAGAAAGCTCCTTAGGTAGGTCTGGCCATCTATAGCCCCCAGAAAAGAAAACTAATAATAGCTTGAACTTGTTTTGGCTCAAACTTGGTTACCAAAAGGAATCTCAACATGTTCCCCAAAGCTATGCAGGGGATGTCAACGTTCATATTAGCAAACACTGCTTGAAAGGTAAATCGAATTTAAAAAAATGTTATGCAGCCTCTTCTAAAGCCAAATAAATGTGTATTCCTTGCCACATTGTTTGAAATTTGAGAATTTTCCAGAAATTTCAGATTCCGCCCTCTTCCCTTGCTGTCACTTCTTTCTGCTATGCCCCTCTCTTTATTTCTCCCTCAGGCTGTTATCTTCCTGCTTTTACTGTTTGCTTTCTTAAAATTTTCTCAGTAAGATGTAATTTTAACATAATTTTGCAAACTGAGAAGTCTCTAAAATCCCCTTACCCTCCCCCTTTCTCGTCTCTTAGCTCGTCCTGAAACTGCTTTCGAAAGATAAAATTGATGAAACTCCAAGAGCTTCGAGAATGTGGCCCATTGCCCTGACACTCCCGGCTGGTGGAAATTCTCGATAACAAAGCAATGTACATGGCTGTAGAAGAGACGTGTGTTGACAATGACATCTGAACCTGTGAGGGGAAATAAGACAACCCTGCCACCTTGGACAGTTACCAGATTGATAGTAATTGCTGTAATCAGCTTGTTCGGGCAGCTAGGATGTGTATAGATGGTCGAAATGGCTGAAAAGCAGAACTTCTAAGTCATGTCCACATGGGTCCAGCTTCACAGCCAAAGAAGAATAACGATCAAACAAAATAAGAAGTGAAAAGATCCTGTCTTTCTCCAACTAACATCAACTGCAACACTAGGAAGGAAATCTTAAAGGTAGATCGCCTTCTTCACTCTGTCCCTCATCTTACTGAACTCATGGTTCCTAATGCTTAATGCTATTTCAGGTAAAGAACTCATGGTTCCTAATGCTTAATGCTATTTCAGGTAAAGAACTAAATATTTATGAGTAATTAAAGAGTGACCGCCCCTCCCTTTGCATACAGCAGGCAGCAGGTCCAGGAGGTAGATGCTGACTAGGTAACAGGTATCCCATTAAAATCTAATATGTTTCATCAATGAAGTATCCAGTCCCCAAGTAAAAGAATCTCATACCCTCCTTCAAGATTTTCCCCTCAAACTTGGGTGTGGGTCAGAGCACCCTCTACCTAAGCTCCCGCAGCTCTAAGAAAAGCAGTGAGCACACACTTTTAAATTTTCCCTAGGAAAACTGTCATGGAAGGGAACCCGGTAGCCCATCCTAAGGAGGCTTAAAATGTATTTCTCACTGAAACTTTGGGGTCAGCAGAGCACACAAGGCAGAGGGACACTCTAGAAGTGACCTTTGAGGCTAAGTTAGCACTTTCAGGGTCACAGATTCTTTCCTGGTGAAAACAAATAAACACTAAGTAGAGGACGCAATCATTCAGCCTCATTGGAAACTCTTTCCGGTTAAATTTTAGAATAATAGGCTGAATATTTTTAAGTCTTACAAGACTTAAATAGCCTCTTTCAAATCCTTAAGACTCGCATGCACGCACAAACACAAGGGGGCATTTGCCATTCCAAACACACAGAGGCCAGGTTTACCCTCGTCATTATGGGTGATATGTAGGACGGTGCCTCAAGGCACGCAAACCCGGCGGAGTCTGTGGCCACAGGATTCACAACCATTCTTCTCTAGCAGGGCTGGGTGAATGCTGGCAAACACACAAAGCTCCTTTTCCAGACCCTACACTGATCATCTCCCTTTGGTTAACACACCATGCCTTCAGCCAAATTACAGTGCTATCCCATATGATTTACTCAGTTTCGTTTGCCTAATTATAATTTCACCTTGCCATACTCGCCTGTGATTACACCCAAGCATCTTAATTAAAGTTGGGGGTCCCTAAATCTCTGCTACCTTTTATGACTATTTTTAGGGCGGTCACATCCACAGAGACTCAAACTAATCACTCTATTCTTCTTAATTTTTATTCTTAAATAAAGACTTTATTTTTGATATTCTGAGGGCATCTTAATGTACCCTTTGTACTAAGAACTTCCGTTTGAAGATCCCAGGCATCATCCTCTCCCAAATACCCTTCCTTCTGGATTGTGTGCTGGGCAGCACTGACCTATTATTGATGGGAAAACAACTATAAACCAACCAGACATGGGGAGGTTCACTGCCACCATCCTGCAAACCTCTGGGACTGCACATAGGATCCATGACCCAGAAAAAGGATAATTTCTGATACATTATCTTTGAACAAAATCCCAATGATTCACGAAAGTATAAATAAGAAAGTTAAAATCATCTAAAACCTCACCTCTGAGACAATTATTATAAATATTCTTTTATATATATGTATGAAATATACAAAAGTTGACAGCTTCCATGTCAATAAACGTAGATCTACATTGTTATTTTTAATGGCTACAAAGTATTTCATTATGTTCATCTTCCATAAAGTATTTTTAAGTTCCTTATTAATGGATAATGGATAATCATTTTGCTTTGATTTTTTTTTTTTGTCACCATAAACAACACTGTGGTGAAACTCCACGTACGTAACATATCTGTACATGTAATGACATAATTGTCATCTTATTGAATATTCTGTCCCCCATTCTTTGGATTGGCATTTGGTACAGATTTTATCACTCGATCCTATGCAACCTTAGAAAACTTACTTAAGCTCTTGGGATCCTATTCCTTATGATCTCAAGGGTCCCTTCTAGTATTTTTTGAAGGTCACTTTCCCAATTGTAAAAGCTCATGTGAAGCATGTATAAATGGATGCCTACCAACTCTCTCTAGCTTCTTCCTTCTCCTTTTAATCTCATAAACAATGACAGTTCATATTCTTGTCCTTCTGATCTTTCATCTGAGAACATGGGTCCGAATGGGACTGCCCAACCCTAAAAATACAAGGTTGGGTGGTTGCCAGGAATTTGAGATTTTAAAGATTCTTTAGTTCTGGCCGAATCTCCATGGGCTGCTTCATTAGTGTTCTCAAGCTTGAGCACACCCATTTCCCAAAATTCCAGGCTCATGGCATCATTTCGCCCTCATTGTATGCCTTAATCCCATGGCTCAGGATGTGACCCTAGACAGTTGCACAGGATGGAGCCCATTCAGAACTCAGAGAGGCCACAGAATCTGTGCCAGAGATCTGTCCCTGATGAGCTTATAGCACATTGCCTCCTGGTGCGGTACCCTCAGCAAACTGGATGCAACGAAACAGGCAAGTCTGTGCTGGTGGAGCCTTTGCCAAGGAATTTCCAGCCATAGCTCAGAAGCAATAAAATGCAAAGTCCATACTAGCTGGTGACTAGTGACAGCTGCACAGACTCTTTAGCCCCATGCTGGCTGATATGGGCAGAGCAGGGGCTGACTCACTGGGCACTGGCTATTGGACTATCCTCAGCTTGCTGGGCGAGTGCCCTGTGAACCACTCTGAAAATTCAGGTCCAAAATAGTGTAAACTCCAGGAGGGAGGCCTGCTAAAAATAATAATTACAACAGTAAAAACCTTTGATTTGTATGGCATCTATGGACATACATACATTCCTTGTATTTTAACCTCTTTTTTTAAAAAAAAAATCTTAATGGAAGGATAAAATTGAGGCTCAGAAAGCCCTTATTGCTTGACCAAGGCAACAGAACAATTAAGGAACAACAGCATCTAGGTTTCTTAGGTTGTTTTATTTTAACTCTTTGTTTGCTGTAACTTTTCTCTTACCTTTTTATGGCTTATGGAAGCTATAAAGCGTCTGCTGTAGATCCAGTATGGTCCAAAATGGTAAAAGACTTCTAGTATGTGGGGTGGGTTTTAGTCCAGTTGACTGCTATCCAAATCAGAGCTTCCTAGACACTCACAGAGCAGCTTGTGATTCCAAGAGACCTCCATTCCCAGCACCAATGTTCTCTGAGTGGAAATTCACCCAGGCAAACATCTGGGTTCCTCATTCCAGGCTTATCTTGCCTGCCTGGTGATCTGATGAGAACAAACCTTCCCAAGGAAATTTGCCTGAGCATCCTGCTCTACCAAATTCACAACAGTGAACCAGCTCAAGCTCGGGTTCCAGGCACCCTTTGAACATACTGAATATTTTCTCCCAGAAAGAACTCTTAGTTAAAGAATTAAAGATTATAAGGGCTTTATGACAGAAGCTGTACATCTGATGAATAGAATAGGGGAAGGATTTAAGGACACAGTTAAATTATCTTATCAAAAGAGAACATAAATTGTTTTCGGAGTACATAGAGGGGCTGCATCTATGGGATTTAAAAAGAAATTATGGACAGAGAAAGAGCAATAACAGTGATGTTTAGAATGTGGCAAAACACATAACATAAGGTTCTATTTGGGACAGTGGAGCACCGGTTGCCAGGGTAAGGAGATGCCATGCTGTGGAAAATCCACATTGGGGGTATGGAGACACTCTGGTGACAAAAAGCACAGCCCCACTTGAGAGAGCTGGAGGGAACATTCTCCTGGCTGGGATGGGGCCATCCATCTATGCACATTCTAGAAAAGCAACACAGAAATCAATAAGAGCTCAATCATTTAGGCTGCAGCAAAGTAAGGCTGATGAGGGTAGGAGTTCTTTATTCGCAGATGCATCTCAAGCAGCTAGAGCAGTTCCTGGCACTTGGTAAGAATCCAGTAAATATTAACTGAGTGAATGAAACAAAACTTTTGCCTAGGTTTGAAAAAAGAATGTGGGGTACTTTCAGGAAGTAGGTATAGTGATTAACAGCATGTAATACTTCTCCCTTAATCCACTATAATAATAATAATAACAATAATAATACCAGAAATCAAGCAGGTCATTCACCACAACAGCAATGAGTAAACTAAAAAAGCAAGCCCAGGCTCATTTCACAAACATTGCAACACATTAAGATGAACAACTAGTGGGAAGGGACCTGGAAAAGATGTGGACAATGACAGTAACACTAGCATCTGCTACACTCTCAGCCATGCGCCCACTTATGCTGACCATTTTAATAGAGGACAAAGGGAAAACATGACTGCAAGAAAAAGGAATGTGTCATACAGTGAGCAAGCCACCTGGGCCTTTTTTTTTTTTTTTTATGGTGACATTGGTTAACGAAATCCAATAAGTTTCATCTGTACACTTTAACAGTCAGGCATATATATATATATATACACACACTGTGTGTTCACCTCCCATAGTTAGACTTCTTTCTGTCACCAGCCATCTGGGCTTTTAATTGTCTCAAAACTAAAAGCATCACAAAGGTCAGATCACAGAAATCACTGGGTCGAAGATAAGGCTCAACTCAAGTCATCCAAAATCATATTCATGCTTTTCCCTCTCACATGTGTACTTCTCCAGTGTTTCTTTCTTCTTTGCGGAGCCTTCCTTGACACCTCACTTTCTAAGACTGGAAGAGATGCTATTTGGGGCTCCAAATCTCTCTGTGCTTACCTTCTAACAGACCTTCTTGCTAAATTCTGGGCTCCTTACAGCAAAGTACCATGTTATTCCTTGATGTATCTCAGCTCCTAACACAATATCTTACATGCAGTAGATACCCAATGAACAATTGTCCAAAAATTAAATGAATTAATGGCTCCATCATCTACCCAGTCAACTTTCGCCCTCCATGTCAAAGCCACCAAGTCCTGTTTCATCCATTTAGAAAGTATTTCAGACCCAATCCCTCTGCTGCTATGGCCTTTGCTCAGGTCTTCTTTTGTCTAGACTATTATAGTGGCCTCCTAACATTGGTGTCCTTGTCTCTGAGTACTCTCTGTTCCAATCTGTCCTCCATACCAGACATGACAAAACTGGCAGCTCACACACATAATTTGTTTGACCCTGAAGAATTTCTAAAAATAATCCAAGTTACTTCCCTGCTTTTTAAAATTAAGAAATTTCAAATAAAATTTTGGCTTTCCACATGGCTGTAATAAGCCAGGAAGAGCTGGAGGCAAGGAGCCTGCCACCTTCAGCAGAGACATTCCCCTTCTTCTCACTTGGCTTTACGGGCTTGGTCCCCTGTGGGTGTAGATGTTTGTGGCTCCCGCTCTGTCCTACAACCAGAGGTATCTGCATGAAACACAAATATGATCAAATTGGATCACATGGCTGCAGTCTAACTTTGCTGGCAAAATAAAATCATGGTACACAAGGCTCATCACATGCCAGCTGCATCCACCCCCTTCTGCCCACACTGCACCTTGAGCATGCTGAGCATTTCTTACCCTTGACACTCTGTTCAAGGTCTAATTTCCAGCTTGAGTGCCTGGCCCTGTGCTGCAGTGGTCAAAAAAAAAAAAAATGTGCTAGAATCAGACTACTTCTGTGCAAACCCTCTCTAAGCCTTCATTTCCTCTTTGTTAGTTGACACCTCCTGGGGTTATTGGAGGAGCAAATAAACAATACCTGTAAAGTTTTTAACATGGGGCCTGGCACATAGCAAGGGCTTAACAAGTGATACTCGTGTTTTTGTTGCTGTTGTCCTGCCCTTCTCTCTCTGAAGAAATGCTGTTCTACCTCCAGAGCCAGTTCAAAAATCACCTCAGTGAAGGCTTCCCCATCTCTCCACCCTACCCTAAGCAGAATGAGTAATTCCTTCCCATGAGCCAGAGGGTTCTGCACATCCTCTAGGATGGGGCTGACCACACCGTCTCACCCTTAGCTGACCTGTGTCCAATGCCTCTGTGCACCACGCACTCCTTAAGGGCCACTTTGGGCATCTTCGAATATCCAGTGCCTGGACACCATAGGTACTCAATGTTTCCTGGAGGAGCTGGGTTGGATATGAAGACAAACAGCCAGAGGGGTCAAACAATTTTTTTCCCAGAATACTGTACATAAAAGATTGTCATGTGATGCCATTTGCCACTTGAACACACTCAATAAGAGAATAAAAAGGAGAAGGATAAGTTCAGAGCGTTGAAAGCAAGGTACATCACTTAACTGTACGACTTTTACTTCTCTGAGCCTCAGTTTTCTCATCTGTAAGATGGAAATAATAATGCTTTTCCCACCTCCATGGAATAGATGAGGATCTAATGAGGGAAACATAGGTGAAGACATTTTGCAAACTATAAAACTTTTGTTCCAGTGCCTAGCAGAAGCTGTGACCCTTATTGTAACTATGAGAATTGGAGAATAAAAAATGAATTTTTTATAGGATCTGGATTACTAACATACAGTTATAAAGTGTAGTGTGTTTAGGAAAGTAGAGAATTAGCCCCCAAAACAAATACCAAAAATCCATGATGGGACTTGGCCGAGAAGTTGGGCTTGGTTTGAATCTCAGCTTTTCATTTCGAAGGACTCTGGGCAAATTCTTAACCATTCCAAGCCTCATTTCCTTTATCTCTAAAATGAAGAGAGTAAAATCCATCCCAGGAGGTTAAGAGGAAGATAAAAAGACCTAACCTTTGTAGAAATCTTGAACAATGCTTGAAACCAAGGCTCTCAATAATGTCTACAGACTCAATGAGTGATAATCAATGGGTATTAGATAAAAGAAAGATAGAAACACCAACTTGAATTTAAGTATATTAATAACATTAGAATGAAGGCGTAATATGTATTTCTGATTTGGGATGGAAGGGAATTGAGTGTTTAAGGCCCTCTACCCAAGTGGAAGCCCTCGGCAGCCTTGCTCCCGATCACTCATCTGGATTTCTGCAGTCACTTCCTCTCTTATCTCCCCACTCCAGGCACCTGCTTCTGACTCTTCTTTGCTCTTCTCAGAGTGGTTTTCCAAAACTACCATGTCTCTCTTCTATGGAAAGCGGTTCAATGGCAGCCCCTTGTCGTTAGGATACAAACCCACTACTTAGCCAGCATGCAAGGTCTTTGATGGTCTAATCATACCTATCTTACTGGTCCCACCTCTCACCAACCTGTTACCTCCACCCTCGCACTTCATATCCCTGCCATGTGGTTCTAGCACACCTCCATGCCTTCAATGTCCTGCTTTAATGAAATACCCTTTCCTTCCCACCTGGTCTCCAAGACTCAGCTTCTCCAGGAAGACGCTCTCCACCCCAGAGTGGATTTGGTTTCCCTCCTAAGAGCTCCCACAGCCTCTGGACACACCTGTCTTTAGCACCATCACAAAGAAGCACAGTATCCATTTACTCATTTGTCTCTTCTTTCCATCAGATGGTGAGATTGTGGAAGACAAGGATGGTCTTTTGTGTTTGAATCATCACCAATTACCAACCATGCCTAAGCGTAGTTGGTGCTCTATTATTTTTATTGAATGAAATATATTTATAAATGAATGGATGACTATGAAAATGTACTATAAATAGGTTAATTTCCCTGCCCCCTCCACAAAAACCACTCATCTCTGTCTTTAGCAGCTTACCTTTACAAACATAAAGAAGTCAAAAATTAAGCAATAGTGGATGATGAGACCGTATAGCATTGTGTTCAAGCACACAGACAATGGTGCTAGACAGAGGCTGAGTTTGAATTTTGACCCTACCACTTACCAGCTGTGAGAACTAGGTGTATTATGTATCCTCCTTAAGGCTCAGTTTCCTTCTCTGCAAAACAAATATAATGAGAATACGCTTCATAAAGTTTTTATGGGAATAGACATGATGCAGATAAAGCAGAGTGCATAGCATGTAGTAAGTGTTGAATAAATGTGAAAAATAAATTAAGGGTTAAGAAGTTTCAGTAACTGCTTGCCTGTTAGATTTATGGGAAGCAAAGAGAGGCCTGAGTCACCACCATGATATAGAATCTAGATCACACGTGGGAAGGACAGTGTACAAAGCCGCAGAAATGCTTGTCCCCTATGCAGAAAGGGAGTCCTGAGTGAAGAGCATGCCCACTGGCACATTGGCTGAAACACTCAAGAAACCAAATGTGATATTTGCAGCAAGTCCTAATCTTCACACCACTGAGAGTGTTGGCCTCTATCACCCTCCATGGACCTTTAATTTGCCCTGAAACACTCAGCCCTCTCCATCCCATGCTTTATTTCCCAACCTTCCAAGTGCCTTCTGGTCTTCTCGACTCACTATGCATTCCATCAGAACTTATGTAGGCCAGTTTTAAAGGCCTGAAATTTCTCATGGTGTCATAGTCAGGTTTATCAGGATTTTATCATATGGCTTTTGAGCATCACATGGGTCAACTGCCAAAATCGGTAAGGGAGTGGAAGAAATAATGCATGGGAAGGGTTGAAGTCCCGGGGCCAGCTCTCCTCAGTTTCCATCCTGAGTGTCACTTCTCAGGGAAGGACCGACAGACAATCATCAATTCTGTAATGCTGGTGAACTAGCACTTTCTGCTAAGATGGTTTCCAAGAGCCTATAGCTCCTTGGCCAATGCTTTCCTTAGACCTTCTCCTTGGCCAGCCCCATCTACCTTCTCCTGCCTCTTCTCGACTTCTCTTTCCCATCGGCAGCCCCAAGGCCCTAGAAGTACTCTCTGTCCTGGCGGCCCCAGGTCAGAGTGCACAATCCAACAATACACAGTGTCTGTCACAAGGGTGAATCACTTAACTTCTCTTTATCTCCATTTTGTCACTTATCCCAGGCTGAGAGCTCTACAGTGAAATATAAGTTTGACTGCTGTTAGCACTCCCTCAGCCTTATGAGATTCCCAACAACCATAGGGTGCCCATCATTCTACTTCATGTAGCTATGCAATATCATGATAATGAGAATAGTGGGTATGACTTTCTGAGTGCTTTATGTGTACCTTACAACAGTTCTGGTTTTTTGTTTTTGTTTTTTTAAGATAGTATTCTCAATTTAGAGATGAGGAAACCGAGGCTCTGAAAATTAAGTAGCATGCCAAGTCACAAGATTAGTAAGTGGCCAAGCAAGACTTGAACTCATGGCCCTCTGGCTGAGGGCAGAGCCCCATTCTTCTGCCCATGCCACTTCCCCAGCGAACTCTGCTAGAGCAAAACACACCCCCACACCCGTGCTGCCTCTCAGTCTCAGATGCAGTGATGGGGACCCCCAGACATCCCCGGTAAATTTCTGCTTGTTGATGTGTCTACCCAAAGGGTATAATTAAGCAATGTAATTGTTTTTCTTTAAAGTGAGTAACATGAGCCACAGAGAAAACATTTATTGCCATGTACAGAATTTCAACATAACGATATCAATTTCGTTCCTCTCATTCCTTCTTCTAACTAAATAAAGCTTTCTCCACTTTCAAAGGTTTAGATTTAACCTCACCCCTGCATAAATTTCCTCTGGCTACTCACTGATCTACCCTTTTGTTAAAGTACTTATCCAGCCTGGACCATGCAATTTCAGTACTTTTATCTTTCACATTTTTATTCAAATGTCATCTTCTCAGTAAGAACTTTTCTAGTCACTTGTTCTAAAAAGCAACCCCTCCCCAATACTTGCTATCCCCCTTCACTGCTTCATTTTTGCCCTAGGCACTCACACCATCTAGCATATATATACCCTACTATTTTTCCTAGTTATTCCCTGCCTTCCCCATTAGAGCATAAGCTCCCTGAGGTAGAAATTTTATTTATGATTTTTTTCACAGCTGCCCTCTCCAGAGCAGTGTATGATAGGTGCTCAGTACTTATTGTTTGAATGCTTGATGTGTTTTCTTTCTAGTTTACTTCAGCTAAGTTAGTTATTCCTCTTTAAAGAACTATAAAGTCCGCAAAGATAGTAAACAGATCTTATATATCTTCTGTATCCCCACAACACTTTGGAAGGTGCCAGGCACATAGACAGGAATTATTTTAAAAACTACTTGCCTGATTAATTGAGTAGTAAATTAAGCAAAATTGAGGGCCATAAGCCCTAGATTGAGGTTATGTGGATGTTTTCATCATTGTGAATTTACATCTGTTCAGAAGAGGATTTTAATCTTCATGGCAGCAGGTGGAGGTGGGCTGCTTCAGGGTAAAAACTGATTTAGTCTTTATTCCTCAATATTAACTGCTAGTGACCCTTTACCTTCTCAAATTATTTTGCTGTTCTCCCAGTTTGGGAAGCCCATTGGGTCCCTTTGGTAGTTGTCATTCTGACAGCTCCCTAATGCTAAGAGTGGAATTCAGCATGTTGTACAAATTCTTGTGCCCGCCAGGTCTAGGTGAGGATGCACATGTCCCAGACCAGTAGGAGTGACTGGCTCAGACTGCAAAGAGGTTTTGCCCCGGCTTTGCCTTCATGAGGCAGGATGGGCGTGTGCCGCCTGCACTACACACAGGCTGTGCCCAGGGAAGATCGCTGGTTTCCATGGCTATCTCACTCACAGTGTGTCTGTGTGTGCACGTGCATGTGCACGTGTGCGTGATTGTGTAATGAGCCAGCTCTGCCTGATTCAGAGCCCTCTCGAGATGGGCTGGCTCCTCGGGGAGCACCAGCTATTGAAATCTAGTGTGAAGGACCAGCCTTGACCCCAAGAGAATTCTCAAGGTGCCAAGTCAGAGGATTAGCTCCACCGGCCACCACCCAAATCAAGCCACATGCTGCAGTGGGTAGACAGTGAAATCATCTTTCCTTCTGGTTTTGGTGGTTACTGTTTTTAACACTGTTGAATGGCCAGGAAGAACCTGAGGGGAAGGTAGCCAGAGCAGCAAAGGCCAATTTCCTGGCTCAGGAGCCCCACAGCCCAGGCAGCTTCCTGTTTGCCAGAGGAGAGCTGGGGAAGTGGTGGGGGAGGGGTGCTATTCCCAACAGTTTAGAAGTTTAACAACACTTTAAGGAAAAGAAAGAAGACATCTTTAGCTCTGCGCTGGCTCAGTCTTCATAGCAATTATTTTCTCTGTTGGGTTGGGGTAGGGGAGGTTGATGGGCAGGAGGGAGCAGAAGTAGGGAGAACAGAATGAGAAAAAAGAAGTTTTAGCGGAACAGGATGGACTTAAAATTCTCCCTGTCTTTCATCTATCCGAAAACCAGCCTTTCCATGGGTGTAGGAGGCCACTACAACTTTTATATATTTATAGTATTTGGCAGATTTGTGGAACACAACTCTAACAATGCATTTTAAATGAAGCTAAATGAAATGCATTCCTAGTCCATGGGAAAGTTCTTTTTTTGTTTGTTTTGATTTGGGTTTTGTGTTTTTTGTTTTTGTTTTTTTTTTGTTTGGTTTTTTGGTTTGTTTTTTTTTTTTGTTTGTTTGTTTGTTTTTTTGATATAATATGTGGGGAGTTGGTGCTGGCTGAAGCATCACAGATAATTACAGTGTGTGGAGCAGACATGAGTCTGGGTGGGAGCCTAGTGACCCAGACCAGAATGGGGCAGTCACTCAAACTGTTCCCAGATCTTGGAGCCTCTAGGAGTGTCCACCTACCATGTTTTCCAAAGACTTTTGACGGCCTGGTTCTCTCCATCCATATTAGTGCCAGTGTAACTCTCTGTCCGTCAAAGGACACCAAGCATCAGGGCTTCTCAGGGATTTAGGTTCTGGAATCAGCATGCAGGACTCATGAGCCTAGATCCAACATTCTATTTCCTCTCACCTACCAATTATGTTGCAAAAGTTTCTGTGTCTGAACTCTAAACTATATTTATGTTATTCTCTAAAAAAAAAAAAAAGATACAGATCTAATGGAACTTCATTGGCCCATGTGGATATCTATACGTGCAACTTCTTTACTGATCTGACTGAATCTTGGTTTCCTAATTTGTAAAATAAAGGTATTGGCTATTGAACCGTATACGGGTTCTTCCAATTCAAACATTCCAAGATTCAACAAAAATTCATTCAGTATTATTCCTCCAAACAGATAAACTTTTTTTTTTTTTTTTTTTTCTCGTGAGCCCTGCTACTTGTTCCTCTGCCTTTCTTTCTGTTTTGAGATCTTTTTCTCCATTCCAAACGTATCAACACTAGGTCATCTTTTCAACTTCTCAGGGCTAGACTATTAGAGCTAGCTGTCTTCTTAGGGATTTCTTTGGTTTCGATTGTTTTTTATGTTAAGTGATACCACATGTAGCTGCTCAAAATAACTAGCTTCAAACATCATTTCATATCTGATTCAGGACCTGTATATGGCTCCTTAACTTCCCACTCCCACTCCCTCCTTTAACCCCATTATCACCTGCTTCAGCATGACATGGTCCTATGGTTCTAGTCATATTCATATCTTACCCAGCCTTCCATCCGCCTTGAAGATTCTCATCCCTTTGCCTTAACAATAACATTTCCATATGGTCTCCCCTACTGTCTGAACCAGTCTTTGTCCATCCTTCCTTCAAACCTCAGCCTGGCTACACTGCCAGGAGATGGACACCCATTCCCTTTAGTGCTCCCTTCGTATTCTTTTCTTTTGATAACAGACTGCATGTTATTCTCCAGTGGCTTTATGTTTGTTTATTTATTGAACATCCCCCCCTAAGGAAAAGTACAGGATTGTACCTGCCCTGTCTCTGCTCAAGTTAAATGTTGAAATGTCACAGCCCCTGCTTCCTTTCCTTGGTGTCCAATACAGTATGTGGCATGTAGATGTTCAATATTGTTGTTGGGTGATAGTTAATAATGAAGGAACCTAGGTGAATTCAAATCTGCAATTAAGTCAACAGCATCTGGACTCGCCCCATCCCACTGTGTATTCCCACTGCAGTGAGAGTGCATATCAAGGGCTGGGAATGCAAGTGAGGCTCATGTGCTGAGCCCATGGCTTGGTTATACAGATCAAGTTGAAGAGGGCTGAGTTCTCAGAGTGTTCTGCTGACAGTCTGTTCTTCAACAAGTGACCTTATAGCTCCCTGATGCTGAATGGAATTCTTGGTTTTTAATCCTATCTCTGCAAATTAGGGGTGAGACGATGAGGTCAAGGAATCCTGTGATGATAGAGTCTCCACAGAGGTATCATTTTATTTTTATAAATATGATAGTCTCTATAGACTCAACCAGTAAGGCAGTTTATACATAATGATAAAGATTCCAAGATGTTTGCTCATATTTCCTGAGCAAACGTCACGTATAACCTAAGGGACAAGAAGCTTTGCTCTCCCTCCACCAATACCAACTCCATTACTGGCAAAAACAGCCAAGAAGGGGGATCCTGGGAAAGATATGGCCTTCTCTCCTTTATTTACAGTTAATAAAGAATGAAAAAACACTTTTCAAAAAGTTTATTTTGAGGGCTCAGAAATTAAACCCTTTTCTCCACAGTCTTTTGGATTCAATAGCCTTCTTGTTGCCGTATGAAACCTTTCCTGTGCACCCTCCAGAAGCACCATTTTTTGTGTAAGACTGCAGAGTTACACTGTGACTTTCAGCTTTAAGGTTCCTGTCAGAGGACTAGTTGGATCTCCTCAGGATTGCCTACCAAGCTCCAAGAGCACAACAAAGATACTGATTGTCACCATAGGAAAAAAATGGCACTGCTGGCGCCCCACACTTGTGTTTGTGTGCCTCGAGTGCTCTATGGAAGGAAGCCAGATGCGGTGATAAATCTACCCTCAACCATGCTGCTACTCTATACTTATGTAGGCTTGTCCTTTGTGGCCAAGAGAGGTTGTTCTTGAAGGTGTCAGGGAATGTGCACAAGAAAATAAACTTGAAGAGACATGGTTTACACATTTTTTAACAGAAACATTATCTTCTTAAAAGTGTTAAAACGAATATCTACGCTTTTAATTGCTCAAGTCCTTGATCTTGTTTTATCTCACTCTGATAAGCCTAGCTCTTTGTTCCGTCACTCAGGGCCTAACAGCATCTCTAAGAGCAGGGTCATGAACTTGGAAGGAATCTCCTCAATCAGGTTTGGCTACAGAGTTAAATCAACCCACCAAATGAAAAGGGTGGTGCCGTTCGTTCACACACCCATGGCAAAAGTCATTCAGGAGGAAACATCTAATTTTCAACCCGAAATCTTCCTTTCAGTGTATAGTGGGTAATTCCAGCCTCTCAAGCTATATAACATGCTTTTCTTCTTCCTTTCACTTCATTACACCACCTATGAGACATATAGGCATTATTACTTTTATTAATAAAATGAATTCAAATAGATTGGTTTAGGCATTTGGGGATTTCTTGAAATCACAGAGGGCTCCCTGGGCTAACCTGGATCAGAACTAAAGTCTTTGAAGAAGAGGCTCTGGGATCTGGAGTCAGAGGGACCAGATTTAATCTGATTTCCAGCTGCAGGGTCTTAGGCAAGGCATTCAGCCTCTTTCAGACTCAGTTTCTTCATCTGTAAAATGAGGATAATACCATCTAGCTGATTGGATTGTTAGTAACAATAGGTGTGATAAATATAAGTAAATCGCTTGGCACATAAATATCCAATAAATGGTAGATTTAATCTAATAGATTAATATTAGCTGAATAGGTGCCATAGCACGCAGGAAAAAAAAAAAGAAAGAAAGCTCATGGATGTAGAGCAGTTCATTCCTGAGGCATTTCTCTAGCTTAGGTCACCAAAGGATTAGAACTAACACGTGCGTACAAGAGGGCAGAGCTAAGCATAACAGGTGAAAAGAAAGGTGGAGGACAAGTCAACAGAAAAGAACATTCCAGATGAAATTACACCTTTGGGAATCCAAAGGCAGGGGCTGGGTTTTGAGCTCTGCTCATTGCTGTGTACATGTAATGAGTCAGAGAACAGGACTGGGTTCCTCTCTCCAGCAGGGACCTGAACTGTGACAGGAGAAAAGCCATTTTCCTTCTCTCTGGAAGGGCTTGTTGGAACCAGGGAAGCAAGTGAACTGTAACACCATTTCTCCTGGAGCAGATGTGTGACTCAGCTAGGAAGTGTGGGAAATAGAAGGCAGAGGAGAATCTTTATAATCTGATGCTTATGCAGAATGCAATGATTCAAGGCTTACAGTGCAGCATTTTGGGGAAGGTGGCTCATCAGGCTCTCTGGAATCTTTAAAAAATGATGAATACAACCAACTCACAAGAATAAAATAAGAGACCTCTGTCACCACAAATGTCAAACAGAATCTATTCTACTTGGAGTCATGATTTACATCAAGTTTGTAGTTAAAAGCCAGAATGAAGCATATATATTTTTCAAACCACATACTGAACTAGACTTAACTTATTTGTTTTCCTAAGCTCTAAACTAATTCTAAGTGGGTTGCAATATAAAAATTTAAAGATATATGAGCCAAGACAGAATCAATTTTATAAAACTGAATCATGTGCTCATTAGAATATCAAAATTTGCTTAGAATCAAGTACAGTGGCTTGAGGATTCAACTGCTCCAGGTGTACGTCTCCTGACAAAAGGAATAAAGAACTCACAATTAGCTGATAGTGATGATAATGATGATGGTGATCGTGATTATGATTATGATACTACTGTACTTCCTAGTACTGGATTCCCATCGTAATGACATATATCTATGTACCAAGGGTGTGCATCGTAATGACATATATCTATGTACCAAGAGCATGCTTGCAATGATCTCAGTACCTTCTAACTGGTTAACCTTCTGACTGCTGTGGGCTTTGAAAAATACTTTGGGCTGCAGATCACAAGGGAAGATTAGGTCCCACTTAGGAAAGCAGAAGGTAGGTAATTGACTGTTTCAACTTAGTAATTATTCTTTTATTAGCATATCGACCAGAGATTATGCCAGAGGGTGTGTGATCAATGTGTAGGCATTGTTACATGTGCACAAGTTTTAGTAATATAAATAATTAGCAACTTAAATTTATTCATTTTGTTGGAATGAATATGCTCTTTAGATTCTGAGAATCCTTGGAGGGAAATAAAAATGTGGACGACCACCAGTGGGACAAGCGCAGAGTGAGTTATTTGTGTTGCTGAAATATACAGAAGTAAGAGGGAATAAGAATCACATGTCCAGGGTAACATAGAAGAAGAGGAAAGTTTGAGAAAATGGGGAGATCAGGAGACGTACACCTGGAGCAGTAAATTGGCAGATCTTCCTGGAGAAGGTGAAGATGCTAGCAGAGGGGAATAAAGGAGTTTTACTCTATCAGCCAAAAGTTTGACGATGGCTCATATTTTCAGAGATGTGACAAATCACTATCGCTTGGCTACAAGGCCTGTTTTCTGTGGTTTCAGATTTACTCATCTGAGAAACGCGGGACTTCCTAGCCATTGTAAAGGAACAAACCAGGTGATCCCCAGGAATGAGTCGCTGATTCAGAAGCTGAAGAAAGAAAGGATTTGTGCATTTCCTGGCTCTTCCTCCTTCCGCATTTGTGCATTTCCTGGCTCCTCCTCCTTCCGCATTTCTGGCCTCTGTTCTCTTCTCGCCTGAGTTAGACTCAAAGCCTGTCTTGCCTGCTCTGCAGCCTTGACAGTTCTCCACCGGGAAACTCCTCGAAGGGGCTGAATCAGATCCCCTCAAATCTAGAAGAGTGAGTTTCTGCAGTAGCAATACCTTCTGAGTTTTCTTGCCAGCAGCATGGTTTGAGGTGTGGCCTCTACGTGGACCGCATATTTAAAATGTCAGCCCGCGTGGGAATGATTCTTTTCAGCTAGCCTGGCCCCACATTGAAGAGTTTAACTTGGATTCTGTTTCTCTCATTTCATTTCTCTTCCCCTTGTCCTACTTTCCCCTGTGGCTGAGAGCTGTTTTTCCATTTCGTTTTGCAGACATGTGAAGCATCTCGCTCCCCCGTTTTCCCCGCCCCACACTTCCACATATCTGGAAGAGCAATATTCACATCTGGAGACCATTGTCATCTGGAAGATTTCTTTCGACATTCTTTTCTTTGAAACTCAATCCATGTCACCTCTCGTTCAAAAGGGCCTCTGAACTACTGGAGTCATTTGCAGAGGCTCAGGAAAAAGTCCTTAGTTTCATCCCTACATGGTGGAATTTGTGACTCAGCCCAAACCCAAGATTATGTTTCTCATTATTTTTTCTTTTCATAATGCTTACTTCTCATGCTGAGAGGAACTGGAGGTCCTAGCCTAGGTCACATACAAAAAGAAGGTGGAAAGTGAGATACTCAACACTCACAGCAGTAAATCCAGTTCCTAGGTCTATGAACTTGAACAAGATAGTCATTTCCTCATCAATAAAATTGTGGTACATTGTTAACATTTAAGTTAATAACCCTGCTTTGTTATCCCATAGGAATGTGCCAGGATAAGGTGAGGTAACATATCTGCACATGCCTGGTCCCACACCTGAATAAGATAAGGACGGATGGAGAAAGGTGAAAGGGCTCCCGTCAGGTTGAGACAGTCTCAGCATTTGCACACTCCACTCTCCGTAAGTCCATGGAAGACCCCAAGGCTGTGGCTCTAGGATGCACCACTGGGCAGGGAAAAGGCAGAAGTCTCTGGAACACAGGAGTCCTGCTGTCAGCCACATGCTCTCATTCTAACCAAGCTGACAATAGAGTATTTAATCAGTGGTTCTCAAATTTAATGTGCATAAAAATTACCTGGCCATTCTGACAAAATGCAGATTCTGGTTTAGCAAATCTGAGGCAGACCGAGATTTTCATTTCCAATAAGTTCCCAGGTGATACCTATGCTGTTAGTTCCCAGACTGTATTTTGAATAACATGGTACTACAAAAGCAGATCTCCAACCCCAAAATTCGACCTCTGCTAACAAGAGAATTTGTCATTTTTACAGTGTCAAATCTCAACCTCAAGCATAGTCAGTGGAAGGGGAGGTGTAGAGGGAAATGAAATTCACATTCCTAAAATGCACCAAGACTTGTTCAGCTCAACTTTGACCCTTTCCTGCCAGAAGGCAAGAACCACATGGCCTCTTGGGTGTGAAGGGAAAACTAACTGCCCTACTTCACCCTATTTAGTGCCTTCAAGTATTTCCCCTCAGAGTCAGGTTCACGCCTAGTGGAGAGAATGCCATAGCTACGGGTGGCTGCCTTTGACCTTCAGCAAGTTGCCCAACTCCCAGCCAGGAGGCTTCTACAGGAGGGAGAAACACTAATGCTTTTTTATGTGGGCATTGCCAGACAGCCTCTCTTGCCCCTGAGCTATGTTGTCTGGCAACCAGAGGGCAGGAGAAAGGCAGGAATAAAGTAGATAAGAAGATAGGAAAGAGAGAATGGTAACGGGAGAGACAGGGCTAAAGTCATCTGAGGGCTCCTGGTCACACAGACACACAAATCCAGCAGGGTGGAATGTTAATAAGCCTCAGAGGAAGGATGCCAGTGGGTGTGAACCTAGAAAGCAGTAGGCCAGAAGTTTACATTCATTTTTCCATTTTATTATTTTAAAAATACTAATAAGAAAAGGAAGAGGGGGAAAAAATCCTACTTCTTAGATGAGCTGGCAAAGCAGGAGGAAAAAACTGAAAAACTGCTTATAAAAACCAAGGGAATCATTAAAGGGTGTGCAGGGGGGGTGGGGAAAGAAGTTGGTAAAAATCCCGTACTAAAAACTAAAACATGTCTTGAAAAGCAGCCAAAAAATAGTTTATAGTAAAGTCTAAAAAGCTGAAATGAGACACCGCCCAGTGTGTGGCTCCTGAATGAGGACAGGAGGGGTGATTCCACATGGCCCGCTTGCTGCCACCAGCCTGCTGCCCCACCAGTGTGGCCCTGGATAGGGGCCACCCCAGCCAGCAAGAGGGTGCCAGACAGCAGACTGCAGTCCAGGGAGGCAGCTAAAGTGGCAGGAAGATCTTTTATTCCAGTCACGGTGTGTAACTTCAGTTTCCTCACGGATTGCAAGTTTTAGTTCAGGCTCGTAAGAGCCCCTTAAACTGTTTTTAATGCGTCTGCTCTTGTCCTCCTGCTTCCTATCATTCCGACACTCCAAACTCGACCTCCTATTGCCACAAGGATGAGCCTACTAAAGCACAGATGAAATCATGCTGCTCAAAATTTTTCATAGCTCCCCGTTGCCAACAAAAGAAATTCCAAACTTCTTAGCATGGCATTAGATGTGTTCCACAGTCTTGCCCTAGTCCAGTGTTTCAGAGTCATCTCCAGCTACTCCTATCAACCCCCAATCACCCTACAGCCCAGTCATTCTAAACCATACCATTCTCTGCCAGGAAGCCATGAGCTTCCTCTTCTGTGCCTTTGCACATTGCTATAATTACTCATTTGGTTGATCTTCCAAATGCGCCCTATTTACCATTTTAAAAAATACATAGAAATAGTCTATGGCCATGCTACCCTGAACAAGCCCAATCCCGTCTAATTTCAGAAGCTCAGCAGGGTCGGGCCTGGTTAGTACTTGGATGGGAGACCACCTAGGAAGACCAGGTGCTGTAGGCGTAAAAATTAAAAAACAAGGGATTGTAAGCTGACAAGGTCCTTGCAATCTGTGAGGTCAACCAAATTTTAAATTTTTAAAAGTCATGTGTGCACATAATTTAATTTTTTTCAGGTGAAGAAGACTTAAAATGCAAAGAAACAATTTCTTGCCTTCCTCTTCCCCCTCCCCATGCCCTCTCCTCAACTAATTCACCTTTCACTCTTTAAATTTTCTCTCCTGGTGATTACTTTCATTTCTTTAGGAACTATTTTGTGATTTCTATAAAGTTATTTCTTAATTTAGCAATTTTACATAGACTTTTTTTGTATTCTGACTCTAATAGACGAGTGTTTAGCACACATGGAACATATCAATATTTTTATTTTCCCAGTGAAAGTTTTTAATCACTTTATTGTTGGAAGTTCATACCAGTTTTTATTTCTTTGCTGTCATGTCATGAGGGATCAGAAGGTACAGAAAATAAATGTGTTTCAAGAAACCAAAAACAAAAATGACAATTCTAAAAGTTTCCAGAGAGAAGGCATAGATTCACTGAAAAAGAATACGAATTCTTAATATCAACAATGAATGCTAGCCAAGAGAATAATTTTTTCAGTATTGAAAGATAAGAACCTAGGACTTTAATAACAATTAAACTATCTTTAAAATTTGGAGCAAATTAATGATATCCCAGGCACATGTAAATATCTTTTAATATTCTCTTGGGAGAAGTACTCTAGAAAGAAGAGAAATACAAGAGAACCCTGAGACTTATGTTAATTAAGAATAAATAAACATTATATAAATTTTAATTTCTACAAAAGAAACAAAAAAATGAAAGATGTGGAGTAGAGAAGTAGAATTAAAAAGACTTATGGAATGTTGTACAACATAGATAATGGGGGAACCCACACTAGACACACTAGATATTTTTCCATGTGAACATTATAATGAATTTATAAAGTGCCAAAACTGGCAAAGAAAAACTTTAAAATTTGCATAAATAACCTTTATAGAAATTAAAATGTCAATCACTTTATGACGTTAATAAGTATAACCTTGAATCAAAAACTGGATAAGAACAACACAAAAAAATTATAGTATCTACATACATAGATAATTATATGTCAAACATATACAAGAAACTCTTGCAAATCAACATGAAAAGGATTGAATACCCAAAAGAAAAGTGAGCAAAACACATAATGTGCAATTTAGAGAATGGGTATCGAATATGAGATATGTATTTCTAGGAAGACTTAGAAATCAGAAAAATGCAAAATTTTAAAACAGTGTTTTACTACTTTACACATAATCAATATGCAATGATTAGAAAGCTGGGTAATATCAAGTGATGGAGAAGATTCAGGGAAATAGAATTGTTTGTGCATTTTCGGAGCAACATTAAACTGGAACAGCCATTCTGGAAAGCAACCAGGGAGTATGTAGTGAAAATTAAATATTGATACACCTTATGCCAGCACTCCTCCGTGCTGGGTCTGTGCCTGGAGAAGCTCTCATGAAGGTCCATGGGTGCACGAGTACAAGAATGTTTGCCCTCTGATTAGAGACTGTCATATGTGAGTCAGTGTTTGGCAGCTGGGGTTGGGGGCAGGGGAGTGGGAAATAAGGGAAGGCACAAAAGGGAAATGGGAGTGAAGATAAAGGATGAAAGGGAAGAACAAATCATCAAAATAAAACCAGAATGTGACCTTGCACGGCCTGTTGGTGAACCGAGGAATGTGTTTAATTAACTCAGCTCTCCGCATCTGCAGTTCCTCAAACCAAAAATCACCGTGCACAAGCATCTATTTACCACCTGGTATCCTATTGTGGGTCAAGCACTCACGGTAGAAAAATAAATGAGCAACTCCTGATAGACTGTTTCACTTGCTTTGATCAAATTGGTGAGCTGTGGAGTGGACATGACCTTCTCTTTCCTTGACCTTCCAAGTCTTCCATCCCTCATCTCTCCATTCATCTGGTCTAGTGGGAAAAAAAAAGAGAGAGAGAGAGAATTCCTTACCCTCTATAAACAAACTCCTCCCTCCTAGCCCTCAGTAATCTCCAGGCTTAGTGTGTCCCACCCAAATCTCATTTCCTTTAACAAAACTCTTGTGAAGCAGGTTGCTCAATCCCTAAATAATTCTAAAGTCACTTCACCTGGAGTCATATTAAACCAGTGTTTACATTTGTCTCCTGTACATACCGGAGCGTCAACGCAGCCACCTCCTAGATCTCAAATTCTTGTGCAGAAGTGCTAAGGAACCAGATGGAGGCGAGATCCTGCATTCTCTGGGAAAAATAAATTTTTTTTGCAGCAATGACTTTTTCACCCTTCTAGGTAATCAAATGGAGCACCTGGAAAAGGAAGCCCTACCTCTCACAGATAAAAATCAGAATGGACTTATCGAAGTGACACAGAAATACAGTGACAGCAGCACACAGGTGAACTCTAAGAGCTAGTGAAGTTACAAGAGATAGATATTTTTCCATGGGAACATTGCTGACACATTTTTTCCTCTATATATGCCTGTACCAGACTTCTCTTTAGAACCAAATTCTCAGTTTTTCTATTTCCCCTAGATTCCTAGCCCATGAATCTTGCCTCATCTGGTTCCCTGACTCAGACACACTGTACCCTCTTACCTACCTCCTTCAACCCACCTGGCATGAGGGCCCCCAATCTTGGACTTCTTCAAATCTCACCAGACAACAAAATAGCCCTAAATCCTGTCCAGCTTGCTTATTCTCAACTACCAAATAGATGGGCAGTCTGCAGTACTCATTAAGTTTACTCTGTGGGCAAAGTAGCATACTGAGGCCTCATCAAGAAAAACTACAGAAATAGAGTTTATAGGCCCTGCCCTTAAAGAATGTAAATTCTCCTCTGTGAGTCACCCATTAAGGGTCAGCCATTATCCTCAGCACTTTTATATAGTACATTTCTTTATTTATCTTCACATTAACCTTAGCAGTTAAAGCCCCATTCTCTTTGTTTTTTCAAATGTATAAACTGAACCTCTCAGAGGTTGAGGAATGTGCCTCAAGTAACAGCTGGGAAGTAACAAGTCCAGGACTTCTGACCCCAAGCCCAGGCACTTTTCACAACACTATCGTTGCATTAAAGAGAATCCATCCAACTTGGAAATACAGAGTGCTGGACCCTGAAATAGACTCAAAGTATTTTCAAAATCATATGTCTGAGCTTGTGTGTCTGGTCTCTCCTGTAGAAAGGAAGTGTTCAACAGTGAGAGATTTCTAATGGGAGTAACCTTTCCAATCTAGATGAAAGAACAGAGGGCTTTAGGTTGTCAAGGAAGAGAAAATAAAGTTGGAATAAGCATCTTCCCTTAAGGTTACTCAGATACTCCTACTGTCATGGAATGAATTTTCCACTCCGTCTCCCAGAGTCAGAGAAATCATGATGAAACGTGGCAGGGTGAATTCAGGTTAGATGGCACAAAAAATATTTCTGGTGATGAGGTGGTTAAATACCAAACTATTTCATTAAAGGAAGTGGTGACATGTAGGTTTTCTTTTTCCCCTTGGATACTTTTGGTTTACTCCTGTTGGAGGCGGGAGATGGAACACTCAAACTCTAGAAATCTCATCTGAAAATGGCAGTTCTGCAGCTATAAGATAACTTTATTATGCTCACATAAAAAGGGTTTAGGACAACCCATATAATAACAAACTATTACTCAACCCCAGACCCTCCCAGAGTGCTACTGAAAAGGTTTTTCTCACCTTTCCTCCCTGGTTCCCATACTCCAACAAGCATGAACCAGAAAGGGCCTGAGTCATCATGTCACATGACTGAAAGTGCACATGGGGCCTCTCCACACTTGGCACGGCCACATGAAACCGAAATCACCCGTGCTCTGCAAGCTGAAAAGCACTAGGCAGTTACAGGTTTGTGTCAGAAACATCTCGGGGCTGCCGCTACTTGAGCTTTAGAGAAAATTTATACTTGGAAATGATTCCTTCCAAGGCACAATGGCTTAGTTGTTAGTTAGCTTTGCAAATAGCACAGAGGAAAAATCCACCTCCCAGAAAATGATTTTCTTTCACAGACCCATTGATCTCATTGTCCCTTCAGGAAATCAGAAAAGGACTTGAACAGGAAGTCCACATGAAGAAATGTTTCTCTTCCTACTCTAATGATTTCCGTTTTCCTAGAAGCATAGACTCAGACACTAAGTTTAGTCAGACCTGAGGAATCATCTAAGTACAGCCTTATCATTTTCCAGGAAAGGAAGCCCAAACCCAGAGAGGTGAAGCAGTCCGCCCAGGGTCACACAGCTGATCAATGCTCTTCACCCAGCAGGAGACCAGCACATGTCCACTGTGATGGAGGGGAAACGGGCCATGTCCCTCTGGTGTGTCCCTAAGATTGGTAAGTATAGTTCTAGACATTTCTCCCCACTGTCCATGTCCCAGCCACCACCACCATCACCAAACACACTCATAAATTACCTGCTCTACTGCTTCTAAGAACTCACTAAGCCTTTTATTTCCATGCAATGATTTTAAATTTATAAACACTATTGGTTCCCCCTAGCAAAACTGGGAATGGCTTCCTGACGCAGAGAAAGAGGTGACTGCCTTCTGCAAGTTCAGGCTGGGTGGGAAAGACGGGTATTCTGCCATCCAGGTTTGTAATCTACCTTTTTTTCCCCATTTTTTCCTCCCAATTCCCAAAACCCACCTCCTCACTACCAAAATGAACCAGTTGAGTGTAGGCAATTTAGGTAGTTAGAAGAGCCAGGCTTTTCAGATCAAAATGTCTACATACGTAAATTAGCTGCACGG
Organism: Pteropus vampyrus; assembly: GCF_000151845.1. NCBI lineage: Eukaryota > Metazoa > Chordata > Mammalia > Chiroptera > Pteropodidae > Pteropus > Pteropus vampyrus. The sequence goes on from NW_011889064.1 coordinate 1,399,104, forward strand.
TGTCATTCAAGACATTAAATGGTTGACATCTTTGAATTGGGGATAGTAATGTCATGATGCCTTGAGAATAAAATGAGATCATATTTTGGGAAAGCCCTTTTGAAATTGTTGAGAGGTTATGTAAGGGATCGTCATTATTGCCTCCAAGCTACCCTGTGACTGATCGTGCAGTAGAGTTCGCAGCCTAAAGGAAGGGTGTCAGTAGCTGGGTTGGGCTAGAAACTGGAAATGTGGTCTCCTTCACCTGTGTACACAGGAAAGAGCCTCTTCCCACAGACCTCAGAGAGGGCACTGCTGGGGCACTGTGGTGAGGGCCAGCTGTGAGCACCGTCCCAGAATGCACTGTGACTACTGCCCCAGGTCAGCTCCCTGGAGCTGCTTTTCTTTTCTTTCGTTTCTTTTTTTTTTTTTCTTTTCTGTTTTCGGTTCTCGTGGCTTCTGGATCATTTTAAAGAGGCTGTGTCATTACTGGTCTGGCAGACAGGCAGCTTACCCTAGGGTAACGACTCATTTTTCGCCCGTCTGAGCTTGTGTAAGTGGAGACTTCTGGGGGCCGAGGCACCTATTGCATATTACTCCACGTCCTTAGAGCGCTCAGTTTCCCCCTCCCACTCCCAAGAACTCCAGGAGTCTTGGCAAGAAATGATAATCTCCTATGTGAGTAAGACTGATGCCTGACCTTCCTTCTCCATCCCAAAAGAATCCGTTCCTTCCAGAAAGAGCATTCTCTTTGGCTCAAGTTAACCACACCACCTATTTCATCACTTCTTCCTGAAGCCTCCTCCCTCAGTAAGCATGGCTGGCTTCATCCAGCAGCACCGTTTATGTCTTCTCTCCATAGACTTTTTCTCCTCTGCCTATGAGCATATTTAGACTTCTAATAATTTGAAATATGTTCCTCGACATTTCTTCCACTATTAACAATTCAGTGATCCGTACAAAAAATCTCTTTTCTTTTCCTACAAATAATCTTTTGCCCCCACCTCATGCTCTACAGAAACTTTACTCCCAAAGGTCACCAAGGAATTGTTTAAAGGTCAATGACTAATTTACGGTCCTTATTTTTCCTCTTTCATATTGATGTTCCAGTCAGTGGAGTTCATGCCTCCATGGCATCTGTGACAGCATATGACCCTCGTGTCTCTGTTTCTCTGTTTCCTCCCATGTCCCCTTTGTCAACTCTCTTCCTTTTACTCTCTTTAATATAGACTTTTGTCAAGATTCAGTTCCCGGGGCCTCTGTCATCCTGTTTGTTTTCTTTCCTTTGTTTTTATTCACTCTCTTCATTTCATTCTAAAAATGCATCCGAACTCTATATCTCCATATATGACTACCCTTACCCCTAAATACTTATTAGATGTTGTCTTGCTCAGCGTCTTCATAGTACTTTGACATATCTAAAATTAAATCCATCATCTTTCTGGCTTCTGCATTTCTGTTAACAATACAACTTCTCTCTTAATTAATCACTCACAGGCTAAACTTAAAACTGTTCCTAAATCGCCATATTTAGTCAACTACCAAGTCAAGTTAGTCCTTTCCAAAAACTTTTGCAATCTTTTCTTTTTATTCATTTTATCCCTACTGACTTCACCCTCCCTAGTTCAGGAAATTCATTCTTTTATTTGTTTATTTAACAAATGTATATTAAGTGCCTATTCTGTACCAGGCTTTGTGTTAGGAACTAGGTAAGCAAACACAGATACAGACTGCCCCTGCTCCAGCAATGGAATTTATAAGGTGGTAGAAGAGGCAGATGTTGCTCAAGAAAATACTAATGAATATATAACTACAAATTGAAATGAGTATTATAAAAGAGAGGAACACAATTACAGGCTGAGACATGAAAAGTAGATGGGGCATGCTGATGGAAGAAAATTACTTACTGATGGAAAAATTTATTGAAGACTATTTGATCAGAAGGAACATAGTAAATTCAAAAAACTGAAAGAAGTCAGTAAGTCTGGAGCTGAGAGGGCAAAAGGCAAAATGAGGGTAGGAAAGAAAGAAAGAGCATGTTAGGCCAGGTCAACCAGATAGGTTATTTGGTTGGACTCTATCCCAAGATCGAGGAGGAGCAAATAAAGAGTTTACTATTATTCACTTTAACTGCAGTAATTATCTCCTGTCTGAGATCCTGGCTTTCCCTACTCCAGTCCATGCTGCGTGTCATCACAAGAATTTTCATAAGATAATCCTCCAACCTATCTAGATTCACTTCCCAAGACCAGCTTACACAACTTGTATATCAAATCCAATTGGTCTACTCTTTGATCTCTGAGCTATTTTGTGCTTTCTAGATCGTCTTTTGCTCACCTCCTCCACCTCTGCTTCAATTAACCATCTACTGCTCCTCTCTACATCATGCCTACCCACCACAGATGATTTGAATCCATTATTTTCTAGAAATCATAAATATCCTGACCTCCTTAACTTAAAATGGCTCTCCATGCTCTCAGCAACCACATGACACTTGCCACTTACATATCCCAGCAGCTGGGTCTTTAGAGCTAGAAAGTCTTGGTTTGGATCCCAGTTTTAAGCAAATCACTAAATTCTCAAAGCCTCAGATATTTAATCTATAAAATGGATAAAATCTTAAAACTTATAAGTTTATTGAGAAAATTAAATTAGAATAAAATTTTAAAGTATCTAAAAGAAAACATTGTATACTTATTATCCACCTTCCCCCTTTCATCTTCTCTTACTTTTCTAAGGAAACGGTAGGCTTTTTGAAGAAAGGGACTGTCTGTTATTTATCTTTGCATTTCTATTCTTAGAGCACCTGAAATATAATAGGTATCGAATTAATAACATTGAATGATTGAAAATTGTTTGATTGAGTGAAATTCAACATCAAAAAATATTTTAATTAAGAAAATACATTAACGGATTAAAAAGAAGAAAAATCTGATTATTTAAGTATATACAAAATAATCAGCAAAATTTTAATTTGTGGATTAATGTATTCATGAAAAAATCTTGAATAAAATAAATAAAATATAATGTTCCTAATCAAAAAAATGTGTTCATCAAAATATGACAGATAATATATTTGATGGTAAAATCGTAAAAGCAATTACATTAAAGTCAGGAATAAGACAAGATATGTGTATCAGCAATTCTATTCAGTACTAGAAATCCTGATCAATAAAATATAATAGCAAAATTAATAAAAGCATTCAGCAATGTCATTAGAAACAAAATAAACATATAAAAATTCATAGAGCATATATATGGACTGAAATACTTCAGCATTATAAAGGAATAAGTGCTGATACATGCTAAAACTTAAATAAACCTTGAAACATGCTAAATGAAAGAAGACAGTCACCAAAGACCACACATTATATGGTTTAATTCATATGAAAGTCCATAATAAGGAAATTTATAGTGACAGAAAATTGACTAGTGGTTGCTTGGGGCTAGAGGAGGGAGAGGGATGGGGTAATAGGGGGATAACTAAAAAATACTGGGTTTCTTCTTGAGGTAACGAAAATGATCTAAAATTGACTGTGGTAATGGTTGCATATATCTTTGGATATATTAAAAACAATTTAAGTGTACACTTTAAATGAATGAATTGTATGGTATGTGTATTACATAACAGCTGAAAAAAGTCAATAGGTGTTTGTAAATAAGTAATAAACAATTAGAAAACTTAATGGGAAAATCTCATCTACAAAAATCAACAAAATCTATAAGGTGCGTAGAACACTAATTAATATCGTTTAAAGTCTTTATTGAGAAAATTACAATATTGAAGTACAAAAGAAAAGACCTGAATAAATGCAGAAATAAAACATATCAGTACATGGAATATTTGATATTGTAAAGGCAGCAATTCTCCTAAATAAATCTATGAAAGGAATACTGTTCCATTCAAATATTTATTTGATCCTAAAATTCACATGGAAGAGAAAAAAGCTAAAAATAGTCAAGACACTTCTAAAGTAGATTATAATAAAGTGAGAGGCAAGATTTGCCCTACCAGAGATCAATACTTATTAAAAAATAGAATTATCGATGGGGCGTATTAGTAAGGGACAAACAAATAAACCAATAGAACAGAATAGAGAGCTTAGAAACAGATTTATATAAATTAAAAGTTGATGTATGAGAGAAGTGACCTTTAAAAAAATCAATGGATTTTTTTTGAGAAAAGATGGGATATTTAATAAATGATTCTGATACAATTTATTACTTTCAAAATTATATCCTTCTCCTCCCACGAACCACAGAAATAAATTTCAAATATATTAAAAATAAAGAAAACTTCAAAACTTTTAGAAGAAAATTGAGAGAATCTCTTTATGGTCTCAGAGTATAGATTTTCTTAAACAAGACAGAAAAGCATTAACTTTATGTGGGAAAAAAATGAGTTAATTAGATTAAATTGATTTTTCTGAAAATCTGCACTATTACAAATATGAAAACAAAGTGGAAAGACAAGTCATAGACTGAGACACTATATTTGCAATGTAGATAATCAGCAAAGGATTAATGTCCAGAAAACATGAAATGCTTATACAATTCAATATGAAAGAGCAAATAACTCAATAGAAAATTGATCAAAAGGAGCAAATAAGAAATATACAGAAAGAGGAACCCAAATGGTCAATAT
>NW_011889064.1:1404927-1413216 GCF_000151845.1 Pteropus vampyrus
GGAATGAGTCAATAAATTGTAGATTATGACTGATTCATAAGATAGACTATTATGTAGTTATTCACTTATAATAATGTTTACAAAGAATTCTTAAAGATATGGGAAATAACTGTGATGTAGGGGTTAAGTGACAATATATGGGATTGACCTGTATTACATTGTTACCTAGCCATGTCAATATACACAGGGTCCTCATTATTCATGTATTCATTATCCAAGTCTTTATAGTTGCAGATTTAATAGAATAAGATGGAGTTTAGAGAGCAGCACAAATCACATGCAAAGCCACTAGCGATTAAGGATCTGGAGAGTGAGATCAATAAAAAATTGAAGAGAAAGTTAACAAGGATGACAAGATGGGACATGCAAAAGAGAATAATGTGACTAGTAAAGGATTCTGTGAGGCCATTGAGGAAATTGATGAACTCTTCAAACATTTCTGCAAAATTAGGCCTCTTTATAATTGTGTTACAAAATAATCCAATGTGAAGTGAAACATGTAGTATTAAATCATCTTTCGATAATTTGAAAAAACTACCCCCAGACTCCCTCCCCTATCATTTCATCTATTGATATTTTTTAATTAAAATTACTGGAGTGACATTGGTTAATAAAATCAAAGAGGTTTCAAGTGTACAATTCAATAATATATCATATGTGTGTTGCATTGTGTGTTCATCACTCAAAGTCAAATCTCCTTCTGTCACCATACTTCTCCCAAGAATTGAGGTATAATTGCAAATTTAACCTCAATGTTACTTTAAAGGTTTAGAATAAAATTATTTGCATAATTTTATTACATTTTCAAGATAAAAATTATAATCAATCTTTTGGAGAACTGTTAAAAGATAAACTGAGGCATAATAAACATTTTTTAAGTTTATTCAAGCAAAAACTGGACATGGTTAAAAACACTACAGGGACAAGAGTCAGGGAAAAGACTTATACAGAGAAGGTGCAGAAGAAAAGCAAGGAAGTTATTTGGTTGGCTATAGCTTAAAGCCTAGTTGGCTGTTTGTGATTGGTTGTCCTTAGTGTTTTGATTTCATAGCCTTGAGGCCTTTATGAGCTTACATTTTGGTTTCTATACATAGCCCGCCACAGCATTAGAGCCACCTCAGTTCGATAGCCTCCTTGTTCAATTAATTTAATACCACATAAAATTTTGATTCTCTTTTTAATCGACTAACTACATGTGATTCTAAGTTAGCAAAGACTTCCTGATTATAATACACAGAATGGCACTGTCCAGTAGAAATATAATGTGATCCAGTTGTGTAATTTAGGTGAAATTAATTTAATAATATATCTTATTTAACACGATTATCTAAAACATAATAATTTCAACAAGTAATCGATATAAAAATTATTACTGGGCTTTTTTTTTTACTATATCTTCAAAATTCAGTGTATATTTGACACACACACATCTCAATCTGAACTAACCACGTTTCAAGTATTACATATAGCCAGAAGAAAATGCACCAAAATGTTTTTCAAAATACAGAATGGTTACATATAAATGGAGAGATTAGATATGAGAAATTACTTTCATAATGTAATTTTTTTAAACTTTGCCATTTAACTATTCCATATTTTTAGCTTTTTTTTTCACTCATGAAGGCTAATATTTTTCTCTATCTCTCACTTAAGGCTTAAGTATTTAACTAATACTTTTTATTTTCCAACTTCTCATTATGTCCTTTGCTAGGTGCATTTCATTTCCTGCTTTGGCTTTTCTGGTTTTCTGAGCAACTTATTTCTATTTTTTTTCCATCCTTTTCACTGGGTAGCCTGGCGAACTTCCACTTCTGAGATCATTTTAAAGGAACCCTTCGCCTTGCCAAGTTAATTTCTTTCTACCCTTCCCTGCCTTCTCATGGATCAAGATCATTTTTTCTTGTTATTAAAACCGTATTGTTTTCTTATGAAACAGTTTTCTTAGACTTCTTTGTCTTTAAAAAGCCCTTCCCAGAGGACCCTTTAAGTTATTGGAATCCACTTAGTTGATTTTCATTCTTTTTCTCCTACAGGTTTCTTCCTTTTTGTCCTTCAGAATCATACATTTTAGAAGGTATATGTGTACGATCACTTTCAACTGAGTTGCTAAATTTAAATTCTTGAATACTTATTTCCTCAACATGAGTATCACATCAAGAGGTCTATTTTCAACCTAGCGGTTTGATTTCTCCACCACTTGCCATAAAGAGTTCTTTCTCCCAAAGGAGCCAGAGAGCTTAGTTTGCATCACTTTCATGCTGTCTCTTTTCAAAGGAGATATACACAGAAATTTTGGGGCTACACTATTGCATTTTGTATTGAAAAACTTTGGGCAAGTTGGTCAAAGAAAACTGTGGAACTTGATCAAGAGACTGTGTACAATTTTCTAGAGGCGATATGCTAAATTTCACTTTTCTGATGTTCTTAATGTCCCTGAGTTGGTTGAGAAAAGAATTGTCAATATACCTATGAGCTAAATAATTGTGGAATCATCCCTGTATATTAGGCAACTAGTACTCATTACTGTAAGACACTACACACTCAGAAAGTAGAAGAGTTCATTTAAATAATATAGCATTGAACAAAAAGGGGAAAAAGTAATAGAGGTAGTGGGGGTAAATAGCAACTGATTGAATACTAACAGCTTACAAAAGTAATCCAGACACAGATTTACAGATGCTGAAATCTAACTCCCTGAACATCTGCTCAGGAACCTTCACAGGCCACCCACAGAAAACAGAGGATTTTTTTTTTTTTTAATCTCCCCAGGGGCGGGAATGGAGGACTATGGATAATAGCTTCTTAATACAGGAAGTAAAAAATAAAATAGCACAAACACTTGGACTTGGGGTGGAACGAATTAATGATAATTTATATTTGATGTGCATCGTGGGTGAAAGTGGTGAAATGTACGGATCAAAATAGATGATTTGGGGGAAGCTCATTATTTGTATTCCACCCTTCTCTATGTAGGGCTGGGGAAACAGGAAGGCAGTCTGACGATGGTAACGTTCTACATACATGAATATATAGGAGTTAAGAAAGAAGAGAAAAAAGAGAGGGGAGAATGAAGGGAGGGAGATGGAGAGAAATTTCAGTTAAATGTACTTCATTGTAGAATAGAATTCCTGGAGGGGGTGAGGGAGACAATATATTGGCTACGATTTGGTTAAATTCAAAACAACATTTATTGAGTACTTGCTCTGTGCTAAATTATGCTAGGTGCTGAGAAGTGTCACGGGGGTAACCAGGGTGATTAGATCTCTGCATAAGAGGGACCAATGTGCTCCCTCCAACCACCACCTACAGAGGCTAGTCTAGTTTTTACCCTATCACAAGGCAGGAATTCAAATCAGGCTGAAGCCCAAACCAATTCTGGGACTCCTGCAAGCAAGACCAATCTGGAAAAGCCTCAGGAGGTAGGAATGATTCCAGAATTTATCTGGCATTGGCAGAGTTGACCTTAATCTTAAATTATTGTCAGTTCATCTGTAAATGGTCTCTGGACATTCCCAGGATTCTCTCTGTCTTCTCATTAAGTTCTAAACAGGCTAAATAACAGCTCCTGGGAATGACCCGAACTGAAACAGAGTGTTTTTAACCTTTTTTCCATTAAGAAAAAAAAAAAGTTCAACTCGCTGCCAGCATTCATTTAACATCACACATAGGAATGCTATGTTTTCTAGGACTTGACATTTTCAGCCATTGAACTACTAAAAACAGAATGCTATAAATAGAATGATGTCATTTGTTTCCGAAGACTATCGATATAGCAGAGCGATGCGAAAATACTAATAAAAGCGAGATATTTCATGGCAAATTTTGGGTGTAAGGTTAAGATTGTAATCTGCCAGTTATCTCAGGGTAAACGCTGCAGCCACAGCACTGCCGGCAAGTATTCTTAGTGCAAACCAGTTTAAGGAGAATAAATAAAGCATTATTTATGTCTAGGTGGGTTACCTATAGCAGGTCACTCTCCCCAAAAAGAGCCAAGGTGCTTATAAATTAAGGGAAACCCTAATGTCTGGAGCTAGAGATAGGAGGGATAGCATCATGGGACCTGGATTTGGGAGCCAGTTACTAGCTGTGTGCTACTAAAGGAATTGTTCAACCTTTCACATCTCTCATTTTCTCAGCCTTCAAACGGTGGTAACGTCACCTATGACACAGGGTCACACTGATGATTAAATGAGATAAGATACATGAACATTCCGGAACTGTCTAACACAGATTAGTATTTATAAAGTTATGAAAGAGCTATCTGGATAGGTGAGAGAATAGATTTCTTAGACAGCTGAGAGAGTAAGTGTGAGAGGCTAGCTAGCCTTCACTTAAGAGAGCTTCTGGAGGTAGAGAAAGGTCTACACTCAGAAAGTTAGAAGGAAACCTGCAGGCCTATGGCAGAAACTACCGAAATAGTCAGATTCTGCTCTATTAACTTGTGAACCTCAGGTTATATTTTTATAATCGTATTGCGCCTCAACTCTGAGTGCTGTCTGAGATAGAATCATAACCAAAGAACACCAGAAGGCAGCCTGAAATCCACTGCCATCAAGGGCTTGAGAGGCTGGGGAGTGTCGTGTTCCGGAAGCCATAAATTTGGGAGGGAGGGAGCTAGCCACTTACAGTCATCTGGCAACCGTCCTACCACACCCAGTTCTATCTCCATCCTGTCTGAGACTGCACTCTGGGGCCTGTCTGAAGCTGGACCAGAGTCCACTTAAGTTGGGGTGCAAAGTATCTTTTCTTAGACAATCAACCAGGGAGACTCAGTGTTTCCTCTTGGGTCCCAATCCTGGATTTCTTCTCCCCTCGTCTTTGTTAATTTTGCATTCTTTTCAGCCCACATAATAAAGCTGTGAGGAAACAAATGCTGAATTGAAAAAGCAAGGCTGCAGAATTGAGCTAAAATTAAAATGGTCCTTTGGTTCTCAATACCGGTAAATCCTAGAACTACCAGCTTTCCCCTTGTATTTGTTTTCTCCTGCCGACATCGTCTCAAAAACTTACTTCTGTTTTGCAGACAGCTGCAGAATTCCGGGACACTATAAGAATTTTGAGCAATTAAAGCAGAGATCATTAATAAGCAAACTGCCATTAGCTTTGGACAATTAATCCAGGCTAATAATAAAATAATATTTAAATAGCAGGTTAAAATTTACAAAATATTTTGTGCCCATTGCCTCATTTGCTAGTGAAAGCTACATTGTGAGGCATGTATTTGTGGTAGGCAGCTCCAAGATGGCTCCAAATGAGTCTGTCCCTCTAGAGTTCATGCCCTCTGTAGCCACTCCTACACTGAATAGGGCTGACCTGTACAGACAATAGAATACTGCAGAAATGATGGAGTGTGACCTCCATGAGTAGGTCATAAAAGATATTGCAACTTTCATTTTACTGTATTCTTAGATGGTTCGGGGGAAACCACTGGCCATCTTGTGCAGACACTCAGTAGCTGTGATAGTTAATGTATTTAGTGACCATTTGTATACTTTCTTTGGAGAAACATCTGTACAGGTACTTTGCCCATTTTTTAATTGGGTTATTTGTCTTTTAATTTTGAGTCATAAGAGATCTTTATATATTCTATATATAAGTCTCTTAACAGATGAAATGACTTGAAATATTTTCTTCCATTCTGTGAGTTGTCCTTTCTTGACAGTGTTTTTTGAAGCACAAAATAATTTTGATGAAGTACAGTTTATCTATTTTTTTCTTTTATGGCTTGTGCTTTTGATGTCACTTCTAAGACTCTATTGCCAAATATTAGATCATGAAGATTTACTTATCTTTTCTTCTAAGAGTTTTACAGTTTTAACTCTTACAATTAAGTCTTTGATCTATTTTGAGTTCATTTTTGTATGTGACATGGAATAAGAATCCAACTTCATTCTTTTGTGTGCGGTTATATGAGTTGTCAGCACCATTTATTAGAAAGACTATTCTTTTCCCTGGGTCTTGGCAAAAATCAGTTGACTATAGACACATGGATTTATTTCTGTTCTCTCAGTTCTATTCTATTGATTTATATTCTATCATTATGCCAGTATCACACTGTCTTGATTATTGTTTTTTTATAATAAGCTTCTAAGTTGAGAAGTGCGAGTCCTCCAACTCTGTTCTTTTACAGGATTTTTGGCTATTCTGGGTCTCTTGTAATTCCATATGAATTTTAGAATCAGCTTTTTTAAGAAGTCAGCTAGGATTCTGATAGGGATTACACCAAATCTATAGATAAATTTGAGAAATATTGCAAACTTAAAAGTATTAAGTTTTCTGATGCATGAATGTGAAATGATTTTTTTATTTGAATCTTATTTATTTCAAAAATGTTTTGTAGTTTTCAGAGTATAAGTTTTGCACTTCTTTTGTTGAATGTATTCCTAAGTATTTTTTTGATACTACTGTAAATAGGATTTTCTTAATTTCATTTTCAGATTGTTCATTGCAAGTATATCCTGCAAGTTGCTAAACTCATTTATTAGTTCTAATAGTTTTTTTGTGGATTCCTTAGGATTGTCTAAATATAAGATTATGTCATTAAAAAATACAGATGGTTTACTTCTTCCTTTCTTCCTTTCCAATCTGGATGACATTTTTTTCTTTTTTTCTTTTTTCTTTTGTTTTTGCCTAATTGCCAAGGCTAGATCTTCTAAAACAGTGTTGAATAGAAGTGGTGATAGTGACATTCTTGTCTTGTTCCTGATTTTCAAGGAAAAGTGTTTAGTCTTTCACCATTAAGTATAATGTTAGCTGTGAGTTTTTCATAGATGCCCTTTACCAAGTTGAGGAAGACCCCACTCTTCCTACTTTGTTGAGGGTTTTAATCATGAAAAGGTGTTAGATTTGTCAAATGCTTTTTCTATGTCAATAAAATTGATGATGTGGGTTTGGTGTTTTTTGGTTTTTTTTTCTGTTGATATGGTGTATTACACTGATTGACCCACCAAAATCTTGTCCAAGACCTCACAAGAGATCCTGCACAAGAACCAGCTAATCTGTTCCCGAATTCCTTACCCATGAAAACTGTGTGATATAACAAATGTTTATTCTTTTTCAGGCTGCAAAATTTTAAGATGATTTGTTATGCAGCAATAGATAACTAAGACAATATTGTTATCACTGTTTTATAAATGAAGAAACAGTTTGATATATTTACCAGCTTCATAATCTTGCCCTAGGTTACAGAGTTAGACGTGCAAGTAATTTGAACCAGGTCTTTTGCCTCAAAAAACAGGTTTTCCTCAACAAATGCCTACTAGTTTGATGACTCAGCCCAAGTTTACTGCAAATTGTTGCTTCTGGTCGACAAGCCCATCTCATCTGTTGGAGCAGATAGTTCACCACACAATGGCAACTGGCTGAGGTGGAGAGATGGAAAATGATATCTGGCCTGTGCTTCTCCTGCTAAGCTATGTATCTGGCTCAGGACTGCATGGGCCCAGAGGAAATGGCCCCTTTCCAGATGTGCCCAGAGGCACAGTCTGCTTGCCAAGCCGTAAGCCCAGAGGGCTGATACCCACCCCACAAGTGAAGGTACCTTTCCTAATTTGCACAGAGGTACTATATAAGCTTGTCAGGTTGTTCCAATAAAATTATATAACTGGAAAAAGTTTTATATATACCAGTTTTACATGGCAATAAAGCAATATTAGTCAATGAGACTAATCCCAGACAAATTTTTAATCTGGAACAAGATTTGTTCTCACTACCCTCTCTTACCCCCTCCCCCCACAAGACTTCTTTAGAATCTTGCTCTTAGGAAGGAGAAAAGGAGGAAAAAGACCTCATATAATCTAAGTGTCTCTTGTGTGCCAATAAGTGGTTGGTCACCTTACATATTCGATATCATTTACTGTTCATAATTCTGAGAAGCAGGTATTATTACCCCCATTTTATAACCTTGGCCGATGTTATAGAGTTAGGCTGGCTTCCAGGCTCTTTACAAACCCACTGAGAGACGTCAAATAATTTACCTAAGTACCTTAGATGGTAAATGGTGGAATTGAGATTAGAACTCAGACCCATCTGACTCCAGGACCTATGCTCCACCTGCCACACCTGTTGTTCCATCTCCCTAACAAATCCTAAGGGGATGTCCCTGCAGGACATCAGCATTCTCACAGAGAATTCCTGCTAAACAAATATTCAAGATCCAAATACAGTCATCTAAAACAGTAAACTGCTGAGCCTTGAAATATGGACTTAGTGGGGGAGTTAAGATTTCTCAACATCCTTCAAAATATACCACATAAATGATCCATTTGACTTAAAGGTAGCCACCCTTAC
>NW_011889064.1:1414621-1422341 GCF_000151845.1 Pteropus vampyrus
TAGGTAGGTAGGTAAGTACAAAATATATAAAATTAGAAAAACCTTGGTAGTGTAAAAAGAATGCTGCATTTTGGAATGAAGAGAACTCGCTTCCAGTCCTGGCTGCCAATAGGCCCCCGTGTAACCTTAAGGAAATTATCATAATTTTTAAGTCTTGCATTTTTTTCTTCCAACTGATAAATGCCCAATGTGGGCATAAAGATCTCTAAGGACCTTCGACTCCAACGAAAGTTAATTCTCCAATTGCAAGAAAGCTTTAGAAGAAACTTATATCTGCCTCTAATGACCACAACTTGAACCCTACCCTAGTCTCCTCCTCTTGAGTTTTACATGGAGATAAACCTGAGAATTATTAAATCATCTCAATGCCTGGAAGGCCCCTGTAACCAAATATAGAAAGCAATGGAGAGATGAAATCAGCATACTGTATTCTGAAAAGTTCTACACTGTGCCCTGGGCCATAATAATAACCCCGACAATAATGATAATAAAAGCATGGTGTTACTGAGAATTCCCAGTAGATCAGACATGGGGCCCACCATTTGACTTTTTTAATCCGCACAGTAGTCCTACCAAATTGAAAATATTATCATTCTCGTTTTACAGATGAGGAAACTAAGGCTCAAAGAAGGTAAGTGACTTGTTCAAGATCATGTTGCTGCTACTAGAAGAAGCAGACATCAACGCCAAGCAGTCTGATGTCAGTGCTCTTGACCACCGTGCTGCTCAAAGCAAAGAGCAAGATGGGAGCCCTGTTGCCATCTGAGACTCATCAGGGAAAGTAGGAGAAATTGTAATAAAATACATTGTCAGCAAACAGGTAGCTACTCAACAAAATAGATGGGAGATGCCTCAGAGAAACTTCAAAATGGGCTAGCCAGACATACTGAGTTATTAAGGAGCAGTTGGCTCCAAAGGCAGAGGAGAGACAGACTGAAAAATAGTTCTCTAAAGAAATGATGAAATCAGGTCACTGGCAGAATGAGGGAAAGATAAACAGGCATGGCCCTATAGACAGGACGAGGGAGGCAGGTTGGCAACTGGAAACTGCCAGAAAGCCATGCCAAGTGTCCAAGAGCTTGTCTGTATTGCTTAATGGTTCTAGAGCTGTTTGAATGGAGCTTTTACATTACCAAATTCCTGGGTTGTATCTTTAAAAGGGACAGTTCTGGGCCAAGATAGCTGAGAGAGGGCTCTGCCTCCATCTGTTAAAGCTTTTCCTCCATATTTGCACCGATTTCTTGTGGAAAGGGGTGAAAGGAAAGCTATCATTTAAATATATTTTCCCCTATAACACTGAACTAAATCTCCCAGATATTTCTCTCCCCATTGCCCCATAAGCCTTTACCTTCTAATTCAGAATTTCCAGAATCTCAATCTTTTTTTCCTGCTCCTCTGTCCACACCTGACGGTAAATATTCCACATGGCTTACTCCTTTTGAAAAACCTTCACATCTCCCTTCTTTCTACCCTAAGCAACAATGGTGGCCTGCCAAGCAACAACGAAATAGCATTGTCTCTCAGGAAGGGTCTGGAAAGGTTACTCTACAGAACAAAGAGAAAGGAGCAATAGTGATAAAGAGCCCCTCAGGGCTGAAACCAGCCAGAAGCAGAGGGCAGGCACAGTGCCTGCCACATGCAAAGGACTCAAGTAGTATTTGCTAGAAGGGAGGGAAGGGGGATGGAAGGGAAGAACGGAGGGAAGGAGCGAAAAAGTTACTTTAATTGATAGTTATAACTGATCTAAGGATTTAGAGTCCTCCAGACCGTTTTCGGGGCCTGCCAACAGCCACTGAAAATATTTTTATGAAATGAGTAAGATAATACATTTTATTAATCACCTTGATGGCTGCTCTGTACTGTATTATTCCTTCAACGCTAAGTCTTGAAACTCTCCACCAAGTGAGCCTAATAACTACCCAACTTTATCTTCCTCAGCAACTAAGGGAGAACCTCTGCCCCAGCAAAGTCACCTTGCACAGTCTATTGCCTTATTTCAATGCTTTTTATTAGAATACGTCTCTCTCCTATACTAAAGTATAAACTTCTAAAGGTTTATGTGCTAAAACATTTTGTATTTGCCTCACCAGGTCACTTGCCACCTTTCTCCACCCTGCCCTTGGGAAGCTGATCTCTTCAGACTCTTACCCAGGATCCCTTGCACCTTTCGCTTCCAGTGGATTTGGTCAACAGGAAGTGCAGGTGAAAGGTTGGATGGTAGGAAGAGAGAAAGGTCTGAGGATTTATTCCCTCCTGCCATACCGTGTTTACATAGTGGCTGGATTCGGTTACCAAATGCCACAGCTCCTGTCGACTGGCCCCTCTCCAAAAGCCACAGCTCTCTTCAGAGCTGATAGCTACTCTCTCCCCTGGCATCTTCAGGCTGAGAAATGGTGTGGGTTTTCCACTGTGTTCATCCTGCACATTGCACTATCTTTTCCTGGTTCTCTTAGACTTACCCTTCGGCTTTGTAAACTGTCCATTCATTAAACCCCACTTCACGTTTTTATTCATTATGGATCAGTCTCTCAGTATGTAAACAGCTGACACTGTGCTAGGCACATACCAGTTTGGTGCTGAAAAGTGAGTCCTATTTCACCTCTCCCTCCTTCCTGCTAGGGCTCTAGAACCCCAGCCCTAGCCCTAGAGGGGTCCCTCCTACCTAATTCTTTCCCCTTTGCTATGATTCTATTGAAGGTGACTAAGATATCTTTGGGTTTAGGCTTACAAATCTCTCTTACAAAGTAAATATGACTTCTAGGAGGAGCACATTCTTATCTTGATAATTATGGAAGTGAATAAGCTTATCAGACTTATTGGGGAGAGTAGATAAATATAACATATTTTTGAAAGACTGTGATTCATTACCCATTAGTTAGGTGTTATCGCTTATGTGAATCCCTAAAGACATAGTATAGCAGATGTTGCTTTTGAATGGGACAAAAGGAGGGAAAGACTGGCCACGTCTGTGCCAAGAAGGACCCTGAGGATGGGTGGCTAGAGGAGTGTGAGGACAGAGAGAACAAGTGAAAAGGATTGTGTCCAAAGATAGAGAAGTATCCTGGAAAAAAAAAAATGGATTCATTCACATATTTGTACAGGGCCACGCCAGGCCCACCCACTTCCTTCCTCCCTCTCTCCACCCTCCGTTACTTCTCTACTGGAACTGCTACTTCTTCTTCCTCCTCTTTCCCTCCTGTGTCCTTGGTCACCACTTATATATGTATTGTCTAGGTTACAGAGGAAATTCATGTTCACAATTGCTAAACAGATGCCGGCTACCTCTTGTGTGGCATTCAAACACCTGAGGGTCTGGGGGGAAAGCAGGGAATCAGAGAAAGTGACCCCAATAAGGGCCTTGACATTTATGGCTCTGCATGGAATGAGAGAATGCTATATGGATGAAATGTCAATAAGCCGGACTCGTCCATGCTGATGTTCTCAAGAAACCTGGGGGAGCTAGTGTGATAGCAATGGAATGAAACTTCCATTCCCTAACATTTAAATAAGATCAGTGCTAATCCTATCACAAAAGTATGGGGGTTGATGACTCTCTAGAAGGACCCCATAGCTGTTACATGATCTTCTGATTCACAAGCTTCTGTCGCCAAGGAAAGGAGAGAGGCAAGGGTGTGTCAGCTCTGATCACAGGTACAGAACTGGGTTCTTGCTCTTGGGAATTGTGACAGAGGCTGCTAGTTGCCTACTGCAGTATCCTCACCTTGTCAACTGAAGAAATGACAATATTTCTCAAACTCCACTAAATTCTGGCCCATGTGTGATAAACAGAAGCAATGTATGGCAGCTTCCAGGGATCTCTTAATAGCACGGTTGTCAGGCACTATTTCCCCCACTTCTTAATTGTCCCCTCCTTATTTCTGCTGTTTAGAATAGGGATGTGATGGCTGGAGCTTGAGAAGCCACATAGGACCTGAAGTCTGAATCCCTAAAACTATGCATGATTGTATAGTGTCTTAGACTACTTACCTCTAGACTTCTTATATTTGAAAGGAAAATAAATTTCTATTTTATTTAAAACACTTATTTTGGTTTCTTTGTTATATGTGATCTGATCTGATTCTAATTGATAAAGCATGTCCCCCAGGCTTTAGGTATAACACCTAAGTTATCGTGAATAAATTCTAATCCAGAAATTTCATTATCATTTCCTAATTTCTCCAAAGGTATCCAAATACGGAACTCACGTCCTCTTTTTTCCCAGGGAGTGAAGAAAGAAACATTTCCATGGTCCTTGAAGATATCCATCTCACGTCCTGAATGGCAAAGCAGTATGTAGAATATTATGTAGGTTTCCATCCAGGCCTACATACTAGGCTGTGGCTGTGCCACAGTCTATTAAATAGACGCATGAAACCCATCTACATTTAGGCCATCATTGAGATTAGTAGTGATTCAGACTCGGTGATCCCTAAATGAAAAGAGGCTTAGGAAACAGAAACATATCCTTGTCTTCAGTTAGAAAACAACACTCTGTGAGTCAGCGCCGGCACACCAGGACTGAGGTGAAGAATAGTGTATCTGGCCATTTCAGGAAGTAATTAACAGTAGAGGGAAGTAGCAAGTGATGAGAAGGGAGGGTGGAGGATAGTGGGCTGCCAGGGAGTGGACACAATGTTCCTGATCACTCTTTCCTCCAGCCCTGTGGTATGTTTTGATCCCTTCATGGTCTTCCCTCGATGAACCTCTCTTTTTCCATCACTCATCACCTTCTCCATTGCCATCATCCCTGCCCCAAACATAAACTCCAGATCATTTCCTAAAGAAACTATGCTTTCCCATAGCTATAGGTCTCTGTTAATGCTGTTCTCTGTGTTTAGAAAGCTCTTAACCCTTCACCTGTTTGAATGACACTTCCTCAGTAAAGCTTTCCTAGATTTTCTCAGGAAAAGTTAGAACATTTTTCCTCTGCTTTCAGAGCACTTTATACATTCATACAAACTTCCATTTTAGGGATAACCAAGGGGCTGCATCATGCATTTAACTAACATAGATTTAACCGCTCATGCTCAGTAAACAAAAAGAGGAAAAAGGAGAAACGAAGAGAATGAAAATACATCTGTTTGTTTCCTATCCCCTACAAAAACAAACCTTAGCTTCATAAAATTAAAAAAAAAAAGAAGAAGGAGGAGAAGGAGGAGGAGGAGGAGGAGGAGGAGGAGGAGGAGGAGAAGAAGAAGAAGAAGAAGAAGAAGAAGAAGAAGAAGAAGAAGAAGAAGAAGAAGAAGAAGAAGCAGCAGCAGCAGCAGCAGCAGCAGCAGCTCTAATTAAAATGCAAAGAAAAATGAAGGAAGTTTCTTAGACTTGATTTAGAGGATTCTTGAGGGGGTAATTTTCCAGACTATTTGTCATTTCACTTTATATGCTGACTTTGGACTAAATTTCTGAATAAGATGTGACTCTTTCTGCACAGCTTCATGTGATGGCTTCTCTGACTGTCCCCCAGACAGACTGTTCCAGGCTGTGAGCTTCCGAAGAGCAGCAACTTGTATTATTTATTTAGAGATCTTCTGGGCCTAACACAGTTATTGCCAGACAGTTGTTGAAAGAAAAGTTGAATGCTTACAGCATTTTTCACTGGTTACACCATAGGTAGAATCTGCGGGAACTGTCTCACTCCATGTACCACACTATTAACACCCTTCTCAGACTGTCTTTTGATCCCTTCTTTGAAGACACTTACTATCTTATGTCCAAAGCAGCCCACGTCACCGCTTTGTTAGAAAATGTCTGACAAGGTCCAGTTGTTAGGAAATGGGGACTCACTGTCTGGAGTGTTCCTCATTGCGCCCTGAGCACCGAGGCGCTTAATTAAATGAGTTCTGCTGCTGCCATGACCACCAGTGAAATTCACAACAGGAATCAGAAGCTTTACGTTATTGAACTAATAACTTTGGCTTTCTGCTTTGAGAGTTTGAGAAATTGAGGGTCCACTCCATTCTCAACATTCCTCCTTTAACACCTCAGTTATCCTGAGATCAGCCTTTCGGAATCCTCAGAATGGCCATGAACCAGTAAATAACAATAAAGTAAAAGAGGAAAAAGTTTTCGGTGGATAATTCAATTCTTGATCACCCATCAGAGTAGATCAAAGAGAGACAAGGACCTGAAGGTAACAGCTGATGATAACTGGCCTGAAGCAAGAAGGAAAAGAGCTCTAATCACTGGTGGTACAGAGAACACGCACATTCCTATAGTAAGGAGAAGAATGCAGCTGTTCTAAGTGGGTTTTTTTGTTTTGTTGTGTTTTTTCAATTTCTTTTACTCATCTCCTTTTCCTACTTCATTTTTTGGGGGATTAAAAATCTTTGGTTTGTATTCGTTCCTAATTCAAGAAATGTTTTCTGAACATCTTTGTGTCAGGCACTATGCTGATAATTTGGGTTCAACGAAGGGAAAGTTCACGGTCTCACAAGGAAACAAGTAAAGGGAGATTATAAAATATAGTGCGCTAAGTGCTAGAAAAAGGTAAAAATATGTATAATAGAATTATATATGAGAGGCACCTAACCCCATAGTGGAAGAGAAAATAACAATGGCAATGACAATAGCGATAACCAAAGCATAGTGAGTGTTTACTGTACACTAGATGCCGTTCTATGTACTTTAGGTATATTAACTTATTCAATCCTCATAACTACTTTATGAGCTAGGGAAGCTCGTTATCATCCCCATTTTCAAAAATAAAAATAAAAAAAGAGAGTGAGAATGAAACTGAGCCCCAGAGAGGGTACATAACTTATGCAAGGTCATGCAGCAAATAAGTGGCAAAGCTGGGAACACAGTTGGTCCAACTTCAGAGCCTGTGCTCTAAACATCTACCCTGCTCTGCTCTCTAGAGAGGAGGGGAAGGTCATCATGGGAGGTGACCACATGATATCTGACTTGGGACCTGAAGGACAAGTGGGCAAGGACACAGGCAAAAGAAAAGGTAAGTGAGGGGAAGGTATTGGGAGTCATGAGTGATGAGTCTGGGATGGTAACCAAGGAGGAAGATCAGGAATGGCTAAGAAATCTGGTCATTGACCTGAAAAAGATGAGGAACCATTGAAGGGTCAGATCTACATTATAGAAAAGTCTCTCTGGCTACAGTGGAGATTACGGATTACTTGGGTTCAAACTGGAGGCAAGAAAACTAGAGAGAAGAGTAACCTGACTAAGAGCTGATGGTCTCCTGAACTAAAGTGGCAGTAGGGGGAAAGAAAATAGATAGTAAGGCCTATGATGACATGACTCGGTGATGGACTAGATGTGAGCAGGTGAGGGAGAGGGAGACATCTACAAGACACCTGCTTTTCTGGCTTGAGTGATGGGTGAAAGGTGGTGCCAATCACTGACAAGCAATCCCATGGAAGAGTTTATCTTCCATCCAGAGCATCCCAACACTGGGAGTAGAAGGGGAGAAGTCAGAGTCTCCCTCATCCTTCCCTATCTGATTCTTTGCCATGGTCAGATGCATGAAGCCAGTCTATGAAAATCTGCCGTCCGGCCTCTCTGGGAGACTCCTGTAGGACCTGCGAGAGTCCGGGAGACAGAGTAGTCACTCTGAAGATAGAGTGGATAATTTAATAGTGGAGGAAAGACCTACTAGAGACAGAAAGCAGACCCTGTCTAAAGTCTGGCTGGCCAAGGGCCTCACAACACCTCTGGAGCCTTACCACAGCCTATTCTGTGAGTGCCTTTGCTTAGTTACAAGAAATCT
>NW_011889064.1:1422391-1433614 GCF_000151845.1 Pteropus vampyrus
TAAGTGCTAGAAAAAGGTAAAAATATGTATAATAGAATTATATATGAGAGGCACCTAACCCCATAGTGGAAGAGAAAATAACAATGGCAATGACAATAGCGATAACCAAAGCATAGTGAGTGTTTACTGTACACTAGATGCCGTTCTATGTACTTTAGGTATATTAACTTATTCAATCCTCATAACTACTTTATGAGCTAGGGAAGCTCGTTATCATCCCCATTTTCAAAAATAAAAATAAAAAAAGAGAGTGAGAATGAAACTGAGCCCCAGAGAGGGTACATAACTTATGCAAGGTCATGCAGCAAATAAATGGCAAAGCTGGGAACACAGTTGGTCCAACTTCAGAGCCTGTGCTCTAAACATCTACCCTGCTCTGCTCTCTAGAGAGGAGGGGAAGGTCATCATGGGAGGTGACCACATGATATCTGACTTGGGACCTGAAGGACAAGTGGGCAAGGACAAAGGCAAAAGAAAAGGTAAGTGAGGGGAAGGTATTGGGAGTCATGAGTGATGAGTCTGGGATGGTAACCAAGGAGGAAGATCAGGAATAGCTAAGAAATCTGGTCATTGACCTGAAAAAGATGAGGAACCATTGAAGGGTCAGATCTACATTATAGAAAAGTCTCTCTGGCTACAGTGGAGATTACGGATTACTTGGGTTCAAACTGGAGGCAAGAAAACTAGAGAGAAGAGTAACCTGACTAAGAGCTGATGGTCTCCTGAACTAAAGCGGCAGTAGGGGGAAAGAAAATAGATAGTAAGGCCTATGATGACATGACTCGGTGATGGACTAGATGTGAGCAGGTGAGGGAGAGGGAGACATCTACAAGACACCTACTTTTCTGGCTTGAGTGACGGGTGAAAGGTGGTGCCAATCACTGACAAGCAATCCCATGGAAGAGTTTATCTTCCATCCAGAGCATCCCAACACTGGGAGTAGAAGGGGAGAAGTCAGAGTCTCCCTCATCCTTCCCTATCTGATTCTTTGCCATGGTCAGATGCATGAAGCCAGTCTATGAAAATCTGCCGTCCGGCCTCTCTGGGAGACTCCTGTAGGACCTGCGAGAGTCCGGGAGACAGAGTAGTCACTCTGAAGATAGAGTGGATAATTTAATAGTGGAGGAAAGACCTACTAGAGACAGAAAGCAGACCCTGTCTAAAGTCTGGCTGGCCAAGGGCCTCACAACACCTCTGGAGCCTTACCACAGCCTATTCTGTGAGTGCCTTTGCTTAGTTACAAGAAATCTTGAGGCTGAAAGGTGGATCTGTACAGTCCTCAGACTATTAAGTTTATAGGATATATACCAGGTGCCAGGTACTAGCTGGATCCTTTGAGCTCAAAAAAAAAAAAAGCCAACCAGTGGAGTAGGGTGACTCCTGGAAAAACTATGGTTCACTATATCGATTGTGAGTGTATAAATGAAAGACAAAATGTCAAAGAACCTGAATGGAACAAGAAAGACAGAGACAAGATATGTCAAATAGATAACTTTTCAGAGAAAACATTGGTGCTTCTTAACAGCAACCCAGAGGAGATCACGAGGTCGGGGAGAAATTTAGGAAATGATAGAGGTGAGCTCAGGTGGAAACTAGATAGAAAGCGTGCAAAATATTGAGCAATAAGAAGCACAGCACAGAAACTTACTCTTGGAGATTTAGGTGGTAAATGGAAGGAAGTCTTTAAGAATAAGGGCCTAGAGAAGCAAGAGGTAGAAGATCTGAATAGCATAGAACTCCAGAGACAGGATTGAAATACCTAAGTCGGAAGAAACATGACCCAAAAAACCTGGCCCTGACCATTTTGATACTACAAGTGGGAAAAGGAGCATTAGCCTCAAGAGATAGTAGTAAAAGCACTGTTAGTTATAAAAAGTGGAAGCTGGGCTGACTGGCCTAAAACTAGGTTAATCAGAGCAGAGAACTAGAAGAGAGAGGCAAGAAGAAGGTTGATACGGACATGGGGCGAGAGTGGCGGGCATTTACTGAATGAAATTGTAAGGCAGGCAATTGTGGTAAAGCCATTGGTGAGTTTGGAAGAAAAGGCAGTGTGTCCAAGGGGTGGATGCTGATGCTGATAAAATCTTTATCCATGGGGAGAAACTATATCCCTCCTCATAACTTTGTGTCAGTGGTCCCACCAGCAACAGATGGCTAGGCCTTGGGATTCCTCCTGGTGTGGGCCTTCATGGGTTGTCTGCCCAGTGGTGCTCAAGATAAGAAACTTGCACCAGGTAATCATGAACAATTTCTTTCATCTGAAACAGCGGTTGGCAGACTACAACCCCTCCTCCACCGCAAGCCAGATCCAACCCACCGGATATTTCCTACCTGTGCCAACTTTTGCTTAAAAAAAAAAAATTGTACCAAAATGCAGCCACACCCTTTCGTGTATGTGCTATCTGTGGCTGCTTTAGCGCTAGTAACCAGTAACATAGAGCAGCTGGAACAGAGACTAAACTATTTACTATCTGGCAAACCTTTATCTAGAAGGTCTTATTCTGAAAAGTCAGCAGGACCTACCAGTGTGCTTAGTGACATAGCGGGCTCGTATTCTGGTGCAAGCTCCTTCACTGGTGGTAAATTGTTAGCAGTTTGTGGCCTGGCTTCTGTGGACACTTCGAGTCGTGCTGTCCATAAAACAGGGGGGAAGGACAGTGTATCGAGCATAAAGAAATAAAGACTGTTTGGATTTTACAAAATGGATCCCATGGGAGCCATGACAGTGCTGTCAACTGGCACAATAGGAAAATTCTTAGGGTGTGACTGGACAGCCCAAAACCACAGAAACATCAGCTGACAGCCCTGGATAAGCCCCCATCTTCAGGGGCCGATAAGCATAAGGATCCCACCTTGTAAGGTTCATATAAGCTGAATACCTCAGACAGACGATGCTCAAGCCTGACCCAAGGGCATCAGGGATGGGCACGCAAAGCGCCCAAAACTCTGACCTTCTGACCCATTGTAGCCTCTGGCTTGGGACCGACACACAGCTATCCGTGGCGCCAGTCGCCAGTCAATAGAGCTTGCTTTGGAGATGCGAAGGACTTTCATCCCTTCCCTCTGTACTTCCCCACTCTGTGTGCTATGCGTTAACCTGCGTGATACCTAATTAGTTTATCTGAGCAGGTTCCACTCAATAAACCTGTCATTGTGGAAAGACATAAATGTATTCAAGGGTGTTACTTCAGCAGTCGCTTTCCCGGCTCACAACAGACAGTTACATCTTACCTGTGGGTTCAAAGGTCAGGCTTCAAGAAAGCAAAACCACCATAATACCTCCATATGCAGTCACCCCACACCACAGATTTCCAGAACACACTGACATCCTGGACACCATATTTGAAAGATAGAAGTGTTAGGAAACCACAGGACAGAGGCCCTGCCTGGAGGTTATTTTGATGAACAAAGCACTTATGTGTATTTATATTTGTTTGTCTTCATTATAACTAGACTGCTAACTCCTCAAGGCAAAACTTGTCTAACCATAAACTTCTGAGTATGTACTTCATTACTAAAGGTAAATAAAGCAATAACAGGAAACCACCAAACTCTTTACTAGGAAAAAACTAAATATTTATTTTTATTCTATGGAAACTTCTGTGAAGTAGTGAGCAATAATAATGTGGGAATAATTTGCCTGATTTCTCCCAATTTTAGCATTTGATTAATTTCCTTGGATCTGACTGTGTTAGAAGTTCTAGGCCAAGGTGGAAGGTTGGTTGATTTGTTTCTTGGGGTGTGTGTGTGTGTGTGTGTGTGTGTGTGTGTGTGTGTGTGTGCATGCGCGTGCAAGGATGGCAAGTAGTTTCAGAAACAACGTTTATTATACGGTAAGAGGGTAGTAAAGAAGTTAGTCTTAAGTCCATTCATTCATTTATTCATTCATTCAACATTATACTGAGTACATCTTATGCCAGGAGCAGTGTTAGTACTAGGGGTACAGTGAGGAGATATATACAGAAAAGATTGCAGTCAAAGTAAGCTGGGTGAGGAGAGTACTCATTCTTGGATTGATGCTGGCTCTGGTCCTCATTCTAGCTCCAGACTAGCTATTCGATTCAATCACCTTTGGGCTCTCAGCGTTTCCCGATACAGAGATTACCCTGCCAAAAAGTGCTAACAATCTGACCTGATCCCTCTGCCGGGTCAGACTCATCTCACTGCCCTGACATCCCTGGTGCACTAGACTCTCCCCCAGCCAGGCTTTAGCAGCAAGGTGGGGATGCCCACAGGGGATCTCCCACAGCCACACCTCCTCCAGCCTCTCCAAAAAGGCCCCTCTCAGATTCCTGCATTCCAGCAACCAGCCCTTCCAGTTAAGCAGAAATTTCCTGCCTTGGTAATCAAGAGGCATTTGTTTTGTTTTATTTTAAACGCTTGGTATCTCCCCAGGCAGCCACGCCCTCTGTCCTAATTCTACTAAATCTATTCATTTTGGAACATTTTTTGTGTGCATTAGAAAGGGGAACTGGGAGAGAGGTGTGGAGCGAGACAGATAAAATGAGAGATCTCCATCAAGAGATGACAATTGAGAGTCCCTTGTGTCCCCCTCCGCCGCCTCTACTTTTTCCTCCCTCTAACGTGTCACTTCTGAGCTTGTGCTCAGCCTCCTCACCTCAAGATGTAATAGGGTGCCTTCGTTGAGCTGAAATATAAAATGTCACAGGAGCTGGCAATAATTAAAAGATAAAACAGACATCTGTGTCTTCAGAAAATAACACATATGCATACTGCTCTTAATTTAAAACTAATAACAATGTCATGCTAATATAATTAATGCCTCATTTATTAGGTCGAGTGGAGAATGAACTGTTCTAACATAATATTCTCTCAGATTGTTAGAGCCTAAAACTTGAGAAATCAAATCATTTAAACCTTTTTCACTGTTACAGAAATCTTTCTAAATAATATTGTATTAGTCACTATTTTTCTAAACGAAATTCACCAAACATAATTTATTACTCTCCCTAAGGACAGATCTGTTTCTGTCATTACGTACCCAGTTCCCGGTGGAGGAGTACTCAGGTTCCCAATATATGCTTGTAGAACAAATAATTATAACCTCTCACACTGAACTTTGATGTACAAAAATACTGAACTCTTGGGCTTTGGAATTACAGAGAGCTATTTGCCCTTACCTCAGATTATATTTTTGCATTCTTATGTGCGCTTTTATAATTCTCTTGTCTCCTCTACCAGTTTTTTGCTTCTGTAACTAAAAGTTCCTCCCTGCCCCATTAACGCACTGATTCTAATCTGCTTTAGATCGAAATGAAACTTATGAAATAAAAGTAAATCGTTTCAAAGAGAGGCAAAGTACATCTATGAAGTTTTGGTGCCTATGTTGGCCACCCAAAGGCCTTTTTGGCTTCCTCTGGTTTCTCAGCTATGTTTCAGATGGCTACACCTGTTCTATATATGAGTAACTCCCAGAAAAGTCAAGTATTACCACAAGAGCTACAACAGAAACTCATAATAAATGAGTCTTACATGGGTTGAAACTTCTCATTATATGTCATCCAGGAAAAAATAGCTTCTGGTCGTAGGATCTGACATCTAAATTAACTAGTTCCTCCACACTTGTGAACCAAAGCCAACAGAGGTCACACCGGACAAAGGGGAGCCCTGGATAGACTACGATCATCCTCAAAACTCAGGTTTACAACTCTCCCAGGACATGTGAAATCTTCCACTTGCTGGCGTTATGAGTCTAACAGATTTTCCCTCCCTGAGTCCCAGAAACTCCAAATTTATTTCATAATCAATCCAACAGGATTAAGAGTTTCCTAGAGTTTCTACAGAGTTGAGAGAATCTCTACTTTGTGCTAAATAGCTCTCTGAAAACAGATGAAAAGCAAATGGGTGAAAATCCTTATTCTGAGTTTACCAAGGAATCATTTAGCTTTCAATAATATATTCTGTCATTCATGAAGAATTTAACAAAGACGCCAATGAACTGGTCTAAAATAGTGAGGAAGTGAGGAAATGAGATTAGCATCGGACCCACTGGATCCCACCCTTGGTGTGCCTCTAATACCATCTCAGTTCCAAAGCAGACTGGTTAAGGCATGTGATTTCTTCCCTCTGCATAGTCTGGTTTAGGGCCAGAGAGTTCTTTGTTGGCTGGAGTAAGAAAAAGGCCAGGAGGCAGCACCCAAGCCTCACCCCTGAGTCTGCAGCTGCCTCACCAGGTGACCTTGGGCAGGCTGCCTGAACCCTTTTGGATTCCAAATTCTGTCTGTAAAAGGAGCGATGATTACACCCCTCTGCTCCTAGCACCGTGTGCACTTTGTTAATAGGTGTTTGAAAAAGTTTGTATCTTCAGATGAAAAGCATTTACAAGTTTTGAGCTCTATTCTTAGCTGATTCTTTGTATAGTTAAATTTTCTTGGCTGTGGAAATGAGGCTTCTATAATTTCCCTTTGGAGAACTAACTCTATAACCCTAGGAGTGTTGTGGTGAATATAAAGCCTTTATAAACCTCTTATGTTTCCCTCTGACTCATTTTTCACCTCACAGGTGATCAACACAGACTCCTTCAACCCTAAGAATTCTTTGAAAATTTTTAATTCTAAAAATTAAACTGGATTTTTCTAAATCAAATCGTAGATTGAATGCAGCAGTAAGTCTTGCTTGCTTAAAAATTTTTATTTTGAATATTTTAGAAAAGGTTGTTTTTCAAAGAAAATAAGTACTTTCTGATTTTTTTAACATTGAGATATAATTGACATACAATAAAATAATACCCTGTTTCGATTGTACAATCTGAAAAGTTTTGACATACATATACATCCATGATAACAAACATACCCACCACCTCATGAACTATCCTCGTACCCTTTTGCAATCCCTCATTGTGTTCTCAAAAGCACCACGTATTCAGATGGCTTTTGCTCCCTTGTTTCTCACACAGCAACACTTACCTTAGGTCACACTCCCCTGCCAAGAGCTGCGTCGTCCTTACCTCAAAGTGAACCAGCAAGGTAGACCAGATCCTTCATCTGCCTGCTTTTGGCTGCTGTCTCCTTTCTTGCTCCCTCATTTCACATACCTACAGACTCATCAATCACTAATGCTGCAGTTTATATCTTACAAACTTCATATTTTGACTGTAACCCTTTCACAGACATCTCCACTAAAAAGACAGAGAAACTGTTCTTAATGTAATTCTCAAACTCTGAATCACCTTATCAAGTCGTTTAAGTTAGAAAATAACACTATTGGGAAGATACTGTTAAAAACCAAACTTTCACTTTCACTGTTTTATGCCAGAAATAACTTCATTCAATTGGTACAGAAAAATTTTAGTGAGACTTTTACTATCATTACTCCAGAAATCTCAGCCTGTCCCTCTCCTTTCCCTCTGCCCTGCCTTCTGCTTTCTTGCTGCCTTTTCTGTCTTCACTCTTCCAATTTCTTCTAAGATTAGGAGAAAACTGTCAAAGATTACAGGAAATAATTCTAAAAAGAGTGTTTGGCTTTGGGACAACTAGTTTCCCCATTGCAAAAGTTAGGTTATATCCGTCTTTACACAAAAAAATTATTTAATATGGATTTAAAAAATTAAAAACAGAACTACCGAAGCCCTAAAAAATATATGGCATTTTAAAAATAATATTAGGATAGGAGAAGTATTCCTAAGCAAGACATAAAACCTAGAATGCATAAAGAAAATTATTGATAGAATGACTATGCAAATTTTCCATTCTGTATGTGAAAGAGAGCATAACAAAGTTAAAAAGTAAGAGGCAGACTGGGAAAAAATACTTGAGATATATATACACACACACACACACACACACACACACACACACACACATGTATATATGTATCTATACACATATATATCTACTCTTAATACATAAAAATTTCTCTACGTTGAATTATATCCTTAAATTTATTCATTTTACTGTATATAAATTTTACCTCAAAAAATAAAAAGGACTGTAAATAAATATTAAGTTCTGTTATTGATAAGCATCTCAATTTAGTATTTAGCGTACTGATATCTGCAATCTACTTTGAAATGCACAAAAAGAAGGTGGATTGATAAATGAATAAAAGGATGGCTAGATGGAAAGATGTGTGATAAAGTAAATACAGCAAAATGTTCATTATCAGTCTAGATGAGGGGTATAGGGATGTCACTACACAATTCTCTCAACTTTTGAAGATTTTCATAATGAAATACTGGGGGAAAGCCTCCTAAAATGAATAAGAAAATACACATAACTGCTAAGAACAGTAAACGAAGCAAATTAACAGACAATTTGAAATAAAAAAAACAAATGGACCAAAAAAAAAAAAAGGATGTTCAATCTCACTTGGAATAAGCAAACATTTATAAAGCTGATAACATTCAATAGAAATCACACATGAGAGAAAATATATATGTAAGGATATTTATTGCTTTTTTTGTTTAAAATAGAAAAAATAAGAAAAAAAGAAGAAAGGAGGAGGAGGAGAGGAGGATGAGAAGGAGAAGAAAAGGAAAGGGAAAAAGGAAAAGAAACAGCCTAAGCACTCTTTCCCGAGGAAATAGTTAAATAAATAACCATCTGTTGGGGAGGTTCAGCATGAGTCTCCCCAGGATGTGCCACTCTGGCATGCAGATTATCTTGAGCTGAAAACAATCAGGACCCAGAAGACTCAGGAAGGACCTTTGACCTTCCCCTTCTACTGCTTAAAAAATTTAAGATAGAAGACCTCCAGGAAGGAAAATATATCATCATAGATAGCTATAGTTTAATATGAACTAATGTGTGCTATGCCTAGCAAGATCTATTTGATCAAAGCCCTCCCTGTGTCCCTGGGTTTTGAGATGGCCTAGCAAACATACATTTAATACAAATCAATTTTTTTCATTCCCGTTGTAAATTTGCCTTCCCTCCCTTTGAAGTCCTAAACCCCTGCTTCCCACTCCTTGGTCCAGAATAACATACATACCTCATTTTGCCTTACTATCTTTGGAATTTTCATGCCTATGTGAATTCCTCATATGCACGTATTAAAATTTGATTTTCTCCTGTTAATCTGCCTTCTGTCATTTTAATAATTCTATCGACCAGAAGAACTACGAGGGGAAAGGAAAAGTTTCCCCATCGCCAAGTGTCCATAGTATACAGCAGTGAAGAGGAGTGAAGTAGTTCCACGGGTACTAACACGAAAGATCTCCAAGGCCTATTGTTTACT
This sequence comes from Pteropus vampyrus, assembly GCF_000151845.1. Taxonomy (NCBI): domain Eukaryota; kingdom Metazoa; phylum Chordata; class Mammalia; order Chiroptera; family Pteropodidae; genus Pteropus; species Pteropus vampyrus. The sequence goes on from NW_011889064.1 coordinate 1,431,587, forward strand.
GAAAAAAATGAACATCACAGAATGAATTGTATAAAACGACCATTTACATAAAAAGTAATAATAGAACTACAAGTGTATTCAAAATGCATAGACAAAATGTCCAAAAGCATACATGTGCAATCATGCTTCATCTTAGGAAAGCAACATTGGAAGGAGGAGTCAAAGACATGAAAAGGACATTTAAGCTTCTACTCTGCAGATGAAGCCTCTCCTCTGCAGATGTCTAAATTATTTGGACTTTTTACAATAAGCATGCAATATTTTGGTAAAAATTTTTAAGTTACTAAATTGTGCTATGATAATAACAATGACGATTACCTAAATATCCCTAAAACACTGTGAAAATTGCAAAAGTTCATGGAGAATCCACATATTTTACCTGCCTAATATCAAAAGCCTGAAGTCTTAGAGAAAAACATCTGGTGATTTCTTAAGGGACTTTACTTTTCATCTGAATATCTCAACATTCATGTCTATTAAGCCAAATGGTCACAAGCCCATATATCATGTGAAAGTTCTTTCTTCTCCCATCTTCATCCCCCTAGGGCCCAGCCCAACTCTGGATGCTGAGTCTGGTCTCAATAGAAGCCCCATTGAGAGATACTTGTTGTAAAACATAATGGACTGTATTCTAAGCTAAATGCCAAAGATTAGATGGGTCAGTGAGGAGAGAATTTTATAAAAACACTGCAAGTCCAAGGAAAGAGAGGCAAAGACGAGGAGTAAGAAAAAGCAGAAGAAGAAGGTGGTGAGAGAAGAGAGTAAAGGAAAGATGGTGATTTAAATGTTTGCAACATTCTGACCAGCAAAAGAAATCAGAAGGAATTTCGCCACCTAGGTATATACATGTACATGCGTGTACAGCTTCATTCAGGAAACAGACAGAATGCCCATTCTTTCCAAGTGAAGATTCTAGCTATGCAGATATGCAGACATGGGAACAGCAGCAGGAAGAGTTGGGTCAAGATACATTCTCTGAAAGATGACATGCCAGCAATGAACAGGTTCCCTGCCCACAGAGAGCCTCAGAGCATTTTAGTCTTGAGTGAGGAGGGCATTCAGCTTCTTGCCCACCTGTGGCGTCTCTGGTAGAGATTGCATCGAAGATCTGGCAAAAATATCTGTATTCAGGTAAAGATATAACGTAGCCAAGACTAGAACGCCTTTCTTAGGACATGTTTCTCATTATCTCTGCTGAAGAGAAACTTCCCCCTGTGCTTCTAAGGGAGCCAGGGTCACCCTGTTCACATATGTCCTAATTTTACATTTTGGTTCACTCAACACACTTGTGTTGGGTACTTAATTAGTGCCAGACTCTGCGCTCTGCTCTGAAAATGCAAAAATGAGGGGCATGACCTCATTTTTGAGGTCTCACAATCAGGTGGGTAAATATTTACAATACCATGGATGTTTGTGAAGGGTACTATGACAGAGCTAAGTCAACAGAGATCAACTACTGGGGAAGGGAAGAGACCTGTCCAGTGTCATAAAAGGTGAGCTTTAAAACCGTGCTTTAAAAACGAGTAAGAGCTCAGGAGAATGAAAAGGTAAGCCAAAAACTGGGGAAAAATATTTGTAAAAGACATAGCTGAGGAAGAACTCGCACCCAAAATACGCAAAGAACCCTTAAAATTCAACAATAAGAAAACATACAACCTGATTTAAAAATGGGCAAAAGTCTTAATCAGACACCTTACCAAAGTAGATACAGTGGGTCCTGAAATAACATTTCATTCAACATCATTTCATTGTAACACTGATGAGAAAAATTAATTGATTCCCAGCTAGGGCCCCCATCTGTGAAGTTCGCACATTCTCCCCATGTCTGCATGGGATGTCTCCAGTACTCCTGTTCACTGCCACATCCCAAAGAGGTGCACGTTAGGCAAATTGGCTTACCTAATTGTCTCAGTCTGAGTGAGTGTGGGTGTAGCTGTGAGTGCGTCCTGCAATGGAATGGCAGGGTTGGTTCCCGCCTAGTACTCTGAGCTGCCAGGGCTGGCTATGGCCACGCATGACTCTGAATTG
>NW_011889064.1:1433664-1441539 GCF_000151845.1 Pteropus vampyrus
AATAAGCAGTTTGGAAAATAATTATCTGACTTTTGTTAATCCTTCTTAAATGTATGTATAGCTCACTGTTATTTCAATATTTACTATTGGAAGAGTTTGGGTCTTTATTTAGAAGTTTGGTGATGTTTTTGTGATCAAAAACATGACATGGAAACTTAATTTTATTTATATCAATAAGTATATGGTAAAATTGGTTTCATTACACATAGTTTCTCTTAAAGTCGCAGTTTCCAAGAACCTATTAATACCTTTAAGTGAGGCTTACTGTATACAGATGGTAAATAAGCATATGAAAAGGTGCTCAACATCATATATCATTAGGGAACTGTAAATTAAAACAACAATGAGATGCCAATATGTGCTAATTAGAATGGCCCAAATCCAGAACTCTGACAACACCAAATGATGACGAGGATGTGGAGCAACAGGATCTCTCATTCACTGCTGGTAAGAATGCAAAATGGTACAGTCACTTTGGATGACAGTTTGGCAGTTCCGTACAAAGCTGAACATACTCTTACCAAAAGATTGAGTAATCATACTTCTTGATATTTACCCAAATGAGGTGGAAATTTATGTCTACACAGAAACCTACGCATGAATGTTAGTAGCAGCTTTATTCATTATTGTCGAAACTTGGAAGCAACCAAGATGTCCTTCAGTAGGTGAATGGATAAACAAACTCTGGTACATCCAGACAATAAAATATTATTTAGTACTAAAATGAAAATGAGCTAACAAGCCATGAAAAGACATGGAAGAAACTTAAATGCATATTACTGAATGAAAGAAGCCAATCTGAAAAAGTTATTTATTGTATGATTCCAACTATATGACATTCTGGAAAAGGTGAAACTATAGAACAGTAAGTAAATAGATCAATGGTTGCCAAGGGTTGGTGGGAGGGAAGAATGAATAGGCAGAGCACAGAGGATTTTTAGGGCAGTGAAACTATAATGCATGATACTACAATGATGGGCACATGTCATTACACATTTGTCAAAACTCATACAATGTACAATACCAAGAATGAACCCTAATGTAAACTATGGACTCTGGGTAATAATAACATGCCAATGTTGGTTCATCAGTCATAATAAATGTACCACTCTGGTGTGGGATATTGATAGTAGAGGAGGCCGTAAGCAGGAGGTAGAAAGTATACAGGAACACTCTGTGATTTCCATTCAATTTCGATGTGAACCTAAAACTGCTCTAAAAAATATAGTCTATTTAAAAGAGAGGAAAAAAAAAAAAATGAGTAGCAGTTGCTACCACACAGGCCATGGGGGCTTCCCTATCAGTAAGAGACACAGGCAAAGTCAAGCCCTCTGGATTACAAGTGAAATACTCATATGAATAAATATAAAGATATATTTTAAAAGATTGTAATTATATTTGATGAGTTCACCAGGTGATCAAGGTTAAGGAAAGGCAGATTATGAATGTAAAGCACTGAGTACTGAGAATGGTGTATTATAAATTCCAACATAATACATGGTGTCTGTTATTCTTATTATCATCCTCCCCCTCTTCATCAGTATCATCATCACCATTATCATCATCATTAACAGCATTCCAGGAAGGGGAACAACATATCTAAGGCACAGAGACTGAAAAACCCATAAAGCTGTTGAAAGTTCAGAGTGTCGTGTCTCTGGAACCCAGGAATCCGAGTAAGAGCAGGGAGGAGACAAGCCAGGTCTCGCAGAGCCTTAATTACTTCCAAGAGATGTTGGGCTTTATTCTGTATAAACAGAGATAGTCTTAAGCAAGAGAGTACATGAGTTCAGATTTGCTTTTCTATAAGATTGGGGATGGGAGCTAGCCCATCATCCAAGAGAGGAGTTACACTGTTCTGAACCAAATAAGAGGGGAAGAGATGGAAATCGAGCTAGTAGAATTGATAGACTTTAGTGACCACCGAAATATTAGAAGAGGAGAAGAGAGAGAAGCCTAGGATGGTATTTGGTTTTCTGGTTTTAGTAAACAATAATGGTGGTGACATTAAAGGAAGGCGCAGGTTAGGAGAGATCAGGAGATGAGAACAGAAGACATAGGAGTTTGTTGTCCAAGAGCACTTCCTGAATGGCCATGCACATCATGGCACCATCGATGACCAACATGAACAGCATTTATGAAGCACTAAATACGGCCACTCTGCTGAGCCTCCTGCCTACATTATCTCATTTAATCCTTCCAACAACCTTATGAAATAGATATTTTATTAACCCTGTTTGATAGATGAGAAAACTGAGGCTTACAAACTTGCTCAGAACTACAGTAGGGAACATCTTTCTGACTGGAAAGCCCACATCCTCTAAAACACTCTGAGGACTCACTGAATTGCTGCTGTCTCCAGCCCTTTCTCCTTTGTGTGACCTGGGAACCATATAACCTTGTACTTCTAGCAGAACCAGCCCCCGCCTGAATGCATAGCTTGGCAGAATTGCTGAGGACGCTTGGCAGGGTGCAGCCAGCGCAGCTGTGCAGGTCTCCATGTCCCACTTCCTAAGCTTGGTTCCCTCTTTCTCACCCTGAGGCGGAATTGCGTTCATCTGAAGACACCGTTATCCATGAAGGTATTTCAGCTGCTATAGTGGGTCATGTTCCACTGCAGTTAAATGACACTTCCCAGAGGAATGGTCTTTTTCTGCCTGTGTTGCCACCTCCCTTATCCAGACAGGGTGCACTACCCTGGGAACTAAATAAGCCACTGTAATGAGATGGGGTTTTCTTTAAAAACAAAACAACAAACAAACAAAAACGAGCAGAAGTAGGGGTAAAAGTTGGACTAAAAGGACATAAAAGACGGATGTATATTCGGTACATTTGTCATGAAAACCTTTGGGACTATGAAATTTGCTTTTTTCAGTAGTATAGAGCAATGGCAATTGCTACCATGAATTCATAGCTATGACTTTTAGCATAGCGGTTTCCAAATGCCGGTCCTCGAACCAAGTGAGTCCTTGATGAACTGTCACCACGAGGCGAAATGAGAAAACTAAGGGCAATGCAGTATGCTTAATATATTACATAAATCTATGTCTATCAGTATAACTTTTCTAACTGCCCTTCTTGGGAAGAAATTTTCTTTATTCTGAAACTATTATCTTCCCATTTTTAGAGTATTTTCGACATTCCAAGCAGCAACTCCAAAATTCTGGAGCAATGATTGCAGTTAGAAAACCTTATTTAATCATTTAACCAGCATTCATTAAGCCAGGCTCTGGAGATGTCTCAGAGGACAAAATCAACCAACTGCTGCTCTTACAGAGATTACCCAGCAGGAAAATGGGTGTCGATGATGTCACAGCACACGAGGAATACCGTGGAGAGAAGCACGGGGTGTTACAGGAGCATATGACCGGCAACCTCGCCTTGCTGGGGACATCTGGGAAGACTTTCCTGAGAAATATGGCCCTTAAGCTGAATAGGGATGAGAAGGGTGAGTAAGAATGAGCTGAATAAAGTGGCTCTAAATGGCAACAAAGAGTGAGGCTGGTTTGAGGAACAGAAGAAAGGTAGTGAGGCTCAAGTGCTGAGAGACTGGCTACATCACAGGAGCACGTAAGTGGTTTATTATACCTAAATAGTCTATGGCTGAAAAAGAAAGTTTCCCTAGCACGGGGTAAGCCTGCATTAAACCCATCATTGGTGTATCCAGAGGATGCTCCTGACTGCTTACAGCAAAGTCACCAACTGATAAATGGCTGACCGTATACTATCGAGCACTGTTTAATAAATAATGTGTCCCATGAGTAAGATTCTGTCACTAGCTGGTAAAGTTGGACAAAGAGGTCACTTTGCTGACCACTCTACCTCATCTTTTCTCATGCCTAAAATAAGAGAGTTAGATTAAATAAACCCTAGGGTTTATTCCAGGGCAAACATTTTATAACGATAAATGTATAACAGCTACCATTTATTGGGCGTTTAAAATTTGAAGTCACTGCATTAGACGTTGTGCAGGTTTCCCCCACTACCTGAAAGCAGAGCGTTCCTATAAAGACTTTTTAAGCCAAAATGGCATAAAGCAACAAAACAATTACCATTAATTTATATGGAAAATTTTTTGATAGTTCCCAATCCCCCAAAATAACCTACCGAATCATACCAAATACGCTTAATTACAGCCAGTTTTGCCCTGAGTGTTAACACCCTCATGAGCTCTCTAAGCTTTTCTGATACCTGAGGATGCATCTTGCTAACAGATGCACAGAATAAATGGAGACAAAGCCCAGACGCTCACAGACACAGTTCAAAGCTTTGGCGGCTTGATGCTGAGTCGCTGAGCATGGTTCCAGGAGCAGGTTGGTGGGGTCACTCTGACCACTTGGGGTGCAGGCTGCCTCTGTAATGGCTGGTAGCAAAACAAAAGCTGAATGCTATTTTTGCTTTTCATCTTTTTCTGTAAAAGTGAAAATCCTTTTCAGACCTCTTTCAGCTAGCAAAAACAGGCACTACTGTAGGTCTTTTGTAAAAAGTGAAGTGGCGAAACATGAACTTTCAAAAAGCAGGGATACCCATATCTGTATTACAACAATCCTCATCGCAGCTCCATGAGGTACGTATTATCACCACCATTTTATAGATAAGAAACTCCGAGACATAGATCAAAAGTCCTCAGATCACACTCTAGTATGTAGTAGATCTGGTATTCAAACCTGGTTCTGTCTTATTCCAAAATCCATGTTCCCTCCATCGGTCTGTGTGCACTACCATGAAGTCTCATGATGTCCTGTGATTCAGTCACTGTGTTCTACTGGTACTCTTCAGCCTGGCATTCGAAGTCTCTTCTGTGCTATTCTTCCCTTTGGCTCTAATCACGCCGGCCTCCTGGCTGGTCTACTACACTCATCCTCCTGCAGCACTCTGCTGACGCCATTCGCCCTCGGTCTCCCATCACCACCTACCTCTTCCAAGAAAATGAAATCAAGTAAGCAACTGGACAATGACTCAGAAACAAAACGCACTGAATTTGAAGTCCAGCTGGGCCTAAGAAACAGTCCTAAAAAAAGTAGAGGGAGTGACAGGATAAAGGTCTGGGTGGGCAGGTCAGCATCAAGGTGCTCCTTCAAGTGTGACAATTGGACCAAGTACATCTGGGATAAACGACACAAAGATCCAGGCATGATGCTGGCCATGAGAGGCCTGGGACATGACAGTAGAATTCCTGGGACAGTGGAACTGGGCCAAGGACCAAAGCACACACTTCAGCCCTGAGGAACATAGCAAGAAATGCCACAAGAATAGAGTTCAAGATTGGAGCTCGGCCCCAAGACACAAAGAAGGAGCCCAGGTGTTGATGAGGGGTGCCTCACATGAGCTGGACCAGCAAAAGAAAACACTCAAAGAGGAGGAGCAGTGGTTTTAGGTATTAGGACAAATTTGAATCTGATGTCTGGACAGGGAACTGGTGAGATCATTGCATTTATCGTGATTACTTTGATTCCAATCCAGCCCTGACGCTTCCCAGCTGGGCAACCTTGAGCAAGTTGTTGGGAAACAGTTTTCCATAGGTCCCTCACTAGTGTGCATGTCTTACGAGAGAAGCAGTGACTACTCTTTGTTCTAGATATATCTTTTCGAGGACATTTGTATAATGAACTGCCTGGGAAGACAGAGTCTCCCTTTGGAACAAAAATCTAAAAGCCTCTTCTGTAATGAAACCTACTTCATATGTAGTGTTATCTGGTTCACTTTGCATATTTACTGAACAATTTCTATTTTTTCCTTTCACCACCTGTCTCCGAGAGATGGCAGAGAGATCATAAAGAGTTTTCTGTTAATGTTAATATGCTCCATCATAAATAATTATTATTAATAGAAATACTACACCTTCTTCAAGACTCAGTTCATCTCTTAGTCTCCTTGGTGACCTTTTCAAATACTCCAGGACAGAGGTTAGTCATGTAATTCACAGACATTGTTGAAGACATTTGTATTTACTTCCTGAGTATAATTTTTACTTCCTTGACTTGGTTATTAGTGTTTAAAGGCAGAGATACCATCTCCCACCTCTTCTGGATCAGACATCTACACTTAGCTTTACGGCAAAGATGCCCAGTAAACTCTTGTAAATTGATTGAGTCTCATGTGTCACCATTCTACATACCTATTACCAGGAGAACTTAAGAAAAGTCAATAAGAAAGAATGTTAATTGTTGTAATCAGTTTTACTGTCTCTGTGATACAGGCTTTATAGCCTGGAGAGGACAGACTGGTAAAAGCGGTTTGTGGGATGCCAATCCCATTGCACTTATCTGAAAGGCTAATTTAGCAGTTAATATATTCATGGGGTATTTGCATCAAGGGCATTATTAAGCACAGACATAAGTATTTAGAAATGCAAAGGAAACTTTAATAATTCATGTAAGTTCTTTCCAGCAACTCATCATGTGGGACAGGCCATCTGCCCACCCACAGAAAAGTCAGGATCAGACCTCAGAAGCCACATCTTCACCCTGTTCCTGAGATCTCTGAGCCACAAAGCATGTCATCAATTCCAAAAAGATGTTAACGGAATTAAGTTCTGTGCTATTATGGTCAGCAAGCAATTACTCTTGTGACCAAAAGCAAAACTAAAGTAGTAACAACCAAAATGAAGTTACAAATAATACTCTAATAACACAAATAATGCTACGAATAGTTATTATGCTATTGCCATCATTATACATGGTTGGGGTATCCAGGCAGTTTATTTCCTCCAAGATACTGCCCTACAAAGTGAGTAGCAAGCAGTGCCTTGGTCACAGCCTCATAGTCTAACAGCTATGCATCTCAGACATGTGGGTAACTAAGAGCTGAGATGCTCTCTCAGTGAGTATGTTAAAGATACTAAATTGTTTCTACAGTCACCAGCACAAATCCAAAATGCTACTGTCATTGGGCATGATAGTCTCCAAAGTAATATAAATCTATCCTTTCAAAAACCTGCAAATGGGGATCTGTACTCTCAAGAAGTCCCCAAATGTGGAACTATCAGTGTTAGAATCTGACAACATTTTCAGCATCTTCACCTCCTGTGAGGAGGAAGAATGGAGAGGAAGTCCTGCAAAGAGAATCTTCCCATCCCCTTATCTCCTATGTTTTGGTCTAAAGTACATATCACCCACTACATTTCTGAACCTGGATTTTCCAAAACTCAGAGTTTTGGGGTAATGTTACAACTCGTGAATTAATTGAAATCATGTACGTAATTTGTCTGATTGATTATAAGCATCTACTGAATGTTAATTCACTTCTTTCTTTCTTTCTAAAGAAATCAGAAATTAGGGATAAGAATGTGCCACCAAAACCAAAAGGGCAGTGACAGTGAGGGACTGTAATTCGCTTCATTAAATGCTACCTCCATCCCAGCCAACCACGTGTGGGGCAGAGGCCAGGAGGAAACCCAGGCATCTACTGTCACCAAAGATGGGAGCACATCTTTAAAAGCCTGAGTTGTGAAGAGATCTGCCCAGATTAATAGATCCTGATCTTTCTGATAGGTTCAGGTTATGTCCAGGCAGATGACACACCCTACTGAGAGTGTTCACCTGGGCCATCAGAAAATGGGATCTTGCCATCTCTTTCTTTCACCAGAGTTTGAGGGATTTACAATATGAATGCTAGTGAGCTAGACTAAGAGCCAGCCTTCACCATTCACAACTGTGCACAAGACACTCTCCAAATCGCTCACCATGCGGTCACTCTGGCGCAGACAGCCAGGCCAACCATGCTGCCCAGAACCAGGACAAGAACAGCCCTCAGGCACATCCTTAATTGATGAACATTGCAGGAACAATGGGACTGATCTCCAAACCAATATATTATTGTTGGTGGTGTTTACACCTACGGTGAAATTCTAACCTTGGGCAAGTCAAAATACTC
>NW_011889064.1:1441589-1447395 GCF_000151845.1 Pteropus vampyrus
AGGTTATGTCCAGGCAGATGACACACCCTACTGAGAGTGTTCACCTGGGCCATCAGAAAATGGGATCTTGCCATCTCTTTCTTTCACCAGAGTTTGAGGGATTTACAATATGAATGCTAGTGAGCTAGACTAAGAGCCAGCCTTCACCATTCACAACTGTGCACAAGACACTCTCCAAATCGCTCACCATGCGGTCACTCTGGCGCAGACAGCCAGGCCAACCATGCTGCCCAGAACCAGGACAAGAACAGCCCTCAGGCACATCCTTAATTGATGAACATTGCAGGAACAATGGGACTGATCTCCAAACCAATATATTATTGTTGGTGGTGTTTACACCTACGGTGAAATTCTAACCTTGGGCAAGTCAAAATACTCTCTCTATAAATTAAGTACAATTACATCTGACAGCAGATATCAATATGTCAAGTACTGATCGCTTCGCGATCTTAAGATGAAAGGCCCAGTTCTCTCTGCTGTTTGTGACCTTCTTTCACAGGTATCTTCCTCTTGCCCTCTGTCTTCGTCTTTCCCCAGCTGAGACAGGGCTGGAAGGAGCACCATCATCTCGGGTTTGCCACAGGGGAAGGAAAGCAAGAACGGAAAGGAGACTCTGGGTTAAGCTCTGAATTCAAGTCACCAAAATTTAGAGATTACTTGGAGTAAGCTAAACTCTTAAAAGTAGCACTTTGGATAACCAGCAATTTTATGAGGCACTTTATCAGAACAACTTGTTGTACCAGCCATACAAATGTTAATATTTTAATGAATGTGTTTGTTTCTTTTATTCAAGGGCCTTGGAGGCCTTTAGGATGAAAGGCCCCAGGATCCTGAAAGGGATTAATGACAGGCCTTGGGTGTTATTATCCTCCCACAGAGACATCTGCAATGTAGAGGGCAGAAGGTGAATTTTCAGCCTGAAGCGCTCAGGTGACAAGCAGTTTTTGCTGGTTCAGAAACCTCCCCAGGAGTAACCAACAGCACCAAGAAAAAAAGAGGGCAGGGAGAGTAATAACACTCGCAACAATAATAGCATGGCTGAGACTTACTATGTAGCCAGACGCTGTTTTCAGCACCTTTAATTTAATCCTGACAACAGCATGATTTTACATTTTCCAGATGAGGAATCTAAGGTGTAGAGAGATTATTGTTCACATTTAAACATCTCATCAGTGGTACAAGACAAGATTTGAATCCAAGTAGTCTGATTCTGGAAACTAAATTCTTCACAGAAAGACAGACAATGCTACTTAATCTTGTCTGTTTTATAAAAGACTCGACCAACTCAGATGAGAATAGAGCTCCATATTCCTGACCTCATTCCTCCCTCTGTATCTCTAGTCTCATCACTGATGAAGACCAGTCCTATCCATTGTGCCCAAGAAATTATGTGGAAGGAGGCTCGAGAAAATAAGGCGGTATCTGCCGAGCATCTGCTCCTCTTAGTCTGTCTAAGAAGCTGTGTGTCAGGCCAGGTTGAGACATCTAATAACTAGAAGCTGAGGAAGGATGGCATTTAGCTCTGGACATGCTCTTTCATATTCAACGTGGAGCTTATTCAGGAAAGCAGCCAGGATGGTAAATCCAGGGGATTATACGAAATAAGGAAATGCTGAAGAAACTAGAGATATTTAGACTGAAGAAGAAAGGACTCAGAAAACAGGAGAACCGTCCTCAAGTATCTGATCTGTTCTCATGGGAAGAAGGATGAGGCCCTGCCTGATGACCCAAGGGAGTCATCACCTTCTTCACATAAAGATAAAGAAGCTAATTTTGGTTAATGCTCAGAGCTGTGAATGGACTTCTTAATCTTAGTAAAGGTACTGAATGAAGTTCAAGCTCTAAGCCCACTGGCATTCCTGTTAGTGACACATCCTTTACTCTCAAGAGTCCTAGTTTCAGTCTAAATTACTGGTCACCAGAAAGAGGGAACACTGTCCCTGAACTCTCTGATAACTTGTGTAGGTTTCAAACTATTTCCGAGCATGTCATTTTTAAATTTACGTAGACAAGATATTTTTGAAATAATAGCCCTATTGATTAGTTTGTAACTACAAGAATTATACTTTTTATCTACTTTCCATCATTTCCATTGTGTTCATCGAGCCTGTTCCTTCCCAGGCTCGCTCCATTTTCCTCTATCTGTGAGCACCACACGGAGCAGAGGAAACGAGCCTAGGAACGTTGTACTGAATGGAAAAGGCAGGAAAAGACTGTTTGACTTGGAAATCCATGGTCTGTGGCAGGCGGGGTGCAGAAGTGACCGAGCTCTCCGAACAGGGTGTTCTGTGGAGCCTCGGGAACTTGGTGAAAGAATCTGAGTTCAAAACAAATAGGAGGGAAGGGCAGAAGGGACACGGGAGACCAGGCCGGGTGTCACTATGTGCCAGGGGAAAACAGCACTCAGGGATGCAGTTGTCTTTTCATATTGCAATACTGCTATGTTTTGCTTTTTTTATTTTTTTTTAAGAAAATACATCACACACCAAATTTTTAATTACAATTTTTAGGGGGACTTATAAGAGACCTCAGGGGAAGAAAGTCAGGTAGGAAGATGAAATAAATAGATCCTCATCCAGCCTGGATGCCAGGTCGATGTTGCCTCAAGTCAGAGGGCTAGCGCAGAAGCTCTCAAATTTTCCGCCAGTTAGGATGCTTCAATTATTGCAGAGAGACATTTCTTCAGCCCTGTGCGCTGTGAGAGAACAGGGAGCACTCGGCTGGGAGTCACCTCATCTCCTTCTTGGCTCTGGGACTTGGACTAATGCTGTTTTAATCACCTCAGCTCTTTGAGCCTCAGGGTTCACATGTTGTTTACATGAAACTTTTAGAACAGATGTTTACAAGGCCCCTTCTAACTCTGAAGTTAGGTGATTTTGTGATTAAAGTCAAAAGGGGCTGTAATTGCCCTGGAAATGTCTTCTTCCGGGTCAGGTGATGAAGTAGAGAGAGTGGCAGGAAGGGAGTTTGCTTGTAAGCATCTTGAAGTGTTTGTAAAAAGGGACCCGGCCAACGACACATGGAAGCAGTAAAACCCTAGACTTTTCCAGGGCATCGATTATCTCTGTCCTACTCCATGTCTTACGAACACCAATGCAAGGGGCAAAAGCAACCTCAGACAGCCCCCTTTTTAGGAAATCTCCTCCAAAAATGAGAGTGATGGGTGGTAATGGTAAGAACTGATAGTGTCCTTTCTCCTGAGGGACCTGAGGAGGCACAGATAGGAAACCTATGTGATATCAGCAATTGATCTGTCATTAGCCAAGTCAGGCTTCAAGCTCCATGGACCATGTGTACCAATGGGTCACCCGGCACCATGAGTTAAAGCAAAGAATCTGGAAGTAGAAATCTGGCAAAATGTGGAATGGGGCGGTATCAGGGTAAAAAAAAAAAAAAAACCCAAAAAAACAAAAAACAAACAAACAAAAACAACCCTGAAAGCACCCAGAAGTCATACCAGTTGGCGACTGTTACCTTTCCACAGAGAAATTCTGTTCTGGGGTCCCCAAAAGCACCCCAAACATAGCCAATTGCTGCCTAAATGCCTGCCAGTGGCCACAGGGGGCTCCGGACAAAGCAGTGCCCAGTCCGTGTAAACACGTGGGTGTTAGACTGCAGAGAAGGTATGAAGCACATCCCCCTTTTACTTCCCAGAGCCAGGTTTGGTCTGCGCTATTTTACAGCAGTAGACAACATCCTCTAAAGTGCTCTGTACAGCGATGCCTCCTGGAAACTAATGAAGTGCATGATGTTTTGAATGTAGCTGATTGTCATCTCTGGGCAAGAAGCCACCAATAAAGACCCTTAGGTGAGTGACATCATAATAGTACATGTGTGGACTAATGCCTGTGTATCAGGCTTTATAGTGTACATGGCTTTTATGTACGCTATCTCATCAGATGCTTATGACAATCCCATGAAGTAAATAGAACTGATATTATCACCCCCATTTTAAAAATAAGAAAACTGAGGCTCAAAGCGACCTAATGATACAGCCAAGCCTCCACGGCTAGGGAGTATCAGACCATAGGCTTTGGTGTCTAAATTAATGCAAGGCGATACCTCAAAAAATAAAGAAAAGAGGCATAATGCATCGTGAATCATATTTGCTTTGCTTCAGAATCTACTTCCATTCGTGCCACTGCAGGTGTAAACTTCAGGGAGGGAAATTCCTTTCCTGTGTACAAGGCTCAAGTCCCTGGCAAATTATCAGCCTTTCCCCTGCTCACTCCCCACTCTACACAACTCCACGGAATCACACTAGGTGGAAAAGTTAGTGACAATTCCTGCTGCACTCTGGCGCCAATCAGTACTTAATGTATTAAACACCCACACAGTCCTCACCAAGCCCTGTAGGGATGTATGGCCACTGAGAAAATGCTGTCTTTATTCTCAAGGAATTTACAGTCTTATGAAGAAGAAAAGATGCATATCAACTTACACATAGGATAAAATGCTTCACAAAGTTCAAGGATGAATAGGAGTCCATGAAATCTAATTATAGGTAGACAATGTCTGGCAGGGAAAAATCATTAGGATTTGGTCATACTTCTGTTATCTAAAGCTAATTGCCTGAACAAGAATATTTGCCTTGCTCATGCTCATTAGTAAATAAAAATGTATTTGCATATTTTTAAACTCATGCTAGATTTTGCAAGCCTTGCATTTACTAAGACTATAAAAACTAATACGATGCACAATTCCCTTTAACCTCTTTAATTCCTTTTATGTCAATTATGACTATTATAGCTTCCATTAATGACCTGTTTACTCTGTGCCTGCACTCTTAAATGCTTTATATTTATCTCATTTAATTCCTCTAAGACTCCCATGAAGCAGATGTTATTATCTCCACTCCTCAGATATGGAAACTGAGGACTAGAGAGATTTTGAATAAATTTGTTCAAAGTCATATAGCTAGTAAGTGGAAAGAGTAATTTAAACCAAGATCTGCCTAAATCCAAAGCTCTTTAAGAAATTTATAGTTCTTCATTAGCTTTATGACATCCTTATTATAAAGTAGGAAATGTTTTATTAGCCCCATTTTAAAGATGAGGAAACAAATTTATCCAAAGTTTCAGTGACTTAACTAACAGTTTAAGCATGAACCCTGCACTCCATCCTACCTACAATCCATCCCACCATCTCTCTATGGTACCAGCAACTACTCACCTCGAAAGAGAAAGCCAGAATATTATAATTAGCCTTGAGACTGAAGTACAAGCAGGACAGCAATCCATACATTTTTAAATTGTTCTTTGCTACAATGGGAAGCATCGCATCCAAATATTAAAAATTCTACCTTTTACCCAATGGAGGATGCACATGGTTTGGAATCTTCAAAGCCAAGCTGGAAATAACTGACATTTAAGAAAATTCCTGTCCTAGACTCTGTCAAAGCCACATGATTCCAGAGGTGGTTGGAACCTTGAACAGACTCCTTGAGCACTTATCCACTTAAAACCAGCAGTTATGTTGGAATCGCTGATGACTCAGCAGACACCGAACTCCACTAGAATCCCTGTCCGCAAGCCCCGTCTGCTCTCAGGTTGCCTCCACGGAGAGTCACCTTCTTTGAACTTCTGCCTTATTCGTTAATCATCCTAGCTAACTTGGACAAAACATGGGCTCCTGCTTGCACAGAGTCCTAAGAACTGTGGTCCCAATGTAACTTATCAGAAAGTCACATTTCAAAATCTGTATTGTCACATCCTCAGGTTCTTCATGGGTAAAATCTAAGCTTACTTTACTGTATTATAGAGATTAAATGAGACAATGAGCAAAATAGCCCATAGCATAATACATT
>NW_011889064.1:1448217-1463664 GCF_000151845.1 Pteropus vampyrus
ATGTAGTTGTAATATTTATTTGAAATACAATTGGGTTCTTTTTTTCTGTTTGTTTTCAGTTCTAGTTTTTTCTTTCCCTTAGCATCTTGCTTTAATTTTATTTTTGAATACGTAGAACATTAACATGCTTCCAAAAGTCAAAACTATACATAAAAATTTCCTTCTCAGAGAAGTGTCACTCCCTCCTGAATCACTTCCGTCCCCTCCCTCCAGTAAGTAATCAACTCCATTGTTTCCTGGTTTATCTTTCCTGTGTTTCTTTTGGTAACAATAGGCAAAGGTATGTATGTTTTAGTTCCCTTTTTTCTTACACGAAAGATGACATACTATATATCCTCTTTTGCGCTTTCCATTTTTTTTTAGTTAATATTTCCTGGAAATCATACCATATCATTTCAGAGAAATCTCCCTCGTTCTGTTTTTTCGGTTTGTTTTATAACCTGCACAGTACTCTATTGTGTGTACATATCATATTTTATTCAACCGATATCCTATGCTTGGTGATTTAGGTAGTTTCAATATTTTACAATGACAAATAATGCTAAAATGAATAACTCTGTGCACATATATTTTCATATTGTTGGAGGTGCAGCTTCAGGGTAGATTCCTAGAAGGAGGATTTCTGTGGTCAAGAGATAAGTGCACATGTAGTTTTGTTAAGTATTGCCAAATTCTCCTTCATAGGAGTGGTACCATTCTGGATTCCCACTGACAGTGAATAAACATGCCTGTTTCCCCACAGCCTTAATAACATAGAACGTTGTTAAGCTTTTTAATTTTGCCAGTCTGACGGATTAAAAAATGGTCTCCTTGTAGTTTTAATCTGCATTATTCTTACTATAAATGAAGTTGAACATCTTTTCATAAATTTAGGGCCATTTACATGTTTCTTTTTTCATGAATTGCCTGTTCCTGAATTTTGCTTGATTTTCTATAGGAATTTTGGTCTTTTTCTACCTTTAATTTTTAAATGTTCTTTGTATATTAGAGATATTAGTCTTTTATCTGTCAGATGTATTACAAATACTTTCTCCCAGGTTAAGATTTGTTTTTTATTTTGTTTATGGTGATTTTTGCCATGAAGAAATTTTTTTTAATGTAGTCAATTTATCAATCTTTTCTTATCTAGCATCTGGATTTTTAGTTATAGCTCGAAAGCCTTTATTTACACCCAGTTTATAGAGAATATTACACATGCTTTCTTCTAGTACTTACATAATTTCATTTTTTTTTTTTTACAGTCAGTCTATAGTCCATTTGGAGTTTATTCTTGTATAGGGTATAAAAATGGTTACAATTTATATTTTTCTAAATGGTTATCCAGTTTGTTCTAATACTATTTGTTAGAAAAAATCATCTTTGTCCTAGCGATTATAGATATCGCCTTTGTCATTTACTGGATGTATATATGTTTATCGCTGGACAAAGATGATTTTTCCATACAAA
Source organism: Pteropus vampyrus (assembly GCF_000151845.1). Taxonomy (NCBI): domain Eukaryota; kingdom Metazoa; phylum Chordata; class Mammalia; order Chiroptera; family Pteropodidae; genus Pteropus; species Pteropus vampyrus. The sequence continues at coordinate 1,449,664 of NW_011889064.1, forward strand.
CTTTAATATCCACTTGTTTTGCACTTTTAAAATGTACATTGGTATTTGTATTAGGTTACATTAAATTTAGAAATTAACTTAGGGAGAACTGACATCTTGATCAAGTTGAGACATGCCAAGAACAGGACATGTTATTCCTTTTGTTCAAATTATTAATATTTTTACACTGATGTTTCCTCTTAGACACTTAGGTATCTTAGCTCATTAAATGAAATAATATTTATTGAGCAAATATTACACCCTCACAATATAGTAAGCACTATAAAGTAAAAAAGGAGGTTCTGTCCTCAAGTGACGTAGAATTTCATCAGAGAAACAGACTAACACACCTGAACCAATGAAAGCAGTTCAAGACCCCATGTATAGAAGCTGCCCGTTGTACATATAGACCATATATATTATGCAAGCTTAGAAGAAAGAAGAGAAATGAGGGCTAGAATAACAAGGGAAGACTTTTGGCTGAATTGAGACTAGAATCATGTGCCCTGACCATTGTGTAGGACTTAGGTTGGGTGGCAACAAAGAGAAAGAAATCCTAGTGACAGACACCCAGGTAAAAGCTCAGAGGTAGACTGAGTGCAACACATCTCACAGGGCAAAAGGCCCCTAGTTAGACTCTAAACTGCAATAGTAGGGAAGCCACCACTGCATTCTTCAGGCCTTAGTTACGTCTCAGTGTTAATAGTTCCCAAATCCTCATTATGCACTTATTAAAAGTACGTTAGTGAACATCTACCGGGTTTCCAGATACTAGTCCTTCAGAATGGTAATTTCTGTACATCATCACCTTTTCAGGGAACAGTCTAGATCTGTGCTATCCAATACCGTAGGTATTAACTACATGTGGCTCTTGAGCCCTTATAATCTGGCTAAGGCTACTGAGGAACTGAATTTCTCATTTTCTTTCATTTCATTTAAATTTTTTAAATGGAAGCAGTGTAAAATATTTTTCCACTGAAACTAACTTTGTTTTGGGGAGCACTACATTTTATCTATGACATTGCATAAGATATCACTGTTATACGTGTGTGTGTGTGTCCATTTTACTTTTTTTAATGTGGCTTTACTTTTTTTAAATTACATGTGGCTCATATTGTATTTCTCTTTGACAGCACTGGTATAGAGGCTTACAACTCAGTGTGATCGGGTCAGCATCATATGGGAGCCGCCCCAGACCTATAGAATCTGCTAGTTTACAAAGATCCCCAGGTGATTCTTATACACAGTCACTGAGCTGGATGACACCCAGAAGACGTCCAGACCTCTGTTAAGTCCCTAGAGTGGCTACCATCTTTCTGGGGTGGGGATGTAGGGGAAATAGCAGGAGATCCCTGCCTGCCACTATGATGTCACAGAGGAAACCTTATATGTCAGCTAGCCCCACCCTGACTGGTATCTTAGCTGTGGGACATCCTCTCCATCCTCTCCAGCCCACCTCATACCACCTCACCCCTCTGCAGGCAAGAGGGGACCTGATTCATCTTCACACTAGATACTCATTCCACACAAGCAAATAAGGCAGAGCAGAAGAGAAACTGAAACATCCTTGCCTCAGAACTTCAAAAGTGAATGAGCAATCCTACTCGACTGACTCAAAATGTTTGTCTCACCCAGAAGGTAGGTACCTTGATTTTTGAAATCTCATGACTCTTTCATGTGTAGTACCCTTACTGTTGAATTTGTAATATAGGTTATACAAATTCGTCAGTTTATTTCAGTTTATTTCACATGCACATGGTAAGGAGCTGGTAAATACACTATAGAATTACACGAAATGGAATAAAAATGTATTACTCAAGGCCAGTTTTTATTGACAAACCTGGAAATGTCCATACCTTGGCCTCTTCCTTTTTCATCTTCTTAAAACTTCTGTTTCTTCGTCCTCTGCTTCTTCATTTAACTTTTCTTCTCTGCTCCCAGGGCTTCTTAGAGCCCTCTAGCTTTTCTTTTTTCCCCTTCCATCCGTATGATTCCTGCTGCCAAAATCTGGCCCTTGGTACAGGCCCAATGGTGAAGGAAATGAAAGATGTGTATCATTCTACTGAACTGAAAGAGTAAATATTAAGTTCTCTGGCAGAGAGTGGTGAGGCATCCCCACGGTCCTGCTGTAAACCAGCTTTGGACTGAAATCTGCTGGAACTAAGGAGAGCATAACCTTAGGCTCTTTCTGGTCTCAGAGAATCAGAGAGAATCTGCAGAGTCCTTCCTGACCCAGGGAGATTCTCACAGCCAGCAAAGCTATCTTGGCTTGTTTAGGGTAGAACCCGCATCTGGAAGTGACTTGCCTCCCATTCAAAAAGATTGGGAACTGCCAACTTTCAACTCAAAGGGTTCCTAAAAAAACAAAAGTTGTTCATCATCATATATCTTGCCTTTCTCAAGAGAGATAAATGGAATGTAGTTAGCCGAAGAAATAAAACACACACGCACGCACACAGGACACTGTGGTGTGCCACTCACTGGCTGAAAATAAGGGATCTCAGAAGAAAAGATAAAACAGGACAGAGCAGACAGAGCTAGTGGTTCTCAAGAGCCATGAGAGTTTGAGCACAAGCTCTATAGCTCAGAAGCAGCCCAAAGTGAATAGATTATCAACAGAACAACCCTCAAAAATGGATAAGATGTTAGAAAAAGCCAGCCAGAGTAAATTTCTTTTTTTATTGGTTTATGAGAAGATTCAGGGAGGGAATACGGGAGAGTGCGTTTGTCAGTCTTTATGTGAAGTATAAAGTACACTTATTTAATCCATTGCCCCATTATGTGTGTTTCCATAATCTGGCCTGCAAAGTGAACGGTTTGATAAGGTCGACTGTGCCTCCCCTTCACCAAGAGGGCCGCCTGGCGATGAGTCATGAAGTTTTAAATACTGACTCCACCATTTACTAGTGTTGTGGCCTTGAGCAAGTCAAATGCTAGGAATCCGATTCCTGGCGTCTAGAACGGGCGTGGCCGCCTCTCCTTACGGCTGGTTGTAAGGATTAAAGGAGATGTTTGTGAAGCTTCTAGCGCAGTGTCTAATGCCCAGTATGGTTGGTTCTCTTCCCCTTCCTTTCCGCTTTCACTAGACAGCTCGTTCTAATTTACCTCTGAGAAAAAAGCCGCTTAGACGGGTAAAGTAGTGATTAAACTAGGACCCGCTAAGGAGCTCGTGGTTCCAAAGTGTCACCTGTTAGACCTACGAAATGAGGGCGACACAGCCCTACTTTAGAGCAGGAGCCAGGGGCCTGTACCCTCAGGGGAAGGGCACGGGGAGGGAAGTGCCCGACTTTGGGTTCCAAGGCACCCCGGCACCTCCTGACCCTCGGCCCACAGGCCCGGGTGTGAGGGATTTATCCGATAGCCCAGTCTCGCCAGAGCAGCAGAGCATCTGCGCGGCCCCGGCCCCGCTTGGCGCCTAGGTGGCGGCGCCCTCCGCCGCGCCCAGTCGCGTCCCCCAGCCCGCGGGTCGCCCTGCTTCCAGCCGGCTCTCGCAGGCTCTTTCTTTCTGGGAGGGGCCCCGGGACGCTGTTCTCAACAGACGCTGGAGGACCGAGAGGACGAAAGGGCTCCAGCTCCGCGCCCCACCCGCGGGGGGAAGTCCAGGCCGCTCCGCCGCTAGGGCGGGGCCTCGCCAAACAATTCAAAACACGTTCACGGCGCGTCGCCGTGGCAACGCAGGACCGTTGCTAGGCGACCGGAGCGCCGTAGTAAACCGCGAGCGAGGTGTTACTCATCAAGGCGAGAGGGGGCGGGGGGACGAGAGGAGCCCGCGGGGACACGGCTGGGCTCGGGCACCGCCACTGCAGTGGGGAGGAGGGGCGAGCAAGAAGAGAAGGGACGGAGACGGCACACGCGGAATGGAAATGGTGCGGCCCAGCCTTACCAGCCGGCGGCCGCGCCTTGTGCCCCCTCGAGAGGCCGCTCGCTTTAGGACTGCGTCCTGACCCGCCCCGCGGTCCCCAAGTGCCCCGAGCCCCAGCAGGGTTCGGTCACCCGCGCGTGAGCGATTGCCCCACAGGATGTGCAGATGTGGCTGCCCCTCTGATTCACCCCAGCTGCTCGGAGCATGGAAGAAAATTGGCTTCCTCTCCTGGAAATGGCCGCTAAAGCAAAAGCCCTCAAACAATTATATTAAAAAGCGGAAAGGGAAAGGCGACAGAGAGGAGAGGCCCCGAAATGCTTTTCTTTGGTCCTTCCCACCGAACATGAGTAGATGTGTTCCCAGAACTCGGAACCCATATTAGGGAGACAGGAGTCGTTTTTATTGAGCATTTGAAGCCATGTGGACATTAAAACACAGCTGAGATTAACCTGAAGCTGGGAAATTAACCAGAGCTAAGTGTCCAGCAGTGATGTTAATATTTTGGACACTCAGCATGGGCATTTGGTGGCATTACTCTTCCCTTCCAGCTGGGAAGCCAAAGACAAAATGTCCCGTGTGAAGACCTTCTGTTATCTTCATCAATGACTGAGTCAAATATGAGGCACTGAAGCAAAAAACTAATTAGAGCTGCAAAATCTAGGATGGTTCAAGATACATCATCTATAAGAGGTCTTTTCCGTAGGGAATCACTGAGCTTGGGAAAGGACAAAACATTTCCAATCTGTCACTGGATTGTGAGCAATGTGTTTGTACCCTGGTCTCTGTGAACTAAAGATAATACTAGTTAATGAGATCATTGTTTTCTGGGCTTTGCTCATCAAAAAGCAGGAATGTTTCCACAGGTGGGAGGAAATGTATTGGCAGAGGATGTTTGATGACACTATGAGTGCATCTATGTAGAAAGGCAGAGGGTGTATCTGTAGACCTGTGGACCTATGGACACTTTTCAGCGTCTCACTGCTTTTATGTATGTGAATTGGGAGGATTCATTTCTCCTTTAGAAATAAGAGGTTGTTTAGACACTTTTCTTTATTTACATCTTATCTTCACCCATAGGCTTCCTAACTGTATTCATGAGATTCGTTTCCATTACAAACTTCATTTGTTCATTCATGGATGTTAAATCAGGGTTAGGTTCTGAGGATCAACAATGAATAAAACATAGCTACTTCCATATCTGGCTACTTAAAGTCAAGTGAGCATAACAGACAAGTAAACCATGTGATGAAGGGCACACAGTAGAACATGCAGGAACAGAGAACAGGGGCATGCAGATCAGAGCCAGTGAGAGCCCAAACATTTACACTCCACTCCAACTTTTATCTACTGAGTAACAAGAAGTAGTTAGTTAATGGGGCATAGGTCCAAAATCTGACTCCTGGGAGAAGGACAGAGATACTACTGCCAGGTAGGGCAAATGAACCTTTCTAGGGAAAAGATGACAGTATGGATACGTGAAAAAAAAAAAAAAAAAAACCCCACTGGATCCCTTGGCCCCAACCTTTGACACTAGAGAAGTGGTATGCTATATACTTCTCTGGCTCAGCATTCTTACCCACTGTTTTAATCACCTCTTATCTACAGTGTAGTCACAAAACAATAAATTGAATTCCTGTTTACAAAGTACGTGTGGGTGTCCCAAGACCATTATTTCTCTTTAAGAACACCTATAAAGTATGGTTTTGTACAGTGCAGGGAAGAGTGACTGAGAACCTTAGCAATATAGGTTGGTCCCAACCCTTGGCCTTGTGATGTCATAGATGTTGAGGTGCATATCTATCTCTGTGGAGGCCATCCCGAGATGGTAACAGTCCAACATACAGAAGTTGAATACTGTTTTGAGATGTGGAATCTTGATGTCCGTGCTAAGTCATAAGCTTCTCAGCCAAACCTAATTATATTTATGTTGCATTGACTAGCAATTACTACTTCTGTTCTAAGAGGGGAAAGAGAAGAAAAAAATATTTACATGCCTAAATTACAATGAAAGGAAGTTGAATGGGATGGCAGGCTCTGATTTTTGTGGCTAGGCAGAAAAACTCATGTTTTGTCAAAAAGAGGAAAGAATTAGATGTTGTGGCACAGGGTCCTTGGGGAGGGGAAGCTCTCAAAATTGGTCATAGTCAGTAGCCAGCCTGCCAGCTCAGCACGCACTTAAAACGCACACCCTCCTTAGGGGTGGATTCAGGCTTTGGGGAGGCCTAAAATAATATAATTTTGGAGGCCCTCTTTAAGAAAAATAATACAAAACGACAAGTACAAATTAGATAACAGTCTTGCAAGAGACCCGAGTAGGCGGAGGACCACAGAGCTGAAGTTTCATTAGTTTTACTCTAAATCCACCTCTAGGTCTCCTCACGTTACCACTTAGGACCTGGCCACTCCCATTGCCTTTTCCCTAGAGAAGGCAAATTTGGGGCTGTAAAGGCATAGGGGGTGCGGTTTATGAGCAAAGTTAATAAAAACCAAAGACATAAGACTATGCCAAATGGTGACTCAAGTGGGATATGAGAAGTGTCTGCAAGTATTTGAAGGGTGTCAGCATAGAGAAGGAAAAAGAATTGTTCACTGTTCTGAGGTGGACAGGGAAGGAGGATACGATTAAGTAAAGAAAAATGTGCACAGAATTCATCGGAAACATTGGCTAACTGTATTTTCTGATACTGTGGTGTTGCATTTCCCATGGGAAGTACTGAAGGGTCTATTGAGTCACTGAAAACTGTAACTGGCCACAAAAAAATGTGTTATAGAAAACAATTCTATGAGATGTCCTCCGGGGAGCAGCTGGCTGCCCTTGAATTCATTCTGAGCCCCGAATTCCATAAGGCTGACACACATGTTCTATAGATTAGTGTGTGGGGCGGAGGTCAATCGAAGAAAAAGAAACAGTCCAGCAGGGAGGAGCCACCGCCTCCACCCACATTTGGGGACTGGTGGAGGAACATGTGACTGAAGAGAAAAAAATCTGAGGAGGTGGTGCCACCCAGCGTTGCAAGGAAAAACACAATAGCCAGAAAACCAGCCCCCAATTCCACCACGAAAAGTGATCACAAAACTCCTGCTTCTTTCTCCCAAAGATGCGGGAATCCTGCCTGGGCACAAGAACATGTGTGTCAAATACGCTGTTAGCAGTCTGAGAAGAGTAGAGAATATATTGGGTGACAGAAGCAAAATCCAGAGAGACACGTTTGGCTAAAATGTAGACTAATTCAAACGCTGAGGGGAGCCTGCCTTTGATTCCCTAAACGAAAGGCACAAACACAGAATGGGGAAAACCATGACTTGATTGCTGGCAAATCTAGAAGACGTAGGGGAAAGGCAAGGGAGGACGGTATAAAGGGTTTCATCAAATGTAAGCCTCCAATGAGTCAAACGAGTGTTATTTTATGGTCCATTAATTACCCAGCTAAGTATTTTTCAGTCCATTCAGCTTTTTCCTGCTTGTTAAGTCAGAGCTGTGACTTTTCAAGCTCCTTAGGTGCAGAAACAGAAACCAGAAAGTCTATCCCTGGGTATATACTAAGAGCTTCCTAAAATTATAGATTCCTGGGCCTCACCCCAAAACTAATATGGAATCTCAGGATGGGGCCAAGAAATCTGCAACTTTTCCAACCTTTCAAAAATGGTTCTGATGCTTAGTCAGAATTGAGAACTACTGCTCTTGAATAAAGGAGAGGACTTTACAATCAAGACAAATAATTACAACGGAGTATACAAAGTGTTATAAAAGAAGTACAGTGTAACAAGGGCAGAGAGGAGGAAACTGTTCTTGGGGAGAAAAGAAACATTTTCGAAGAATGAGGGATTCTAACACTAATCTTGATGAGAGGCGGGTCGCCAGGTAAAAAGAGTCCGAAGACACTCCAGGTAGAAGAACATCTGCAAAGGCCTGGAAGATGAAAATCCATAGGGTGTCTAGGGTATCACAAGCAGTTACAGAATTGTCTCCCACCCTTGTCATCCCAATTAATTAGTACAATTTTTGAGGACAGAAAGAACAACTTGTACTTCTAGGTGATGGGTGGCAAGAAGATATGCAATCAACCCCTCGTTAATTTGTCAGATTACTTTTTTTAAGTTTTAGGAACGCTTTTTTAAAAAGTAAAAATTGTCATTTGCCTGAAGATTGGGGGAGAAATGGTAGATAGCCATAGTATTGCTGACCCTGGAATTTATTCCTCTCCTATCCTAGCCTACTTTATCCGCATCCTCACCTCCATCCCCACCCAACACTGTCTCGGCATTCCAAATGGAGGGATGACATTAATAGTCTTTACAAATGATGCTAACTGGAGGGTGGAGACCATGTGACACAAGGAAACTATTTTGTATCCATGACTCTATGAGACCCTGACATTGCAGAGAATAGAGCTTATTAAATGGATGGAAAATCCTTAACAAGGGAATGGGAACTTCTGTATAAATGATGACCCTGTAATATTTTCTGTGTCTGCCATAAAATCAAGCCCAATCCATTCACGCCAGTTACCTAGGAAATGGCAGTTAGATGGAAACTAAATCATCATTTAATTTTTAAAGAAGCTTCACTTTGTGAATGCAGGTCCTTGCTTCTTTGTGATTAATTCCAGATCCCTATTGGCAAGCTCTCCTGTGTAATCTCCCAGAACAGCTGGGACATGATTGCATTGTCAATTATTAAATGCCCAAGTTCCCTGCAAGGCAGCATTTAATCATGAGGTACTCTAAAAAAAAAAAAAGAGAGAGAGATAGAAGAGGAGAGATGGGAGGGGGAGTTGGGTGGGTGCGGAGGCTAGTTTCCATTCTTTCAACATTAAACCAAAGAGATTTGAAGTGCAGACAGCATACTGCAGTCCTTCCAAACAAGCTGCAAGACTGACCATGGCCAAGGTAAACTAGCTTCTCTCTCTTGTTGCTCAGAACTTACATTACATAATTATTTTGTATCTGATTCTTTTAAGAGGTGTGCCTGTCTCATCAATTTGTTACCTATGTTAAGCTTATGATAATTCTGAGTTTTTCCGTCAACCTATGTTGATGAAAGAGTGAGTGACACTTTGGCACTTATGTACTTCCTAATGATCTGAACCCGGGGAAGCCACTATTTGTCCCTTTCCTGGAGAGTAGAGTCACCTTGGCATGGGGTTTACCAGCATATGCAAAGATATAACTTTTCTTATAACTGCTGCTTCCTCTTGATAATCTTAAGAAAACTATTACAAAATTAGATTTGTTCTTCCAATTCAAGAGGTATGTGGATACTGGAGAGAAAAGGCATTTTGCGGGGAGAAAAAATATGTGATGGGGGCACTAAAGGTGTTGAAGATAATTCTTGAAAAGGCTCTTAAATGGATTCCCATTTGATTATCAAAATAATTCTTGAAGGAGTTTTTTTCTGTGTCTATCCTTGGTGAATACTCCTTCTGGGAGCGGCCTCTCTGAGCTTCATTCCAAGTTCTTTTTTATCCTTTGTTTCTCAAATCACTTATTTCTTAAATTAGTTGTCACCTTGGTGCTGTAAAGTGGTTGTACATAGTGTGGGGTGCATTATTCCTATTTCTGAATAACCTGCAGAACAATTTACAAATATGTGTAACTTGAAATGGATTGAGGATAGAGTTTAAAATCTGAAGTGATACGATAGTAAACAAATTTCCAAGTCATATAAGATTAAAAATAAAGTTGTGGAAAATGCAGAACTGCCTGTATCCTTAATTCAATCTTTATGTAAAGTAATGAAGATGGTTTACCTGGAAGTTTATTTCCTATTCGGGCAATGAATATAAAAATAATTAGAAAGGATAACTCCATGTTGAAAACATTCTTTTCTGGGGATGAGGGCAACATACGACTCCCATACCTATCAATATAAGATCTTTCTTCCTTCCAGATGCTGTAGTTTTTTGGTTGTTACCAAGGTCACCCAGAGTCTTGCACAGTCTGACAATTCTTAGTGGATTTAATTTGTTTTTTGCTATTTTTTTTTAAATCATATTAGTAGATTGCTTTCTAGAAACTGTGTTATCATACATTTTGCCTATTGGTTTTCTTATACATATGAACCTTGTATATTTCTTATTGCCATAAAATAATCTGCACTTTGTCTGTAGTATGCACTGTTTTAGTCTCTGTAAATTCTGAAGAACAAACTGTTATATTTCTAAGATAAAGTTCTCTGTTGAATGTAGAAAAATGTTAAGCTGGAGATGATGAAAGAGGCAGATTTATGAGCCTATCCTATTTAGCTATGGTTTCATTTACATCTCTTAAGCTAAGCAGATTTGGGTCTGATTAATTCTGATATGAGAGATCCCCTGGAAAGCTCAAGATGGTTTAAGAAGCATCTGTCAGCAACTAAATGTGGGCTTCTTTTCCATTCAGTATGTATTAATGCAATAGCATAAACTACTCCATAACACAAAGTGCAAGACCTGTCATATTTCTTTATTTTTCTAAATCAAATTAAATCTGGCTCCAAGCCACCACTCCCCAAAGTCCAAATATCTACTATTGGTCATTTTTTTCAACTAGCCCTCCTCTTCTCTGAGACTAAAAACAAGGTCAGTGGCTCCAGGCAGAGCCACACGGGCCACAGATCTTTCTGCTGCCACACACTGTGTCCCCACTGTGAATCAGGCTCCACTACGGCATCGAGCTGCGGTGATAACCTTCCAGGTTCCTTTCTACCCACCAAGGTCACCCTTTCTGTGGCTACCTGGCCACAACACTTGGTGTCTAGCCTTCGTGAGCACCACACAGCCACCTCCCATTTGAGATTCTATCATCTCAGTGGCAGTGGATGGAAGCTGGACCCAGACAACCACCTCTCAGAACCCATAGCTTCCTCTCCTCCCCAGACGTTTCAATAGCCTCACATCCCAGTTGGTCCCCTGCTCTCTTTTATCCTCAAGGCCCCAAAGCCTCCATCTGCATCCACTCCTTCTGCGGTAATCCAGTTTAACATTCATTGATACGACATGTCCACCTTTACTCCTCGCAGAGGACTCTATAATGCAGGGAAGAGGACACCAAAAACTCACATGGTTGCAATCACAAATACCTCAGCAAGTCAGTGCTACTACCTTTCAATGTAGGCAAACCAAAAATAATTACCAGCAAGAACATTTAGACGGCTCCCAATTCTTTCTCTCGACCTGATATATACTAGTCTCAGTTTAATCACTCTCCGATTGAGATTCTGATGCTTACTCAGATCATCTTCAATAAACACTTTAGTATAAGAAGGTCCAGCTTAAATAAACACCATTGCTATGGTACCTACTCCAGGCCACTCCTGAAGCCGAGCTTCCACAGGGCTCCTTGGAGAAAATGCCCAGCAATTGGTTGTGCCCATCATGCTGGAGGAAACTGGCTTGAGCTTAGGGGACTGCAGGGAGGGATGTCCAGATCTCTAAGGAGGCTCTGAAATCAGTTCTCCACATGTTTGTCTGTTACAGATGGAGCTCCCGAAGGGCTTCTCTGGCCAACGGACATTCCTATCTGCCGTCCTCAACCTGCTATCACTCAGCCTCTCCACAGCATCCCTGCTCAGCAACTACTGGTTTGTGGGCACACAGAAGGTGCCCAAGCCCCTGTGCGGAAAAGGTCTGGCAACCAAGTGCTTTGACATGTCAATGCCCTTGGATGGGGGCAGCACCAACGCATCATCCCAGGAGGTGGTACAATACAGCTGGGAGACTGGGGATGACCGCTTCTCCTACCATACCTTCCGGAGTGGCATGTGGCTATCCTGTGAGGAAACTGTGGAAGAACCAGGTAGCCTCCTCCTGTCTGATTCCCACCCCCTCCCCCAAAGGGATCTTATGCAGGCAAAGAACCAGTGGGAAGTATACAGCACTCTCCCACACCACACTAGCCGCATCCCCAACCTCCGCATCTCCCACCTCTGTGTCGTGTCCCTTCTCTTTAGGACTCCCTTTCAATCAGGCCAAAAGCCCATCTGGCTTTTCACCTCCCGTCTGTCTAGTGGACTTGCTGGTTTAAAATATCATTGCCCTTAAAGGGTTTCGTTTAGACTTTCTTTCAACATTATGAGAATTTCCATCCTAGCAAACTAGAATTGCTGTTTAGAGACAAAACAAGGAGAGATGACTGTTACAGAAAAAGCCCTACTCTGCCCAGCTCTGACCTTATATGTATAACTTCATTTCTACAGGCCTTGATTTTCTCACTAATGAGATGGAAGAATCAGAGTAGGTCATCTTTAAAGTCCCTTCCTCCTCCTCCCCCTCAAAAAAGTTTTTCTCATTCAAAGTATTACTGTTATAATTTAAAAGGTAGGAGAACTGAAGCTCAGAAAGAGTAACTAGATCCTGTAAGGACACCTTCAGGGAGCTGAAAACAGACGCCCTCCCCTCCCCCCACTGCTCCCCACCCCCCAGGCTCCTGCCGCTTCGTGCACACTCGCAAACTGGGCATTGTGCCAGCATGCATCAGTTAGCATGTAGTTCAGGAAAGGAGCAATTAGACTAAGGTCACCCCCACCCCTTCTCTGCTTGAAGCATTCAGAGGTCACCTGGTAGTGATGTTTTTCTAAAGCCCAGAATCTTGGACAATTTGCAATCTGCTACTTCTCCGGATTTGGGCTAAGGAAAAAGAGGAGACAGAAGAGGAATATAAACGTGTGTGAATTTACATTTATATTTGTTATTATTGTGCCACTCAATGCAGCTACAACCCCAGTCCCAGCAACAATTTAGAGCCATTCCTACCCGTGGAACAGCGGCAGCAAACAGTGTTGGTTAACACTAGGTCATTCATCAACTAACTCTTCCTGACACAGGAACAGAAACTGTCCCTGTGTAGGCACTCTCAGGGAAACGTGGAATTCTTCACTGTCAGGAATTTAGGAGACAGAAATTAATCCTGGTGACTTGTCTCTGCCATTCATTCATCCATGCACTCCTAACTGCTTTCAAGAAGAGACATTTAGAGCCTGCCCTACTACATGCAGGGCAAGCACCATGTCGGAACAAACAGTGACGCCAGGTATGGGAAAGGGGGAAGCGTTCCTCCCAGCTGTCCACGGAAGCACCTCCATGAAACCGGACCTTGTCTGTTTCAGGGGAGAGGTGCCGAAGCTTCACTGAACTCACACCACCAACCGAGAGAGGTGAGAAAGGACTACTGGAATTTGCCACGTTGCAAGGCCCACGTCACCCCACTCTCCGATTTGGAGGGAAGCGGTTAATGGAGAAGGCTTTCCTCCCCCACCTTCCCTTGGGGCTTGTGGCAAGTATGTGGGTTTGATAACAAATTTAGTTGTCATTGAGTCTGGGGCTTCTCTGGATCTAAATTGTTCTGTGATCTCCTGCTTTCTCTTCTTCTGAGCCCCACAGAGTGACACAAATTCCCTCCAGAGCTGACTTTCATTCATATGCAGGAATGCAAAAAAGGAACAGCGGGGGACAAAGTTCGTAAATAGAAAACCACCAACAGCTCTAACCTACTCTTGTTGCCAAGTAACCATGTGGAAAAGCTTAGGTTTCTCCTTTTTTGCTCCAACAATTTTTTTTTTTTTTTTGTAAAGTGAGAGAGAAGGAGGGAGGGAAGAAACAAAACTGATTGTCCAAAATGAAATAAGGAATAAGAGAAACAAAAATGATAAATAGCAATGTTATAGCCCTGCAAGACTTTGTGAAAATTAGATTTCTTCTCAAATCTCCCTAACGGTATTTACAGTCAATCAAGTTTACGTGATTATGTATTGCGTACTGAGCAGAGAGAGAGCTGTGGGGTGATAGCAAAGAACCCTAAATTAAGGAATGCTCCCGCCTGGTTTCAGCTCTGTCTCATTCTCCCTTCTCTGATGCTGTGAGGCTTAGAGCTCTTCTAATAGGCATCATTTGTTCGCCATTTGTTCAGTTATTTAACTGGCAGAGTAAGAGTTCATCTTCCTCTGCTTTCCAACAGAGATCCTATGGTTATCATTGGGAGCCCAATTCGCCTACATTGGACTTGAACTCATTAGCTTCCTCCTGCTACTAATGGACTTGCTGTTGTTTACTGGGAACCCTGGCTGCGGGCTCAAGCTGAGCGCCTTCGCTGCTATCTCTTCCGTCCTGTCAGGTGAGCACCCCCAAAGCCGGACAGGGTGGGTGTCCTCTGCTGCCCCTGATGCACTAGCTGGCAGTCTCTGT
>NW_011889064.1:1463714-1484936 GCF_000151845.1 Pteropus vampyrus
GGCAGCAAACAGTGTTGGTTAACACTAGGTCATTCATCAACTAACTCTTCCTGACACAGGAACAGAAACTGTCCCTGTGTAGGCACTCTCAGGGAAACGTGGAATTCTTCACTGTCAGGAATTTAGGAGACAGAAATTAATCCTGGTGACTTGTCTCTGCCATTCATTCATCCATGCACTCCTAACTGCTTTCAAGAAGAGACATTTAGAGCCTGCCCTACTACATGCAGGGCAAGCACCATGTCGGAACAAACAGTGACGCCAGGTATGGGAAAGGGGGAAGCGTTCCTCCCAGCTGTCCACGGAAGCACCTCCATGAAACCGGACCTTGTCTGTTTCAGGGGAGAGGTGCCGAAGCTTCACTGAACTCACACCACCAACCGAGAGAGGTGAGAAAGGACTACTGGAATTTGCCACGTTGCAAGGCCCACGTCACCCCACTCTCCGATTTGGAGGGAAGCGGTTAATGGAGAAGGCTTTCCTCCCCCACCTTCCCTTGGGGCTTGTGGCAAGTATGTGGGTTTGATAACAAATTTAGTTGTCATTGAGTCTGGGGCTTCTCTGGATCTAAATTGTTCTGTGATCTCCTGCTTTCTCTTCTTCTGAGCCCCACAGAGTGACACAAATTCCCTCCAGAGCTGACTTTCATTCATATGCAGGAATGCAAAAAAGGAACAGCGGGGGACAAAGTTCGTAAATAGAAAACCACCAACAGCTCTAACCTACTCTTGTTGCCAAGTAACCATGTGGAAAAGCTTAGGTTTCTCCTTTTTTGCTCCAACAATTTTTTTTTTTTTTTTGTAAAGTGAGAGAGAAGGAGGGAGGGAAGAAACAAAACTGATTGTCCAAAATGAAATAAGGAATAAGAGAAACAAAAATGATAAATAGCAATGTTATAGCCCTGCAAGACTTTGTGAAAATTAGATTTCTTCTCAAATCTCCCTAACGGTATTTACAGTCAATCAAGTTTACGTGATTATGTATTGCGTACTGAGCAGAGAGAGAGCTGTGGGGTGATAGCAAAGAACCCTAAATTAAGGAATGCTCCCGCCTGGTTTCAGCTCTGTCTCATTCTCCCTTCTCTGATGCTGTGAGGCTTAGAGCTCTTCTAATAGGCATCATTTGTTCGCCATTTGTTCAGTTATTTAACTGGCAGAGTAAGAGTTCATCTTCCTCTGCTTTCCAACAGAGATCCTATGGTTATCATTGGGAGCCCAATTCGCCTACATTGGACTTGAACTCATTAGCTTCCTCCTGCTACTAATGGACTTGCTGTTGTTTACTGGGAACCCTGGCTGCGGGCTCAAGCTGAGCGCCTTCGCTGCTATCTCTTCCGTCCTGTCAGGTGAGCACCCCCAAAGCCGGACAGGGTGGGTGTCCTCTGCTGCCCCTGATGCACTAGCTGGCAGTCTCTGTCCAGAGGGGAGGAACGAGGAGCCCAAAGACAACATAAAGAATGGAGGTATGAGATACGTTACAGGTGTTTTTCATTTTAAATTGAAATAACGTGAAGCTTTATACTAGATCATTATGTACTTTGAAAAATGATGCATCTCTAGAGTTTTTTTTATTTGCAAGTTTTCTCGATATGTTTGCTTTTCAGTTGTGACATACACATAGCTTCTTAAAACTGTTGGCTAAAGTAAGAGATGTATATATAAGATTAAGATTAAAGCTCACACTAGGGGTATGGGAGGAAAGAAAAGTGAGCAGCAGCCCTGGATGCAGAAACTTCCTCCAAAGCTCTAAACCTAAAGTCTGGGATAGCCTATTGCAAAGATAAGCATTCAAGAAGCCCCCATCACATATTAGTGTTCTGGAAATGTGGTGGCATATAGGTGGCGGAATGCCTCACTTGATGCAAAATGAGGAGGTTGCTCCAAGATCACGTTCCCTGTAGACGACAATGCTAGCCTTTCTCTAAGGGTGCCACCTTCCTGTTCCCTCTGTAGGCCTTCTGGGGATGGTGGCCCATATGATGTATTCACAAGTCTTCCAGGCGACTGCCAACTTGGGTCCAGAAGACTGGAGGCCACATGCTTGGAATTATGGCTGGGCATTCTAGTAAGTGCTTACCATCTCCTGAACTCTTTAGCCAGTCTTCATTAGATTTGCTCCCCTCAACTAGATGCTGGCTCCACGTCCTTCTGCCTTCCTTCATCCCTCATCCCAGTGGCCTGTCAGTCAAAGAGAGGCCTGGACCATCAGGCCACACCCTTTCTTCCCCCACCTTCTGAGCTGGTACAGAGAGAATTCCTCTAAGCTTGTTTTGTGAGGCTGTTGTCCAGTTTTTCTGCTAGTACAGCTACAGCAATTACTTCTTCCCCTGATGAGTATGTTGCCTTTGGTAAATGAGACTGGTTTAGTATGGTTTATGGAAATGATGCTCTATATTTTATATATATGATTCGAAGCATTGGAGGACAGAGAAATAGAGAATTAGCCTTGAAATGTGGATTGAATTCCATTCCCTGTGAACTGCTTATTACTCTTCTCCTATAACGGAAAGTAACTTCTTCCTACCTCTATTCCACCCAACTGTGTTAGAAATAAAACGTCCCTTACCAGTCATTCCCTAACCCTTAAAAAACTAAGGGGTCAGTTATTTTAGATTTCTCTTTAAAAAAAAAAAAAAGCAGCAACCATGGCAAAACTACAGGAAGGTAAACATCCTCTTTGTTTGAGAGCTCCTCACTTTCTCGCTTGAAGAACACTCTATTCTCCGACTTGGACTTATATAACTGTCTGGATAAGTACCAAGTACTTTAAAAGTGTGAAAAGACAGCACTGGGCTCAAGTTTCCACACTAAAAGAGGCTATATGGAAACCCATACGTGTCTATTATGAGATCCTATCCCTTTTCTAATGGTAGAATATGTGTTATTTGATTCAGGGGTCTTTGGTCTACTCTACCAGCTGCCACATGAGTTGAGCTCATTTTCCAGACCCAAAATTTCTCACCTTTTGTCTGCCTTCAAGCCATCCTTGGCATTACCACAGCGAAGCTCAGACTATAAAAGTCCTTTAACCAGCTACCACCAGTACCACAGTACCCAGCCGGAGTCTACTTAGTCTGTCAGAGGCAGCAGACAGGAACATGCAGTCCCAGCATGTGGCCTAGCTTTCACCATCACTTGGCCTCATGAATTCCTTCACTAACCGCACACAACTTCCTGTTTCCTGGGCTTCCCAGAATCGTCGGGAAATTTAGGGGTTTGACTATCCAAGTTTTAGAACTGTGTTTGAGAAAGTCCTCTGGTATCCTTCCTTCTTTGTTGCGTCCATCCAGCTTCTCTTGCATCCACTATAAACTCCCTCAAGCTGAGAACATCGTTTTCATAATGGGCAGATTCCACTAGTGTAACTTACAATACCTCCAGATTTATAGTAAAAGTTTCTTGAACTGCTCTCACAGACTCAACTCTGTGGGCCCTTAAGACTGCTAAGCTCAAAACAAAGGAAGATGGAGGATGACTCCAGCGTCTGAGTGAAGGGATGGCTCTGCTGGGGTAGCAGGGGGCTCCCTTCGTATACATTGTGTCCATCGTATACACTGGAGCTGCAGGCCTAAGGAGATTATACAAGGGTAACTGCAGCTTGAAAAAGAGTAGTCAAAAAATTGCGTGCATGTGTTTATACATACATACATACATATAATGTATGCATATATAAAATAGGTACACCAAGTATTAAAAAGCACGGCACTAACAATCAATTCAACTCCTAGTCTGACTTTAACACTACACAAGTCTCTCTTTTACCACAAAATGTCCAGAATGTGCCCTAAGCCAGACCAAATTCGGTTCTCTTGCCCACATACCTGCGATATGGTGGAAAGCCCCTAAATCCCTATGAGGCAGCAGTCTAGTTTATTAGTAGGAAGGAATCACAGCATTTTTCTTGCAAACCTGTGAGAAAGATTCTTACTATCCAATTTTTTGGTATGTTTGTTTGTCCCTAGCACAGCCTGGGTTTCCTTCACCTGCTGCATGGCATCGGCTGTCACCACCTTCAACACATATACCAGGCTGGTGCTGGAGTTCAAGTGCAAGCACAGTAAGAGCTTCAAAGGAAACCTGAGCTGCCTACCACATCACCACCAGTGTTTCCTCCAGCAGCTGTCATGTGCAGCCCACCCGGGGGTTCCTTTAACCAGCTACCACCAGTACCACAGTCAGCCCATCCGCTCTGTCTCCGAAGGAGTCGACTTCTACGCAGAGCTACACAACAAGGGATTCCAACAAGGCACCAGCCAGGGGCTAAAAGAAGAGCTGGCTGGCTCATCTGTAGAGGAAGAACAGTGTTAGGAGTACGTGGGTTTGGAGAGCAGTCTGAGCCCTACTTTACATGTTTGTTATCAACATGTGCTTAAGCCAATGTCTGTTTCTTGAGCAAGGTTTTTAGAGGTTAAGAATAAGGGTACGTTAAAGAACAAGTCCGAAGGGGAGGTGCCAGGGTGCCACTGCTCCCTTTTCCTCCCCAGCTGTCTCCTTTCACCATCCCCCATGTCTCACGGGTTCAGAATGCCCTTCTCTTCTTGTTATGTGCCAAGTTCTGGGCTAAGCAATGGAGCTAAAAAGAGGAGTAACATGCAGTTCCTGCCCTTTAAGGGTTTATCAACCTGGTCATCTGTCTGGGATTTGGAGAAATAGAGAAGGGCAGCAAATCAACGGGAGGTGACTGTGGCTCAACTTCCCATGGAGCACTCGAATTTCCTGGAAGTCACAGAAGACGAAGGCACTGCCTATTACATGTCCTGCATCCACACAGAGGGTACCCAATGGAAATTTACTGGAAAATTATCTTAGAAGCCATTAGGAGACTAGTTTAGGTGAGAAGGCTCCTATCACATGCAGGGACAGGCCCACTCCCAGAAACGGCCCGCCAAGGCTGTTCAGATAGGACTATGGTTCCCCA
This sequence comes from Pteropus vampyrus, assembly GCF_000151845.1. Taxonomy (NCBI): domain Eukaryota; kingdom Metazoa; phylum Chordata; class Mammalia; order Chiroptera; family Pteropodidae; genus Pteropus; species Pteropus vampyrus. The sequence goes on from NW_011889064.1 coordinate 1,468,632, forward strand.
GTAGAGAACCATAAGGGAGACTTCCCTAGTGAACAAAGCTGCGTATACACTTCTCTCTGGATCCCCACCTTCTTAACCATCCACTCGCCCTTTCTCTTTTCCACAAGGGAAAACAAACCATCCTGGATGGCTAAGAAGAATGAGAATGGCACACAAATGCGTTCCTATACATAGTATTTATTTGTTCTGCAACAATTCACATTTTAAATAGTACTTCCTGACAATATACCAGCTGGCTCTTCTTAAATATGGGCAATAAGGACAGCAATTCACATTGAAGGGCTTGGTATCACCATACCACACGAGAAGAGTGAATAGAAGCCATTTGGGGGATGGGGGAGGATGTGGTCTAGGATGGGGGTGGGGGGCAATGATTTGTAAGGGAAGGAGAGAGAGACTGGGAAGAGGAAGACCTCTGCATTCGCTAGTCTGCTATCTATTTCTAGGTAGTTGTCATATTGCCTTTGCTGGCAACCTCATGCCAAGAATGGGGAAAAAAAGCAGCATACTTCCTGTCTCAGCTATCTGCGTGGGTGGATGCCTGCAAGGAAAAGAAAGTACAGGGAAACACTGGACAAGAAACCAGCATCCACACTAGTCAGACGAAGCTTCCTCAGTCTTCAGCCACCTTTTACACCCTCTGCACTGGCTGCAAGAGGGAGAAGAAGCCTAACGCCTCTACTGTGATTAGCAAAGGGATTCAAACTTATCACAGTCAAAACAATCTATGTTAAGTTACTCTGCAAACACACCATGAAAAATTTAGGGACATTATGTTTTTCTAGCTTCCGCTTATGTATTTCTGGGACTCACCCAGCACAAACAGTCTTCTGTCCAAAACAATCCCTTCAAATCAGGTCCTCAGAAAACAAATTTGCACTTTATTCCTGCCTAACGTGGCTACCTTCCCAGAAAGCCCCAACACGGTCGAGAACCAGGTTTAGGTCTAGATGGCTCGGCCCAGGCTGCAAGACCACGACCCCGGTTTTAGGTATTCAGTCAATTATAAATTAGTCCTCAGAAGTCTCCACTAGTCCAAACTAGATTCTAGGCTCTTCAAACCTTAGAAGTGAATCTGGAATTATCCCCATGCTCTCAGATATCCTGTAACTGTTTCCCCCAAGTTTACAATAAGCTTGGCCCATGCACGCCTTTCAAAGTGTTGGAACCAAATGTGCTCTGAGGGGCTTAAGGCAGGGGGTGCCCAGACAGCTGGGAAGGCCAGTCTGCAGGCCAGGCAGCGTGCCCGCGTGGAGCTGCCGCTACCACACTTCCATGATGGCATAATCTTGCCGCTGAGGCAGTTCACACACATCCCTGTAATTTGGGATCTGTAATTTTCTATAATCTCTAAATTTTCTGGAATCCCTTTATTAACACAAGCTAAAAAGATACAGGCTCAAGTAAAAAGAGAACCTGAGTTGCATTTGGGGATGAACTATCAGAATTATTCAAGAAGGAAAGCAGTTCTCTACCAGCTAACGAGGGATTTTCAGCTAAACAGTGACCTAGAAGTTTAGTAGAAGAGAACATAATAGAAGTAATATATTTCTATAGAAGGGAGAATCGTAGGAGAAAATTCTAAAGAACTTAACCAATTATAAAAGTTATAGTATTTACATGAGAATTTTTCTTCAATGCGATGCTTCAAAGGCTCTACGAGGAAGGAGACGTGCAGGGCAAAATGGTTGCACACTGGACCTGTGGAGCAGAAGTCCAGAAACAGCTTTGCTCTCGTCAAGCAAAGTAAAATATCCCTGAATAGAAGAGAGCAAAAGAGAACAATGGGAGGATGCCCAGTAGAAGATGCTAAGAGAGCAGAGCAGAGATGAAGCAGAGATAAGCATATCTGCCTCGGTCGTTCCTGACTTCTGGTTTTTCTCTAAGCTGAGGACAGTGTACACATAAGCACTTCTGGAGTTACTGCAGTAAAAAAGACGGCTGGCAGGACGACTGAAGACATATGTAACATATGGACCTCGTCAGAGGTAGGTCACTGAAGCTATATTTTTCTTGCTCCCCTTCTGAGAGGAATATCATTATTCTTATGGTCACTAAATATATAGAAATAGAAAGTGTGAGAGAACAGGATACATCAGGCAGGGAAGAGATGAAAATGCTTGGATGGCTGTCTCGGTCTCCCACCTCCGGTCTTTCTCACTGCTGCGAAGGTTGAGAAGAAGCTAAGGAACAGGTGGGGAGAGAATAAGTAGAAAAATGATGAGTGACCCTCAAAATTAGAGGCAGGCCATCCGGAAGCCTCGAGATGATCAAACAAACCAAATGTATTTCAGAAGAACAAGAAACTGGGTCCCTGGAGCTTAAGAAATATCTAGAAAATATTCCATCGCAATGCTAAAAAATATACACACGGCTTAACACAAAATTAAATGTTCCAGTAGAGAACTTCACTGAAATTTCCCAGCAAGAGTTTATAAATTAGACATACAAAAAATAAAACACAAGATTCACATTTCCAAATTATCCACACAGAGTGCCTAGAGGGGGTTAATGCAGGGATTGAAAAGGTAGGTAAAATACCCCAGCCACATGGTGCGTGCCGTGCCCAAAGAACTGCAGCACGCCTTCCACAGGGCTGTGCGACAACCACACAGCGGTGGTGAGATGAGGATGACGACGTCTCCCTTCTCTCCGAAGAACTGAATTTACACTGACAGGAGAGACACGCAGCCATTCTGTTCACTTCTGAGACCAAAGATTCCATCAGACGACCTGGGGGGAAAAGGTGCAACTATCAGCGGCTTTCATTTTTTCATGGTAGAGAAATGGAAGAAACCTAAAGGTCAAGATAGTCCTCTATTTTCCTGTCCTTTTGTATAATCCCAATGGCTTATAAGTATCCCTCCAGAAAGGCTTAGACTTTTATCTTTTTCCATGTTAAGCTCTTAAATTTTGACCTAGACCACTGTATTGGGGAGGGGGCCGGAGCTTTAGCATTTTGAGCAAGATAATTCTTTGTTCTGTGTAACTGCCACAAGCCCTGCATGTTAGCATCACTAGCCCCTACTCAGAAAATACCATTAGTATCCACCCCTGACAGTCACTGGGACAATAAAAACCATGACCCCACATTTCCAAATGCCTGAAAACAACTGAGTAACATTTCTCAACGATCATGAAGCACCCTTAGAAAATAGCGCTCGTCCAAAACAACTGGTTCTTGGTACCCAGCTACTCGAGAAGACTCCCACTTTTCCTATTTTCTAAAGAGCAAAGCTGGGGTTGGTATTTGTCCTAAACCCTCAAAAGTAATCAAATACGTCTGTCAGAAGCTATTCACCTGCAAGGGAGAATCAACAAACTTTATCCTAGAGAGGAATCTTCGCAGTTCCCCCCGGCCGATTTTGGGGGTGGTCTCCTTTAGCTGGACCATTTGGCCCTCCATCAGTGCCCACCGCAGACTAAGCTTGCTGACCACCAGGGGTGCCGGATGGCCTTCGGAGCTTGGCTCCATTGTTCTGGTAACATAAAAGGCGTCTTTCCAGAGGTCGTTAATTCCAACTGAGGAAGGACAAAAACAAGAGCAGTTAACAAAGGCAGAAAAATTCCACCAACAGGAGAGTGATTTGATTCAGCAACTAGATTCATTCATTCATTTATTCCTTCATTAATTGATACAAAGAAGTTTACTGAGCACCTAATACATGCCAGACACTGAGCTAGACAGTGCATCCATAGTGGTGAAGGACTGGATGCCGGCAAAGCAGCACATTCTTTTCAGTCTTCGTACCTTTTTATCTCTGAAGCTGTTTCTAAGAAAGCCCCATATCGGGAAAGAAGAGGATATATCAACTATGGTGACCATTCAGTAGGAAAATGAGCACAACAAATGAAGTTCTAAGAATTCCTAGAGTGTCAGTGCATGGTCACGTAAGCTATTCATTACCTCTTAGTGTTTATTTTGCCTCATCTTTAAACCAGGTGTTGTAATAAAGATGGTCTTGATTCTTAATTACCATTATTTAATGTTCACTGAATGACAATATTTTATGCTAATAATGAAAAATAGCTCATTTAGATCCAACCATGGGATTTTGCAAGCTGACATCTCCCGTATCCTGGCCCCTCACCACACACAAAGCCAGTGGACAGGTGTGCTTACAAGTTCGAGATCAGCTATTCTTCCCAATGTATCCCAATGAATTGAGTCACAAGCATTAGCTTCAACTTCAAGGCAAGAAAGTTTGTAAGGTGAAAGCAACTCTTTGAATGACAAGAGAATATGGAAAGAAGTAAAGGAAATGCAGCGGTCTGTTCTTCCTGTCCCTGCCGGGGTAGGACCCCCATCCTCCCCCGGCAGGGCCAGGAGATTCCCTTAGACCAGCCCAAGGCAGCAGTGGCTAAGTTTCCAGGGCTTCAGTTTCCTGAATTACACGTCTCTAATCTAGGATCCCAATTTTCCTACATGATATGTATATGAAGTAGAAAAATACTTTTAAAATGTTAACAGTGGTGATAAATGGTAAGAGTACGGGCAATTTTTCTTTTTCCCTTTGATTTTTCTCCTGGCTGCCTTTTCTATGCAATAGGCATGTTTACTTTTACTCGTCAAAGGAAAATCTCTCCTGATCAAAAACCGATGCCCTGAGAAAACATTCCACCTCCATCATCTCCGTCACTGTCAGTTCTAAGTCCTGAGCAACTAAAGAGTCAAGAAACTACTCTTATTTGCATTCCCGGCCCCTGGCGCAGTGCCTGACATACAGCTGACACTCAATAAACGCCTGCTGAGTGAGTGGCTGCATGAATCACTACCAGTCCTTTGGGAACGAGACTGAGCTTTCCCCTCAGCCTGCAGCATAGTCAGAAGATATGGGTCCTCACCCTGTGAGCCTGGAGCCCCTCCCAGAGGGAATACTCCAGCAATGGTCCCGGGCACCAGGGACACCAGAGAAAATCTGAGTGGCTCAGCGCACACACCCTGCTGTCATCTGAAAGCACACATCCTTCCCTTGGTAGGACAATGTATCCTCACACACAGCCAGCACATCTCCCGCCACATGTGTATATACAGACCCCCACCGGCACTGGGACTGACCCTCTGAAGCCGTCACTGTGCCCGTGGCATTGGCCAGATCCAGAAGAATCGAAGGGAATGTTGGATGCAGGAGGTAAAGGTGGTGAAGGCTGAATGGCTCAGTTCCTAGGATGGCATCCTGACAATGAGAAGCAAAAGGAAGAGCAAAAGTAACTCTGTATTCCCACACGATGGTCTTCAGATGAAAAGAGCAGAGGACACAGTGACTGCTAATTCCTCTCCGATACTAAGACCTGATATCAACTACAAGGATGTGTTAGAGAGAAACTCCCTACGTAAGAGACATATTTCGAAAAGCTCAGAACTCTGACTAATCTTCAAACTCTAACTTCAAACCATTATAGCTAGAAAATGCTTTCTCTCTTATAAGGAAAAAAAGAAAGAAAGGAAAGTTATACGCCCCAGGAGAGAAATGTAATACAGAGACCTCACAGTCTCCTGCTCATGGAGCGTTGGAGTGCTGGTTCATCCCCTGTAGCAGGTGGGGATGAATGGAGACAAAGTCTACGTATGTGAACATAGCACACCAAACACATCTCCTCTCCTTGGATATTAAAGCCAGTTGTAAGTGTCAGGCTAAAAAAAATCACAAAAATCTTATCAGTTCTGGAAATAAACAGAACGTTGACCAGAAAGAAGCAAGTCTTTAACTATAAAACAAAAACTGCAAATTCTGAGTGTCAGTCTCCAGACTCTCTACAGAAGAACCGCACACGGACCTTCCTTTAACTGTAACTTCCGTGCACGGTGACGTTCAGCAGCGCACACACATGCAGCCACAGAGTTGTTAACGCACAGAGATACCGTGCATGGGTTAGTAAACAGCTGCTCTAGTGAGCTCCCTGAGAACCTCCCCTCCCCAAGACCATCCTGGGCCTCTCCTCGTGGAGGAAATGGAACCCTGAGGGACGAGCGGCATCCTGCTCCTATATTGTCAGCGTGGGAAGAAGTCCACTAAGTGAGGAGAAACGTGAGCAGGAAGCTTACAGCTGCCACACTCCGCCACACTCCCACAAAGCAGAGAGAGGGCTTTCTCTGCACCATTAGGAGCCCAAGCACAATGGGGCAGATCTCTGGCTTAGCTAACATGACAAGAAAATAGTCAAACTCCTTGCTTACTGCCCACAGAATAGCCCAAATTCCTTAGCATGAAAAGCACTAGAGCAGCTGTTTACTAACCCATGCACGGTATCTCTGTGTGTTAACAACTCTGTAGCTTACACCACTTACCCCAAATCTGCCTTTTCCAGCCTTCTATTATTTACCTGCTCACCCCATGCTTCAAGAGTGTCTGATGATTATCTAAACACATACTTCACTTTGCTCTAACCTTTGCCAACCTCATTTCCCCCTTAGACTCTCTAACCATCTTCTCTAGCCCATTTCCACACATTAAAATACTTCTTGTCCTTGAGTCCCCAATGAGAATGTCACCTCTTTCATGAAAAGCTCCCTAATCTCCCCAAAATGAATATCTCCCTCCTTTTGTGCTTCCATCTAAACCTCTTATCTGTACTTTGTTTTTTTTAGATGCTTACATTTGAGAGTCATCTGGTCCAATCTCTTTATTTTATTACATGAGGAAACCGGGAAGTTAAAATGTTAGACAAACTGCCCAAAGTCACATGTTAGGGCATGGCAAATTTAAGACTATATTCTAGATTTTAAGTAAATCCTCAAAATGAAGGACTATATTAGCATCTTCGTTCATGGATAAAGAGCACAAAGCTCAGAAAAGTTAAGTGACTTGTCTGAGAGCACACAGTTGATGAATTCAGGATTCTCCTCCTTCAGGCTCCCCCATCATAGGGGACTGACCACTTGCCTTCTCTAGAGGGCCAGCACTGTTTTCAGCTTATCCTTATGTCTCTACAGGTGCCTGGGACATAGTAAGTGCTGGTCAAAATGTGTTAAATGAAATCAGAGTGGATCTCTCTAAAAACTCCCAGGCACCCTGACTTGTCAACCCATCAAGATACTGCAGTAAAGCATTTAAGACTTTTTAAACTCTGCCTTCTACATATCAGACTTTCTCTCCCATAATCCCCCCAGGTGAACCCTCAACTTCAATCCAATCGATACCCCTCCTCACTGCTTTGCCAGCCCTGCCCAACCCCATTTCTGCTGTCTCAGTTTATTCACCTCCAAGCCCAGCTTCGCCCTCCATAAACTTCCCTCGCCCATTCCAAACTAGTCATAAAGCTCTCTCCAACAACTGCAGCACATATGGATCATCTACAAATTTGGATCTGGAGTCTTAAGAGGACTTTCTATCCTTTAGCCTCCCACGGTCCCAAGCCAGTAACCAGGGGCTGTTGTCAGTTTTCACGCAGCTTGACTAAAAGGCAAAAGCGGGAAGCACAGCTTAAGAGGAAGTAGGTTGCTGTTCTGCCCATTCAAATGCTGTTTTGTCCTACCCATAATCACTTGGAATTATAGCTAGTCTAATAACACCTCCAGACCCAGTCAACCCCACAGAGCAGTTGCCATCTGACAAAATGACAAAGGGATGGCAAAATGACAAAGGGATCCTCCAAAGGGATCCTCCAAAGCTCACTCACAGAATTGGGAGATGCAGCTGGCAGCTCTTCAGCCCAGAAGAGGAAGACAGACTTCTGGTCTGAAGTAACTGCTGAGGTGGTTGGTGTTTCTTTCATGTGACATGGAGCACTGTAACTCCAAATAACAGAGCCAGAGTCCCCATCCACCACCATGATCTGCAAAAGAGAAGATAATGAGTACGGCCTGTCCTCAGAAAGGCAGCACGCCAAGAAAACACACACACGCACGCGCATGCCAAACCACATAGATATTATATTAACAAGTTCAGCTTATTAGATGTGAATAAATTGGGTGTGCAGAGAGCACTAAACAGCAACTAGGGGCCAGGAACCAATTTTCTGCAGCCCTGTTCCCATTTCATAGAGTTTAAAGAACTGTAGAATTCTCAGGTGAGAAGGGGAAATTATAAATTATCTAATCCACCTCTTATTTTATAGAGGAGAAGATGGAAGGTCAGAGACAGGAAACGACTTAGGTTGTTCCAGGTTTCTGACAGCCCCTGGACAGAGCAGCCATTCTGCAGTGGTGGTGCTGAGACCGGATGCCAACAGCGGTGCCTCATTCCTGCTCCTTCCCCCTCCCTGACTGCAGCAACGCCTAGAGAACAGTGATCAAGGGAACACTGCGTCCTATGTGCTATGCTGAGAGCTTTCTTGTTTGACTCTATTGATGTCATAGCACATGCAGCTTAGCCCTCTGGTAGTCTCAAATTTAAAAAGGCACAGTCTAAACAGACAAGAAATAAGAGAAAATTTGCTCCTTAGTTGCATCTCTCAAAGGATTAGTAAAGGAATTGAATTCATGATGCTTGGCAGCATTTATACCTCCTTTCACCACAAACATTTCACACCTCACAGTTCTGGAGCCTGTCATTTGCCAAAATCCCCAAGAAATTCTCCCATCTACCTCCAGCCCCAGTGCCTCTGTCCTTCAGCAAATGCGACAATCTCTTCCCTGTTCTTCCAGTCCCTCGGGCCTTGTTTTTCTCTGCCCAGGCTCAGGCTCTGACTCACAAAAGGTCCTGGAATCGCCTGGAGAGAGAACCTCCTCTGAGGAAGCGGAGAGGAAACCAGGTGAGGAGTTTCAGATTCCCTTTGTTAGTCTTGGGCAGAAAAGAAGTCTAGAGACACTGCACTAAACGATTTTATCCAGTTGCACATACTATTTCATTTAACTGTCACGATAATCCTATGAAGATACGCGGTGTTGTTACTCATTTTACAAACGTAGAAACCTCAGCTAGGCAAAACGGTGTAATGTGCCCAAGGTCACCAATAAGTAGTGGAGCCAGGATTAAAACCCAGGTTTAAACCCCGAGCATCTCAGTTTCTAACCAACCTATTATGTATACCCTTCTCCTTTAATTTTCCTTGGAATGTCAATGAAAATTCCAATCTCTATCTGAATTCCTTTGAAATACAATCAGACATTGCTTCTTTCCTATAAGTACTGCTGGAAGACTCTCCCTAAAGGGATGTTGCATCATCGGATCTGTCCTCTGCTCGTGACCAAATAACCCTACTGCCTCCAACACCTCATCCAAATTTTGCATCTTTGCTTTCAGGGCCCTCCATCAGCTGAACTCATTCTGACCTCTCTGGTGGGACTGCCCCTCAGCCCATCCTCATCCTTCCAGCCCGCAAACCTCTTCTCTGCTCCCATGTTTCTGCACATCTAACCCCTGACCAACATGAAGCATCTTGACTCCCTTCATTCTGTCTGCTCCCCATAGCCCCTGGCACTGTGTGAAGCTTCATGGCAGCACTTAATCGATGTGGTAGAGCAGTGTGCGAACAGGCACTCCAACGACTACAAGCCACAGAGACAGGGGTCTTGTCTTCATCAGTGTTGTGTCTCCACACACATCTCTGTGCATCCAGCACAGAACTTGGCATGATGAAGTGACAATTAGTGTTTGCTGAGTTCACTCTCAGGGAACAGTGTGCAATACATAGATATGTATTTTACAATGAAGATAAACTAAAGAGCTAGGTCAATTATTAAAAATATAAAAATTCTAACTCCAACTGTAATGTTAAAGAAATAAAAAAATGGTCTATCCAATCATTATATCCTCACAATACACAATACCATGTAAAATCAGAAAGATCTATTCAGTGTCCTTCGGACATGCCATACCATTCCGCCTCTGGGACTCTGGTCTTGTTGTCCCCAACCCGGCGTGCTTCCCCATCTACTCCCTTCTCACAGAAACACAGTTCAGCTTTCGAGGCCCTGCTCCTCTTCTCTCTTTTATAAAGTCCTCCATAACAACCCAGCCACCACAGATAGCTGACCTCCTCTGAAATCTTACGAGTATATGAATGTATTGAAGTATTAAATTTATGTATGCCTGCCTTTCTCCACCAAGAGACTTCAGAAGATTCCTATAGCCCAACTGTAACATAGGATCCAGATAAAGGTATCCTGTGCAGGAAGGACGTTAGTTAAAAAAGCTCCCAATGCTACAGATTTTAGTACTGAATTATGAGTTTTCGTTTTATCCATTCAGCTAGACTTTGAGTTCTCTGAAGGAAGGGACCATATTTTAGGTTCTTTTTATTTCTCACAGTGCCTAGCACAGGGCTGGACACAAGGTTTATATGTTTTGATTGATTTGAGTCCCCAGGTTTTACCTTTTCCATCCCAACTCCATCCTGTATCTGTAGAAGGAAGTCTAACGTCTGATCATCAGTGAAATACCCAGGAGTAGGCTGACTGCAAATGAGAACAAAGTAAGTAACTGATAGCAAGTGAAAACGGAAAACAAGGACCTCGCTCCCTCCCTTCTCTTGTATCAGACCTAAATATCAAGCAATTGTTCTGGGCAATATTTAAACATGAGAAAGTGGATCGAAACAGGAGACGTGAGGCGGAGCGCATGGCAAACCTGTGTAAGCCTTGAAGGCTCAGTGTCCAGCAAGGTGTGAGATTTTGCCCCCGAAGCAGGACTAGGCCTTGTCTAGTTGTAATCAGGAGGTTGCTGCAGTTGGAATCCGCTGCCTTCACCATCTGGAGTAGTTCAACACCATCACTGAATTAACGAGACCCCAACAGTTAGTCTCCCGCTTGGATGAGATTCCTGACCCACTTATTTTGGCTTTTTCTCTCGGTGCGCATGTTTGTATTTACTCTTGCATTCATCTCCCACCACTATCTTATCAAGTGGGGCACTCTGTTGTTCCACCTGAATTTCATTTTCTTGACCTTTTAGAAACCAAGGATCCTTAGAAAAAGCATTTAGGTTCAAAAGGAACTCATGGGAGAAGTGCCGCAGAGCCATACCTGTCATGTTGGATACTGTGGGAAAGAAAACAGAGCTAAGGAGAACGGCATGGAAGGCAGATGGAGATCTGGACGGGAGGCTTGAAACTGTCATTAAGCTTAGGACAGCAACTCACGGTATCCACTTCATCAAGTTATTTCTTTCTCTGTACAACTGGGACCATTTTATTTAACATCTATCAAATTCACTGAAACAACATGATACTGCCTAAAAAATGCTAGAAAATCATTTGAAACTTCTGGTAGAAAAGAATAAAGACAATTATTACCCAGGCCTGGTGCTAAATGGGTAAAAATCCACTGCAGATGACAAACTTTGTTCTTTTAGTCAAGAAATAAACAAAAATAAAAAATAAGATTTCATGAATGTTATCTTTGCTTCTGACAAAATGATTCCTCCACTAAGAAAAATACAGAGAGAGTAGAGCAGATACTTCAGCACAGTTTTACAAAAGCTATGTTAAATAAAATCTATCTCCCTACCTGAAGGTTCCCCGGCCTCACTCTGCCCCACTCTGACTTAAACCCTAAACAAATATCCTTCCTTACAACCTACGTGCAAAGGGATCACACACCCATCATGGTCACTAACAAATAGATATCAACACATTATGTTATCAGGGAAACCTCTCAATCACGTTAACCAGATCAGAAGATAGTATATTAAGGCTAGCACTGTTTCCCCCACAAGCCTCTGCCCACATATTCAAGAGCCCAACCAAACTTAGAGACTCCATAGCACGTGAGAGCTCAGGAGGTCTCAAGGACAAGATCATATATCTATCCTACCTGTAAATGTCAATGAGTTCAGACAGGTTGATGGACCTTCGCTTTTCCCATTCTGGCTCTTCTATCTGCAGAGAAGGTGGTGAGCTGTCTCGATTTTGGGCCTGAACAAAAATGTCCCGCAGGGCGACAGCCTGGATATTTCCTAGCACCATAGGAAGAACCATCACTGAGAAGTTGAATTTAATAGAACTCTCCCAGGGTTAGGATCTGAGCAAGAGACTCAGAGCCTCATCAGATGAGTCTAATATAGCCCACCCAGACTGGTCCAACATGGGGTGAACTGGAAAGTGATTATGTGGCTGCTGGACAGAGTCTTCTCTTTGGAGAAGGCGGCAAGGGAAAGCAGAGTTAATAACCTGCAATAGGTGGCAGCAGTGAGCAGTCCGTGTAATAGGAGGTGATGAAAGGGCTGGTCAGCAACTCCTGAGCTTTCACCCTGTCTCACAAAAGAGGCCTGATCACACACACCAATGGGAAACAGTAGCACAAACTAGCCTTGCTTCTTACCAAAGCCAAACAGGATGTAGACAGCCCCACTTGCAGTGATGTAAACCTGAGGACCAATCAGATTCCCCACTCCCATGATGTTGTACTTCACAGGTCGGCCCACTGGATTCCCTGTCCGGCCAGACACCAGCAGGAAGCACAGATCTGGCTGAAGAAGAGAAAGAAGGGAGTTGAGTCACTAGAAGCCCTATCGTTTCCTAATCAAATAGTCTGTACACATAGTCATTGCTTCCTCATTAGTTAAGGGTTCAGAAACACTTCCCAAAGTTGGAAAGCACAAAGCCAAACCTGCTTCACTTTATTTCCCTGGAAGTAAGAAAGAGAGGCAAATGTCCCATTCCCTGTTATATACCTGCAATGAGCATCTTTATGGTAGCTCAGACAAGTTCTCTGAAGCACAGCTATTAGTGATGAACAGTCTCCTGAGACCAGAATTCTATCCCAGAGCTAAATATAGAACAGCTGACCACAGGATCTCTACTCTGATACCCAGAAATCCCAGTAATATTTAGTCCCAACAAGAATCAATGCAGGCAGTGATCTCCCATCGTGATATTAATGTTTGGCCTGGCCACTATCAACCTACTCTCAAGCAAAGATAGGCAAACTTTTTCTGTGAAAGGCCGCATGGTAAATACTTTAGGTTTTGAGAGCCAGATGGTTTCTATAGCAACTACTCTACCGCCATAGCGTGAAAGCAGCCATAGGTTATACATAAATAGGCATGACTGTGTTCCAATAAAACTTTACTTAAAAAAACCAGCAGTGAGCCAAATCTGACCTGTAGGCCATAGTTTGCTGACCCCTGCTGCAGAGGATTTTATTTGGGGAATAGAACTGTTGGTTAGGAAATATGAGGACTGTATCAATAATCTGACTTTAGTGAAGCTTTTGACAAAGTTGATCATCATTAATTCTTCAGCCAAGATAAAGAGAAATGGTTTTCAGTGTACCCAGAGAAAAAGTCAATGCCAATCCAGAGGGAGGTTTTAGTGAAATGTCACAGTACTGTGCCACTGTCCCATTCCTATTAATCATTCTCATCAAAGACCCAAATGAATAGAGTTCAAGCTTATCACAAAGCTGAGAGAGACAGCTAATTCACTGTATGAGGAACTCAAAATTCAAAAAAAGTCTTAGGCTGGAAGATGGGTCAAAGTCTGGAAAAAGAAAGTGGGCTATTAATTAATTGATTAATTAAAAGATGTGAGTGATTATAAACAAAAACTGAATCTTAGAAAGGCTATTACAATTTTGGCTAACAGAAATACAGAGTCTATATCAAAAGAAGTAACAATTTCCATGTGTTGCTATAACTGGTTACATTATAAATAGAAAACTATTTTCAAATATAGGCACATTTTAAAAGAGATACAGACAAAATGGAGTGTAAAAGTAAAGAAATCAAAAAAGAGAGGGGTCTGGACTTCGCATGGCATGAGGAACAGTACGAGAAATTGGGGATATTTAACCTCGGGAGTAGCAAGCTTAGAGGAACGAGGTTAACAGCTAAAGGGCTTTCATGGAGAAAGAGGATTAGATTCATTCAGAGTAGCTCTGTGGGGCGGAAGCTGGACAATGAATGGAAGCTATGAGAGAGCAGATTTCTCATCAATATGACAGAATTTTCTAGACCTGACCAAAAGTGAAACAGACTGTCTCACAATTTAGTGATATGCCCATCTGCCTGAGTACTCAAGGAGAGTCTGGGGGCCAAAGAGTCCAGAATACTCCATCAGAGACTGCAGCATGGTGTAAGAGGGTTAACCACATGGCTTTTAAGGTCCCTTCCCACTGGTGCTGTAGGCCAGATCACTTCCTCTAACTTCAAAACTGGTCAGCTGTCCCAAGCCCACCTCACGCTAAGCCCAGATCTCAGAATGTAATTGCTCTAAGTCGCAGGCCTAACATGTTTCTTTCCTTGTGAAGAGAGAGCCTTCCATATCTGTAGCTTAGAGGAAACAGGTTCCTCAGAGTCTTTGTTGCTGATATAAAAGTCAGAAAAGGTCAGTATAAAGATAAAGCCACTGCTCTAAACCCACTGCTTCTCCAGCATTTTTCTAGTATAGTCTACCACATCTGTACACTACTGTGCAAGTAAGTAAATTCTGTGAGGCAAGTTAGGCACTTTTTTTGTTTTCTGATAGAGACAAACAAAAGGCACAGATCAGCAAGAAGCCAACCCTTCTAGCAGAGGCTCCCTCACTATAGAAGGTCCGTGAAGGCCTAAACCATTACCCATCAACCACTGCTGGCTAATAAGATGCCAGATGGGGTATTAAGGTCTAGATTATAAACTTGTTCAATGTCTTGCTATGCCTCTGCTAAACATAATTCTATTAAAAGAAACTCCCCATACTTTCCACTTTGAGACTTCAGAGAATCACTCCCTGATGGATATAATCATTGAAATTTTCCTCAGCCCCCAATCTCATTATTCACGGTAACTGCGATAAAAAGAAAGATTATGTAAATATTTCCTGAATTCTTGGTTCAGTCTACTTCGAGACCAATTGGCTAGTTGAAGAAAAATTAGCAGAAAGTACCCTTAAAACAGACTAGCCTTCAGAAATGTTCCTCATCTTCCTTCCTCTCATCTCACAAACATAAGGTATCCTAGTGAACTAGAACGATGCTCCTCAAAACGCATGATCGGTGGAGCACTTTGAGTTAGTTTATAGTACTCTTGGCAGAAAACCAAAAAACAGTGATAGGTTTAATTCTGTTCTAAATATTACTTGCAGATTGTATAACTCATTTTATATACATTACGAAAATCGCAACAGCAAACACAGGGTCTATTAAAATTAAAAAAGCTATCCAAGGAGGCAAAATGATCTGTATCCACATTTTTCCACAACTATTCTTTGCCAATTGTTCAATTTTTTTGTCCACAAGCATCTCCTGGCAGGCTCACACTAGGATGTCTAAGAAAAACTCTTAGAGGAACTTTGACATAAGCTCAGAGAAAAGCTTTAGAAATAAAAAATTTTTAATTGAGATAATTCTGTTCATTAATGTATTCTTCCCTGTGATTTTGAGGAGAAAAAAAAAACTACTGCGATTTTCCCTGGGCAGAGAATAATCAGCTCCTGGAGTTCCAGCGAAGCATAATTTAAGGACCACTGTACTGGAAACCAAGTCTGTATTGTCACAGCCTAAACTACAGCTATCCTTCTTTGGTCACTGTTGTTATTTCTTGTGTGACTTAAAATTTTTTCTTTATTAGTCTGATGAACTTTCTGTCTGTCTTTTGGTTTTATAATCGAAATAAAAGTTAAATACATAAAATATAATAAAACTAATAATACATACACATGCAAAAAAAATACCAGGCACTACTCTAGGCACTTTAACATGTTAGCTCTAACTTTCATAACAATCCTGCCAAAAGAAATAACATTCCCATCTTACATACAAAGAAACCAGGGCTTGGACAGGTTCTGTGGCTTATCCAAGGCCACAAAGTTACCAAGTGGTAGGACAGGAATTCAAACACAGAACTATCTGGCTTCAAAGCTCCACCATGTTACAGTCAATGAAACCAAAATGAGACAGCTGGGAAAATGGTTTCATAATGGTAATATATTCATTTAATCTCACAAAGCAAATTTATTTAAACCTATGCCCTTGTAATAAGATTTCAAGTAGCATTTCCCATAACAATACTAGGAACTGACTAAAGTTGAAGCATTCCCTATAAGAAAAAAGACCATTTAACATAGAGCATACCTGCAATTCTCCAATGGCCAGAACCACAAGATCTCTAACGCCATCTTCATCTACGTCAGGCAGCACCACCGCTGGGGCAGCCAGGGTACCATTGGATAAGTAGTTTGGATTTAAAGTCCAAATGGCTTTCCCTAGAGAAGAACAAATAGGCTGATCACAATTAGGGCTTTCAGCCTCTGGAAAAAAGACAGACGCAATGCCCCCAGGCCAGAAAAGAGAAACTCAAAGGCTGAACAACAGACAGCAACTACTACGCACTATTTCCTTTGAGTTTTTATCTTATTGGGGAGGAAGGAAGCAGGGAGTGTAAGCTGAAATCCTCAAGTATCTGGCTCATAAACCCATGCAATAACTTCACACCTAGATTTTTT